>NC_056725.1:1498253769-1498623769 GCF_019279795.1 Protopterus annectens | reverse complement strand
AATACTGGTGTATCTCCAAACATCCCTTGAATAAGAGATATTAACCTTCAAAGTACTGTCTCTTTCATTTGTTTCCCGATGGTATTTATCCGAGAAGTATGGTTTAGCTCTTGCCTCCCTCAATCGTTTTACTTTCCTACAACCATCTTCTATGATATTAATCTCATACCCTCTCTCTTCCAATTCATAACAGGTTTTACTAAGTTGCTTCTCAAATTCATCTTTATTAGCACTTAATCTAGATGCTCTAAAAAATTGGTTTTGAGCAACATTTCTAAATACATATCTGGGATGCATACTCTCCCTTGATAATAGAGTGTTAACGTGGCACTCTTTCCTATAAAGTTTAGTGCTAATTGTACCTGAATTTCCTTTTTCCAAAAGTACATCTAAAAAACTAATCCTCTCCTCAGTGTAATTTAAGGTAAATTTCAAAAATCGTGTTGTATTATTGATATATTCAACAAACGCTAACAAATCTATTACTGTTCCCCCCCACAAAATAAAAAGATCATCGACAAACCTCCTATAGAATAATACCAAATCACTATAGGGTCCATCAAATACATATTCTGTCTCCCATGCCAACATAACGGCATTAGCATATGTGTTAGAGCATGAACTCTCCATCGCTACACCATTCTTTTGATAATAAACTTGGTTTTTGAACAAAAACACATTATTCATGAGCACCAAATTCATCAATTCATGCAATGTTCTCACTTCATCTGATTTGTACAAATTAATTCTGGTCATGAGTTCACTGAACAACTCTAGACCTACTGTGTTAGGAATAACAGTAAATAATGAAACGACATCTAGTGTTACTAATATAAAACTAGAACTTAGTTTACCCTGATGCATGTGCACATAAAGATCATTAAGAAATTGTTCAGTGTCTTTAAGAACAAATTCAGATTTATCTATAATGGGTTTTAACTTTTTGTCTAGATATATGGATATTGCTTTAGTGCACCACCCACTACTTGAGACAATAGGTCTCATAGGAGGTCTGACAGGATTCTTGTGAATCTTAGGCAAACCTTGTATGTGGGGAATGGTGTATTAAGTACTAGTAAAATATTCAATTAGTTCTTTGCTAATAAAATGTGTTCGTTCTAGTTGTCTAATTTTATTATTAACTGCTATAACCATTTCTCTAACATCAGAATATCTAACCTTCTGATAAAAATCAGTATTGTCAAGCATCTCATACATTAGAACATCATAAAACTCACTATCTAAAACTACTATACGCCCACCTTTATCAGCTGGTCTGATGACCAAATCAGCATCATTTTCAAGTTTGTATAAAGCTTCAAATTCACTTTTACTAAGGTTATGCCAATTATTTCTACTTTTCTTATCATTATAAGTTTTATAAATATCATCTATAACAATCTGTTCAAATGCATTAATCAATGCTGTTTGTTTAGGTACAAAAGTACTAGGTCTATTAAAAACAAATCCATCATTTACTGCGTTTTGTTGAAATAAATATTTTAACATCAAACTTCTTGTAAACATCTTAACATCAAAAATTATATCTGTGATACTCATATCACTCGAGGGTATAAATGATAAGCCTTTCGAAAGTACATTAATTTCTGAGTTCATCAAAACACGTTTAGAAAGATTTGTTATATGTGTCTTACTTGTTGAAAAGCTTTCTTTATGGTGTAGGTATTGTCCTTCACTTCCTCGTACTTCCTTTTGTACCGGGTGTTGCTCCTGCCCCTGGGCTGATATTTCCGCCCCTGAGAATCTCTCCGATTCCCTGAGGTGTCCCTCATAGGAAGCGGAAAATTTAAACAATGATTAACTGCACCAATAACTTCTTTCACCACAGATGGTTGCTCACGTTGAAGAGTACTCAATGCTTCATTCTCCGCTCCCCTATGCACTTCTGCAGTAGTTAGAACAACCTTTCTCCTTGCGCCCAAAACATCACCAGGATTCACTACTGGCGAATTGGTCTGGATGCATATGGCATCATTCGCCATGCTTTCTGTATGCAATAAAACTCCACTTGGTTGTACTGATAAACCGCCATTTTGGATTTCAACGGCTCCTATGCTGACATCATTACGTCGTTCATCATCTAACCTGGGTTGCCTAGTTTCACTAAAAGTTGTATCACGTGGCCAAGTGAAAATATTGCCCAGGGCAAAATCCTGATGATCTCTTCTTAGTTTCTTCAGTTTGATTTGCAGAAGTTTACGCTTATATGTGTTGACATTATCTATAGTTTCTGATAACAGTCTTGCGAACACATCTCCATTGTACTTAGTGCATAGTTGCGAGTAGTTGGTCTTTACCTCTCCTACAAGAATCAGTTCTTTTCTTTCTGCGGCACTAATTAGCAAATTAATATAGTTCATGCTAGTAGCAATATTTAATTTCTGCCATTCACTAACAAGTATAGAGTCTCGATCAGCCTGAGCTGGCATTTTCAATATTCTCAGGGCATGCGGTATCAAGTTTTCAGCCAGACAAACTTGCAGATGAAATTTCTCATACTGTAGCCTAGCTAATTTCGACATACTTTTCTCTAATGTCAATAAGTCAGTACGGAGTAGTAAAAAGTCAAATTCAGATTCACTGTCACCATCAATAGTTAAATCTCCATTTAAAAGAGGATTCTCTCGATCAGTAACTTTAGAAATAAACAGTTCAGCACTTAAATCAGGTTGTTGAGCATTAGGAATGCTATTTGAAAGATTAGTTACAGGTGAATAGTCAAGTTCAATTTCTTCCAAACCACTGGCCATAGCTATGGTGTTATCAGGCATAAATAGAAGAAACAAAGCAATACAGAAACTGCCCAATAACCACCAAATACCTCTGCTGAAAAGCTCGATACAAACAAAAATCCAAAAAAGAAAGCTGAGGTAAGGCTCCAGTGTCCAAATAAGTGCAGAAACCAGTCTTTAGGCGTTATAAAAAACGAAGTCTTCTTTAATGTCACACAAGTGCTTTCACACAATGCTTCATCAGGTGTATGAGTAACATAATTAACCACACCTATTTATCTATCTAATTTAGTCACAAGACCTAAAAATCTATTGAATTTAAAGTTATACAATGCAATAAAACAGTAGGTTGAAAATAAATATATAAGTAAGTGCTAACATCAACTAACTTATGTATTTGTTTAAAAATGTATATATATATATATAAAACATATTTAAAAATAAAAAACATTTAAATGCTCATGTATGTGTAAATCTTACTTATTAAATAAAAATACATATATACAAATATAAAATCATAACAGCCAGCCCTAATATCGTATCTATCTATGTAACCCCCTTTTTCTCAAAATGGGTTTAATGGGCATGCTGTCATTAAGCCCATGGCCAAAATTAGCTCTCAACATAACTATCCATTTGGCCTCTATCTCTTCAGTTCTATCCCTAATGTCCCCACATTTTAAATTCTCATATGTTCTTGCAACTATCATAAACTTGAATGTGTGCTGTTTTCCTGCCTTGGAAACATGTTTAGACAAGGCATTACATTCAGACTCCTTCTCTATGTGGTATATATGCTCCCTAATTCTTTCTTTTAAACTACGATCTGTCTTGCCTATATAAAAACTGTTACATAGTCAGCAAGTAGCAAGATAAACCACATGTGTAGTCACACATGTTCCACTAACCCTGATGTCAAAAACTTTACCTGTATCTGGATGTCTGAAATATAAATCTTTATTAATAAACTGACATTGCTTACAATTACCACATGGTTTTGTTCCAATGGAGTTAACTGCTCTGACACTGTCTCTATTGTTGCATAACCTTCTTTTAAGATTCTTTTTATTTTTAAAAGTAAACTGTGGTCTTGAGCCTACTACCTTATTGATGATGGGATCTGTCATGAGTATCTTCCAGTGATTATTAATAATATCTCCAAACATCCCTTGAATAAGAGATATTAACCTTCAAAGTACTGTCTCTTTCATTTGTTTCCCGATGGTATTTATCCGAGAAGTATGGTTTAGCTCTTGTCTCCCTCAAACGTTTTACTTTCCTACAACCATCTTCTATGATATTAATCTCATACCCTCTCTCTTCCAATTCATAACAGGTTTTACTAAGTTGCTTCTCAAATTCATCTTTATTAGCACTTAATCTAGATGCTCTAAAAAATTGGTTTTGAGCAACATTTCTAAATACATATCTGGGGTGCATACTCTCCCTTGATAATAGAGTGTTAACGTGGCACTCTTTCCTATAAAGTTTAGTGCTAATTGTACCTGAATTTCCTTTTTCCAAAAGTACATCTAAAAAACTAATCCTCTCCTCAGAGTAATTTAAGGTAAATTTCAAAAATTGTGTTGTATTATTGATATATTCAACAAATGCTAACAAATCTATTACTGTCCCCCCCCCACAAAATAAAAAGATCATCGACAAACCTCCTATAGAATAATACCAAATCACTATAGGGTCCATCAAATACATATTCTGTCTCCCATGCCAACATAACGGCATTAGCATATGTGTTAGAGCACGAACTCCCCATCGCTACACCATTCTTTTGATAATAAACTTGGTTTTAATAAATAAAATATTTATTGTTTGATAATTAGTAAGACAGTTATCACTTCCACAATATTAACAGCACATACAAGATAGCTTATCACAGTTAGCCATCACTCCTTAGTCTGAGGGAAGGCGGGTCTATATTAGAACAACGACTTTTTAAAACGTCGACTGTTCTAATATCGACCCCTAATCAGAGAACGCTGACAACATCAAACATGCAGAACAGCAATTTTTTTTTCCAAGGGAAAAAATTTGCTGTTTCAACACACATACACACAACACAAACACACCAAACAAACAGCAATCCACACACATACACCAAAAATCCTACATCTAACCCTACACTAAACTGTACACACACCACTAGCTATCCACTTACCTTAACCCTAAGGTCTGTCACTATCACACACTCACCTCACCTGCACCCTAACCCTAACTCACCTACCCTGCCCTACCCTCACATCCACACAATCGCACACTTACCTGATCCCAACCCATAACTTTCCACCACAGTGCTGAACATAGCAAAGCCACAGGAACGGCCAACCAAATTCTTTCCCTAGGAAGAAATTCTGTGTTCTGCAGCTTCGCTGTTTTCAGCGTTCGCTGAATAGGGGTCGATATTAGAACATTCAAAGTTATGAAACTTCGATGTCCTAATATAGACCCAGGGAAGGCTGGGGGAGGTGTTGGGGTAAAATATCAAGTGAGTGACCAGCATATAGTTTAATGAGAGATGACCAGTTGTATTGTGTCTGCATACATTTCTGCACAATCCCCATATATGCTTACGGGTAATTAATCAGCAAATTATCAAAACACACATTGCTATGAACTGCATGCACTGCATCCATCTGTAATAGTAAATATGTTTTGTTTAATAGTTGTTGATTTGGAAGGATGTTAATATTTCCTTTCAGTTTGTTACATCTGTATGTGTGTACAGCGTCTGTATTTGAAAGTAAGGTAAAACTGTGTTGCATATAGAAAATTCACAGGATATTATCTAGAAATGCAACTTAATTATTAAAACATATTGGAAAGCAGAACCTACACTCAAAGTGCATGGAAAGATTCCAGAAACACCACTCCCCCAAACAGATAAGCTATGCACACATATAAAATTGTAACAATTTAAAGGGAAATAGACTCCTGCTATTTCAACTTGCATTATAAAAGAAATATTAGCACAGATAATGGGCCAGATTCAAGAAGGCTTGCACAGAGTCTAAGAGTAGTGTAAGCCGGCAGACAGCCAATATGTCTGCCGAGCGATCCAGCAACAGCCGGCAGGGGCATGCATGAGAGCTCCTAAAACTACTCTTGCACAGACAGTGTTATGTTATACAAATTACCTCATTTGCTGCTGAAAGCTATGCAAATGAGGTAAATTTGCGATCCAGGAAACACTAACCTGTCTGAGTAAGAGTAGAGTTATCTGCAGAAATGTACTCCATTGGTAACGGAGTACCGTTCTGCAAATAGCAAAATGGAGCTATGACAGCTCCAAATAAAGGATGCATCCAGTTGAGGAAGCATGCCAATGGCCAAATATAAGGCCATTGGCATTTTTATCATTTGAAAATTAATAAAAATCAAAATTATTTTCCCCGATCTTCGATGTTTAAGCGTAGCGCAGTTCCGCCCAAACGTGTGGTGCTTTAAAAACCAGAAAATAAAAAAAAGCCAAAAATAGGCATTCTTATTAAAAATATTATTCTGCCATGCAGGTGAATGGCAGGCTGAAGACAACATGGCCACTGAGTAGTGGTTGCTATGGGGGGAAGCTCATTTTGAGAGATGTAACCAAGCATTAGTAGGCAATCCTATGCAAATGAGGATAAGGATAGTGAATCCCAATTTTCCCTGGCATGTGAGCCATGTCCCTAGAGTGTAAGTGCAGGAGTAGGAGAGTAGTAGAGTAGAAGATAGGTGACATCATGAGGGGGTATGTATGAAAGACTGTAACCTTATTGGAGCAGAGTGGCTTGTGTTTGCTATCAGTTACTTAGGATTGGAAGAGGCATGTCTACAGCTGTGCAAGCTGAAACCCAGATACCGAAGGTGTACGCCGTGGATATCACTGAAATTTCTTGTAAACGTGCTTACACTGTGTGCATGCGTGTGCGCGCTTGTAAACCTGTCTAAGCCTGTGTGTGCACGTGTGCACCCGTCTAAGCCTGTGTAAGCCTGTCTAAGCTTGTGTGCGCGTGTGCACACAACTAAGCCTGTGTAACCTGTGTAAGCCTGTGTGCGCACATGTGCGCATGTTTGTGCTTGATTGTGTGGTGCACAGGCAGTACACTAGCCCAGCCCAGCCCAGCACTTAAACTCTGCAAACAACATTCCCCCATGTTTTTTCTCATAAACATTGCAACACTGCAGTATACAAAGAGAGAGAAAAATTAAAAAGCTTAACTCAGGCAAAAAAATGTTATGGGCTGCCATTGCTATTATAAGGCAACATGTGCAAGATGCTGAGGGTGGTGCCATTGCGAATGATGCTGAGCAACCCACAGTGAGGAGACGGAGAAGAGTGTACAGACCCAGGGTAACCTACCAGGGGCTACATGAGCTGGAGATAGTGGAGCACTATAGAGTGGACAGAGTGCTCCTGCAGCAAATTGTTGAGCTATGCAGGCCATGCCTCACACACAGAAACAACAGAGGGGAACCCATCCCAGTGGAAACCAAGGTATGTGTTGGCCTAAGAATACTAGCAACAGGTACCTTCCAGAGACCAACTGGTGATATGATGGGGATTTCACAGGCATCAGCATCCAGGGTACTGAACCAGTTCCTGAATGCCATGTCAGCACATGTCGGTGATCATGTATATTTCCCCAATTCCCATGAGGCATTGGCCAGCAATATGCATCTCTTCCAGCAAATAGCGGAATACCCAGAGGTAGTGGGTGCAATTGCATGCACATACACATCAAAGCACCAGCCGGTGAGCGGGGTAGGGCCTACATCAACCACAAGGACTTCCCCTCCATCAACTGCCAGGTCATGTGCGATGCCCAGGGCATAATACTGAATGTGTGTGCTGGCTGCCCTGGAAGCTACCACTATTCCCATATCTGGCATCTGACGCAGCTGTACCAGACATTTGCCAGTGAGGACATCCCTGACGATCACCTAGTGGGGGATGCTGGATACGGACTGGAGCCGTGGCTGATGACACCCATCAGAAATGCACACACACCTGAACAAGAACTCCATATTGAGGTGCACGCACAAACACAAAATGTAATCGAGCATGTGTTTGGGATGCTCAAGTCACAGCTCCCGTGCCTGGACACATCTGGTGGAGCCTTGCAGTACTCACCAACTACATGTACCCAAATTGTCATGGTATGTGCCATGCTACACGATATGATCCTGTGAAAACAGCTGCATCAAGAACAGCATGGGGCAGGGCCAAACAGCCCCCCACCATTGTCAAGGCCTGCAGAAGCAGAGCGTGACTCAGAGGAGGAACAACCTGAGCCTGCCCCAGTAGGCAGAAGGAGGTGTGCCCAGTATGCCTTGGCCTTGGTAAAGAGGCAACGCATAGCACATACACTGGCTCAGTAGGAACCCTGGAAATGATAACTCTCTCTGACTCGCACATAAAATAAAAGGGATGCCTAACTTGACACTACCTGTTTTCAAACATGTATAGGGAGTGTATTATGTGCATCCAACATAGGCAGCCCTGCAGCACCACCTGAGGCATGATTGCCATGTTTTAATCAATATAAAGCAGTGCTAAGCAGCTTTTACCACCATTTAGTATATGTAAACAAAATTGCCCTCGCTAACTAGCTCAATGTCGGCCAATGTTGAGCAATGTTGGGCAAGGTCTGGCAAAGCCGGGCAAAGTTGAGCAAAGTCAGGTAAACATGCTCATATTTGCTTTACTGTTCCTTAAGCAGTCTGGTCTGCCCAGCATGAAAATAAAAAGCAGTGACAGGGCTCGAACCCAGGATACTGTGCACTATAGTCACAGTACTGAACCACTAAGCCATGACAGCATTTCACTGGCACAGACACAGCACGACAATTGTACACTAATGCAAACACAAAGAAATGTGTATCATGCCCCTAAAGAGGCATATAGGTAACCTCCCCCACAGGCCTATGCAGACAGAGAACAGCAGGCCAGGCAGTGTGATGTGGGTTGGGTAGGCTATGAAGTTGCAATCTAATATATGTGACACTGGACGCTAAGATCTGTAGTACAGTAGTATGCCTCAAGCCAGTACGATGGGCAACAGTACAGACTGAAATGGTGTACCTTACATAGCAGTGCAGGCCTAGCAAATGTGTGTAAGTGTCAGGTGAACCCCTCATCCTATGTACACCCACAGTAACAATCAGGTGTGCGCCTGGGTAGAAATGTACAAAGAATAGCTGTCCCCCCTGTATGTAGAAATGTTGATAAGTCTATGCAAAGTGTCTCATGGAAGCCCTGCAGGCACAGCATGATCCCTGTTGATTTATGACATAAAGATGAGCCCTGCTGTAAAAATACAACTTGATTTTCCTCACACATATAGTATAAATGTCTATACCAGACGTGCTCACACACTTCAAAAAAATGTAGTGGATTTCATTCAGAATCACACTGAAAGGTCATACTGGGCATGCCCACACACTAAAATAAATGAAGCAAATGTCAGGCAACAACATACTAAAAGGTCATACTGGGCATGCTCACACAGGCTAAATATGGAGGTGATAATAAGGGATCTATGGACAAATGTGGATAGTCATCTCTACTTCCAGAAACACATTTACAAAGTGGTCAGAAAATCATGCTATGTGTTCCCACAAACTGCCAAAGTCTTAGCATGTAGGTCAAAGGAGGTTCCCTCCACTCATCAGTCATCAGACTCATCAGAGAGCACCACAACACACTTGTGATGAATCTGACTAGGCACCTTCAGTAGCTGGAAAGACCACTGAAGTACCTCAACAAGAGGATTACTGGCCTCAAACAGTTGCCCCATGCAACAAGACTGAATTTAACTCAATCTGTACTCTGTTGCATACTGTCTACTCAGGTGATCTTTGCCCAACAGACAGGCCCATGTCAT
The DNA here is from genome assembly GCF_019279795.1 of Protopterus annectens. Classification (NCBI taxonomy): domain Eukaryota; kingdom Metazoa; phylum Chordata; order Ceratodontiformes; family Protopteridae; genus Protopterus; species Protopterus annectens. The sequence goes on along the minus strand of NC_056725.1, from coordinate 1,498,614,135 downwards.
GGCAACAATCAGATCTGCTCTGAGTTACAGGTCAATGGCACTAAATATACAGACTCAACTGATATTGCCAACATCCTGGCAGATAGGATAAGTGTTAACTTTACTCCCCTCTCACCCATGAAAGAGCACATCTCCATAATGGAAGACGGCAAAGTTGCTGTCATCACGGCTGCACAGGTAAACAACACTCTCCAAAGCCAGTATCACAGCAGCCATGGGACCAGAAAACTTCTCTGGCTGTGTTCTACACAAACTACAGAATGAACAGGCACCACACCGACGTACCATGTTCAGTCATAGCCTCACCTCAGGCTTTGCGCCTGCTGAATGGTGCACAGCGATGGTTATCCCACTTCACAAGGGTAGAGACACCACGGACCCCAGGAACTAGCGCCCCATTAGCCTGATGAGCCTGCTCTTCAAGGCCATGAAATGTATCATCATACAACTTATAAAACAATACATTGGTAATCCCCAAACCCTGGACCACAACCATGTTGTGTTTGTAAAATGCAGATCATGTCTTCTAAACCTGATAGATGACATTGAAGCAGTCACCAGAACCGTAGACAAGGGTAAGTTGGTTCGCACAGCCTATGTAGATCTTGCCACAGCTTACAACACCGCCCCACACTCTGGAATTATAGATAAACCCACTAAACTAGGTATAAATTGCTATGTCACAAGATGGGTTGCCAACTGGCTTACTGACAGAACACACACTGTGAAAGTAGCAGACTCTAAGTATGACTTTGGACCAGTGGCGAGTGCACCACCACAGGGTTCAGTCCTGAGTCTTGTCCTGTTTTGTATCTATTTCCCTGAAGTAAACCTTAACATGGAAGGTCTGAGGCTAATTAAGTTTCCAGATGACTGCAAACTAGGAGCCATAATTGTAAATATTAAAGATGTGGACATCCTACAAAAGGGCCTCAATGAGAAAGATGGCTGTTGTCAAAGCCATGGGCTCAAGCTCAATGCCAAAACGTGCATTGTCATCCCCTTTGTTAAAAACTCTGTAGCCATGAACTACAACATAGGCGGTAGTATACTTAACACTGAAAGTGTGACAAGAGACCTTGGGTCACAGGTGGACAGTGGACACACCTGTGATAATCACATCCCCACAGTAGTCAGGAAATCCTCCTATGTGGCACACCTTATCACAAAAAGTGTCTCAAGCAGAATAGAAGAGGACATTGTTTCCCTCTACTCAACACTCACTAGAACCATAATAGAGTGCAACGCCCCTTTTGCTATGTACCTCGCAAGACAACTACAACAACTGGAAAGCCTGCAGCAATGCCACACAAAGAGCATTAGCAACCCGAAGTACATGCCATACACAGACCATCTCAAAATGCTTCAGCTGTACTCCCTCGCATATCGCCTACTCAGAGGTGATCTCTGCCTAATATACAAAGCTATGTCAAACACAGAGCTGTTGGACATGCGCCACGTAAAACACTCACAATCCCTCTGATCTTTGGACCCAAAACCACGAGTGAAATACAAAAGGAAGGTGTGTATCCATTTACCTTATGGATACCCACACCTTCAGGTTAGTGGCACAGCATGAGGCCTTGGAGACCATGCAAGTGCAACTAACATTGGGCAAAGTTGCTTATCAGATTGTAGCCTGCTACAGATCACCTACCTTGTCTCAGGAACCTCACTCAGTATTCCTGAGAACAGTGGAAAATATAAAGGTCCTATCAAACACCATTATATGAGGAGATTACAACTACCCAAACATTGAGTGGGAGAATTACTCGTGTACAACGTCCTTCACCCAATGTTTCCTACAGTTTAAAAACTCTGGTCACCACGCCCACTAGAGGTGACAACATATTGGACCTGATCATCACCAACATGGGGTACCAGTGTTCCACAACAGAGATAAACCCCTTGCTGGTAATATCAGATCATAAAGTAATCACACTGGACATCCACATCCCCCCCCAGTCAATGAAACCACTGTGAAGACATTTTCAAAAGCAAACTGCACACGTCCCAAGACCAAAGTGGAAAGTTTCAAAGCCCCCTTGCTATAGGATAATGCTATACAATCTGCCAAAAGATTTACAAGTGCATCCTATGAGCATCTACAGGGATGCATGGATTGAGACATCCCAAATAAAACCAAGATGCACTCCTCCAAAAATAAGAAACCAATCTGTTGGTCGTCGGCCATAAATAACCTAGACAACAGAAGGAGGAAACGGACACATGATAGAGCAAACTTCACAAAAGGAAAGGCATCACTGATCATTATTAGGAAGAAACAATGATCGCTCATAAAATAATCCAAGGCCAGTGTCTAAAGACAAATTGCCAAGGAATGTAAGAATAACAACCACAAAGGCTTCGGTAGCTATACCAGACATGTAGGTGTCAACTTCCAAATATGCTGTCAGCTACTGAAAAATGGCAAAAAATACACTGAACCAACTTACATTGCCCACATCCTGGGGGACAAGTTCAGTGCAAACTCCTCCAAAAAGGGCCTGTGTCCATCCCAGAAGAATGCAGAGCCCCAGACTTCATGGACATGCAGGTAAAGACAGCCCTCTCCAAAGCTAAGAACACAGCATCAATGGAACTGGATGGTGTCCCAGGCTGCGTCTTACACCAGCCTCAAAAGGAACTACACCCTCACCTACATTCACTGTCCAGACTCAATCGTACCACAGACTATGTACCCAAAGAATGGCATACACCAACAGTCATCCAGCTCCACAAAGGGGGTGCCACAACAGAACCTGGAAACCATTGCCCTATAGGTCTACTCAGCTTGGTCTGCAAAGCTATGGAGCAAATTATCATGGAATCCATAAACAGATACATTGGGGACCTCCAGACATTGGACTCTACCCAACTTGGCCTTGTTAAAGGCAGATCCTGCCTCCTAAATCTAGTTGACTTATTTGAAACAGTTACCAAGGACATAGATGGAGGTGAAAGTAGTCCACACAGCCCATCTGGACCTCACTAAGGACTTTCTACACCATTCCCCACTCTGTCATCATGGACAAGCTTACCAGCTTGAACATTAACAGCTATGTCACAGGATATGAGGCCAAGTGGCCCACAGATCAAACACACATGTTCAGAGTTGCGGGTGCCATGTCCGACTCTAAACCAGTCACAAATGGCATCCCACAGGTCTTGGTCCTGGGACCCCACCTACTCAGTAGATACTGCTCAGAGGTACAGGCAAGCATGGGAGGAGTATGGCTGAACAGGTTTGCAGATGACTGCTAACTGTGGTCCATAATCGACTCTATGGCTGACACAGACATCCGCCAAAAGGGTCTAACAGAGACAGATAATTGGTGTCAAAACAATGCCCTCAAGCAGAATGCCAAAGAATGCATAGTCATCCCCTTTGGAAAAAACAAAGTGCACACAAATTACCACATAGGTGGTAATCCTGTATGTATGGAGAAAGTCATTATGGCCCTGGGGGCACAGGTAGATAGTAAACTCTCCTTTGATCACATGGCCAAAGTGTTTAGAAATTCCTTCTATGCATCCCACCTAATGTCATCTAATGTAACCCACTTTGTCTAGACTGAAGATGTCACCATCCTACAAATATACCTGTGGAAAAAACAGCTCACACTAATGTGCATAGCGTGTCGTGTAAATGTGTACTCCTGCAGTATCATAAAGTAGTAATGTAGGGGTTTGAATCCTGCACTTGACAAGCGTGTGTTTGTGTGTGATCTCCTTGGAGAGGAGCAACCTTCTTGGAGACTACTAAAACACCTTAAAAGTGGTATACTCATCTTTGTCAAGTCTGATGATGTCACCATCCTACAAATATACCTGTGGGAAAATGAACTCCCAGTAATGTATATAGTGCATCATGTTAATGTGTACTTCTCTAGTATCGTAAAGTAGTTAGGTGGGGGGTTGAATCCTCCACGTGACAACTGTTTGTGTGTGATCTCCTTGGAGAAAAGCAACCTTTGTGGAGAGTAGTAAAACACCTTAAAAGTGGTATACTTATCTTTGTCAAATATGATGATGTCACCATCCTACAACTATACCTGTGGAAAAGCGAACTCCCAATAATGTGTATAGCGCATTGTGTTAATGCATACTCCTCTAATATCATAAGGTAGGGGGTTTGAATCTTGCACTTGACCTTTGTGTGTGATCTTCTTGGAGAAGAGCAACCTTTTTGGAGAGTAGTAAAACACCTTAAAAGTGGTATATTTATCTTTGTCAAGTCTGATGATGTCACCATCCTACAAATATACCTGTGGAAAGGAAAACTTCCAGTAATGTGTATAGCACATCGCGATAATGTATACTACTCTATTATCATAAAGTAGTTAGGTAGGGGTTTGAATCCTGCACTTGGTGAGTGTGTGTGCGTGTGCTCTATGTGTTTGAACCTGTTGGTCAATGTGTTGTGGGTTTTGCTTTTACTACTGTATGACATATCAGTATGACAACAGTATGTGCATTGTACATGTCAGGTAGCTGTGTGGCAAATACATATACGTACATGTGACTTCAATTATTTCATAGGTGGGAACCCTGCTTTCTCCATGAACACATCTGTCATCTTTGCCAGAGTGTGCTGCCACTTTCCAGACCTTAGGTCACATCTGTATGCTTGTGACAAGCTCAGCCACTGCAGTGATCTCTGGCCTAGGTCATCCGTGTCACACACACTCATTGCGGTTTCTATTGAATAGTGTGAGTGAGGGTTTATGGCTGAGGTATATTTCAGACCTGTTCAAAGTCTGTCAATGATGGCTATTCATTATAGGTGTACAACAACCTTTGTGGATATGCATGCAGACCCCTTATTGCTTATGTGATCCACCGATGAATTTCAAAATACCTTTGGAAATGTGATTACCAAAGGAGAGATGACGTAACACTTGGCTGCATGTACACATCAGTACCTGTTCAACATGTTGGTGGCTACTACCTATGTGGTACTGTGGGGATACTATGTTTTGTAAAGGTGGATGACTATGCTTTAGTTGGCTTATAGCTTTACAGCATGGGTTTGATAACAGGTATCTGTCTGTATGATACCCTTGTGGAGGATGTGTGTGTCATCTGGAGAATGCATTATAGGCCACAGTATGCATTTCCAGACTTAGACGGACATATCCCTACTGTGATTGTTTGTACCTAAGAGAGCTATATGCCAAACAGGAGTGGTCTCAGGAATGGGTGCAGGTGAATACCACTGGTTACTGTCATAATATAGTACCTGAAGGATCCAAATGTTACTGTGTGTCCTACATCTGTGTGTCAGTTGTCAAGACATCATCTAACGATTGTTCATGGTCAGGCTGTTGAGGTTATGTATACTACCAGAATGCAAAACAATGACAGATAGTAACAGCATCACCCACAGCACAGTGTCAAACCATGCCATACACACATGTGCACTCAAGTTCCAAAATGTGTGTAGTACAATGCATACTGGCCACCAACAAAAACTATGGAGTGTTACTGTGTAATACAGGGCATGTCACCCTGCCTATGTGTCCACTATGCAAGTGCATGCAAACAGTGCACCTCCACCATGTTCACAAATGTACACCTGCAAATCTGTGCTACACACATCCCACACGTACTGTCCACTCTCTAACACATGCTGCCAATACTACACACATCAGCCAAGTGGCATGTGGGCAGACAACACACTATTGGAACTAACACTGGTGTAAACAATACTACATTGACAATCATAGCTTTAATGCATCATGCCTGCTCAGCTACACCTTCAAGGATATCATTACACTTTACTGCTGACAACATGCTAACATTGCTATACTGCTATAAAGTCACCCTGTGCAACAGCACCATGGTAGCCTGTTCCTGCATCAGTGTTACAGATGACAGGAGGTGGCCAGGTTTTATCATATGCACAGGGTGTGTTGTTGGTTTGCCAGAGGCCTACATTGAGCCATACAATCGACATGTATGTGTGTGTGTGTGTGTGTGTGTGTGTGTGTGTGTGTGTGTGTGTGTGTGTGAGGGCCAAGAGTACTGCTATGGGCCAGTGTTGATGTGATTCGTGCGGGTATGTGTTAGCCCTAGTTGTCTGGTTTATGTGTGTGTCTGCATGCACACAGTTCCACCATGTGGCTGCCATATACAGGGATTTGTGGGACAGCCACAGACTGTACCTGCCAGGCTTTACAGATCACCGACTCTGGCCACGGATACGGTACCTGTGCCTGACAGGTGTGCTACTGACAGTATCAGGTACTAATAGTCCAAAAAAACAAGGAAGTAACCACGATGCAACCACGATGCAGCACAAAAAGAATAATACTTGCGATAAGATTAAGCGCTTTTCGTTTATTACAATGAATAAACGTCTTCAGATAAAGACTACTACACATAAGCAACATGTATATACAACCACTAAAAGTTAGTCAATTATCCAATTAACTTCTTAAAATGGAAACACTCATTCCAAACAGTAACTAGTGTAAAAGATTAGTTCATTTGCTGCTTTAGTATTATAGCTAGTTGACACATTATTTCATGTGTTCATAGTGATTAGTATTATAACTATTTTATTTTCTACATTTATAGTTAAATTTTTGATTTTAATTGTTGCTCTTTGGATTTTTATTGTTTGTTTTTCACAGTTTCATATGTAGCGGTGCACTGCTGATGAGATGATATTATGATATTATTATAACAATTGCTTTTTTAATATATAATATGAGTGTCTTTTACACTAGTTACTGTTTGGAATGAGTGTTTCCATTTTAAGAAGTTAATTGGATAATTGACTAACTTTTAGTGGTTGTATGTAAATGTTGCTTATGTGTAGTAGTCTTTATCTGAAGAAGTTTATTCATTGTAATAAACGAAAAGCGCTTAATCTTATCGCAAGTATTATTCTTTTTGTGCTGCATCGTGGTTGCATCGTGGTTACTTCCTTGTTTTTTTGGACTATTAGTTTGTGTTTTGCTTGTGCTTTTTACCAGTATCAGGTACTAAGGCAGACTGGGTACTATCCTCAGAGGTGGACAGATGTACACTGGACCCAGGTCCCTGCTGGGACTGTCCAGAGCCACGTGCACATGGTCTTCTAGGATGGTCTTTGGACAGCCCATCCCCAACATTGCTGGGGCTGGTACTGGCACTACCGGAGTGGCTGTGACTTGAGGGATGTCTGTGGCGACTGCCAGCTGCTGATGTTGCTGGCATACGTCCATGTCAACGTCTCAACCGTCCTGCACTGTCCTGACACATGGACATGACATTGCGGAGGACATCTAATGTCTCACCCCAACACCTATCAGTGACCTCAGTGTAATTACGGATGGCACCTGCTAGGTCATGGATACTGTCAATTGCAGTGGTGTTATGTGCCCTCTGTGCCCTTAGTCCCTATCTGGTGTACTGTTGCATATGTATCTGTGCCTCCATGACAGCCTGGAACATGCATGAGGTTGTAAGACCTGTGGCACATCTGCCAGGGGCATGATGAGCAGCAGTGCTCTGACGAGAACCCCTGGACATCTGCCTATGTGGTACCGTTCCAGACATCTGGGTATGGCTGCTGTGTCGGGATGCATGTTCCATAGATACCACACTGTCCTGGCCAATGCCGACTGTACACTGTCCCTCAGCTAAGGGCATTGGTGATGGATGTATTGGCAGTATAACTGTGTGCATGGATGGGGTGGACACTTGTGTACTGTCAATTGGTGGTCCAACGACAGAGCCTAGCAAACATGCCTGTGCCTCAACACACCTATCCTCATTATCACTATTTGGCCCAGTGACATCAGGTTCCCTGCTGCAGTGAACCAGCCCAACCTCAGCACCTGTGAGAGGAAGACAGGAAACACACTTTACGACCTGTACATGATGTCGGAACACATGCATACATGCACACATGAACACATGCACATGTGCACACATGCACACAAATACATTCCTCACTAAAGCAGGCAGACACACACACACACACACACACACACACACACACACACACACACACACACACACACACACACACACACACACACACCACCAGCAATCCAGAACATACTCAATAGCGGTTCATGGTGGGTTACAGTATCACAAGCCAAACAGTCATATCACACATGTCAGCATGCAAGACATGTGTTGCTCAACAGCATGCAGTGCGAGTGTAGACAGCCCTTGCTAATAACAGTTTACATGGCTTTGATGCATGTGTGTTGTTCAGTGATTGGCCTCACCCTGGAACACAATGTGTACATGGACACAACATTGCTGTGCAAGTATTTAAAGCTCTGCAATGTCCTGTGCACCATCACTCACAGGTATACATACCATGGCTGGATGTGTATCTGTGTGTCACATAGATATCCATTTCTGATTAGAGCATCTGTGTCTTTAGCAGATAATTGTGGACACAGGTTTAGCACATGCATGCTATGTATACACACAGCATGAGTGGTGCATGTATACCTGATGGAACACCGTTGCTCAACATAGTCATTGTACAGTGGTTATGGTGTGTAGGACATATTGTGGACATGCCAGTGCCAGCCATGACATGGCATGCTACAACACAACTACAACATTAAACATCACACATAACCAATGTGTGTCATGTGACCTATACACTCAATAGCATTACAAGACATATATGTGTCACTTTGTACAAATGGTGATTGCTATGCATATTGTGTATAGGTGCATATGTTTGCACACACACAACATTGAGGTGCATAGCAATGAATGCTATGTGTAGTACTGTGGTTACTGTAACTGGATGGGGTGTAGTACCATGAGCCATCATCATGCAGCATCATGTGGTCACCCAAGACTACTAATGTGTGCCAGACCGGCACCTAGCATGCTGTACCTGAACTGCAGTACCATGGCTACATTCACCATTTCACAGCCAGTTGTTACATGGGTTTGTAAGGTGCCCAATAGGGAGCATTGCCTAACATGAATGTGTTATGTGTTGAAGAGTGCCACATAGCCCCATGATAGGCCTCTACCCCTCAGGTATGTTATGTGTGCTGTGTGGATGACATTTGGGATACTGGAGTGTGACCTTACAGCGGGTGTCTGAATAAGCCATGTGTAGCATATTAACATGTACTGCGTATGACAAAGTTGTGTATGTTGTGTGCATGTGTATCGACTCTGCCTATCCAATGTCCACTACAGTGTTGCCACAGTTGTGTGGGATGCTCTGTGTATTGCATGTGTTTGAGGCAGCTACTCACATTACTGGGATGTGCATAGTCTCACAGCAAACATGCACAGCATGCATTATGCGTAGGTGTTTTACGTGTACATGGCCTACACCTCAACTATGACATGCACATTTAATTTGCAATATTAAATGTACAACACACTCACCAGCATGGGTCTGCTGCCTTGCTGTCACACCAGAGAGACCTACAAGGATATGAGACAGTTTGTCAGTGGCAACAACTGTGGGAATTGCTACTGTGGGTTTGCGATCTTACAGTAGTACAATGGTTGACAGTCACAGGCCTACAGATTATGTTCCAAATTATCAGTATTGCACCACACCAGGCTCCATATCTTCTAACTACACAGTACACATCTCACATATGCATGATCTACCAATAGAGGTAACAGTAGTCTACAGATATGCCATGTCACCTGCATGCTCCATGTCAACTCGCTGGGTGGCTCTGACCTCCATGATGATACATGTTTGCTGTTGATGTTGTTGGCCAGGAGCCACCAGGCTCAAGAGCAGCTCCTCCACTCTGGTGAGGGGTGGGATGGAAGGCTACCTCACCACCTGTGGCAAGCTGTTGTCTACAGACATCAGACACATGCTGCCGGACATGTCTAAGTAAATCACTGCAGTGATGGTGTACCTGCTCATATGTCCGGTTATGCATGCCTATGTCATTTACCCTATGGACAACATCTTGCCACAGTGCAGTCCGCTCATGCTGGTCCTGGCTGGTTCTTGAGAACAGCAGGGTGTAGTGCTGAACCAGGCTGGTTATTATTTGTTCATCCTCTGCTAGGCTATAGGTAGGATTGCGATGGTGGGCCATGACCCTGGAAGACAATGAAACAATATGTGTGAGCAAGTCATGTGGCACACTTAGCATTCTAAAGTACAGATATCACTGAACTGCCATATATAGCAACCTATTGGCTGTCAGAGGATACACACTTTCAATACCACATATCAGTGCTCAACCCACAACTGCCTGACAGTGCCTGGCACACTCTATATATCAAACCATGTTCTGCACAGCAACAAAGAGAAACCAGTATGTAAGACTATACAACAGTACATGGCACACTGTATGCAACACAATGCACCATCTCGCCACAGGAGGTATATATCAAGCTAATGCATAAAGAAATATGTCATCCATTGCAATGATTGGTAAAGTCCAGTTACAGTATTACCATTATACCACACTAGTCGTTGATGGCAAACCCCTGCCTAACATATGTGCACATTCGTTAATATAGGTGGCATACTACTGTACTAGACTATACATGTTTCTAGATACGCACTTATATCCTGTAACACACATATGACCGAGGGCATGTTACAGGCATACCCACACACACATCAGACATACATACAAGACACAAAGATATGGCAACTCAGATGAGCTTTACCTGTGTACCATACAGTACTGTGTGTCAGTACTTACAAAACCTTATGCCTGAGGTATGTAATCTGTGAGGACTACAGGGAACACACAAAACAGTGGTTCCAAGCAATGTGGACATACACCATACTGTGCTGTTTAGGCCTACAGCTTCAGGTAGTACTACAGTTCATACGGGATTTGGATTCACCAGCAGTACCAGTCAATAAGCACAAATGTACGGCTTTAGCCTACAATGGCACACCCCAGTCAACACCAAGGGACTACATCAGACCGTATGCCATACTACTTTTTCTGCCTAGCAATAGCATACACATCTTTTGCTGGGATCAGAGCTAGGACACAAAATAGCATGACAGAAACAGTTTCCCACTAAGCTATCACACATATACAGAACTTTGACACATTTACTAACACATTCACCATCACACTCAGTCAACCTCACATAGCAATTAAATTATTGCAACAAGTACATGTGGGTTTGGATCGGTTCATAGGTAGGTAATAGGCTATTGGCCCTAGGGCCTATAGAAGCCTAGCCATACACTACCCTGGCCTTTGACACACATGTAATTTAATTTCATGTGCCCCTGTCAAGCAGAGCCACAGAGGTGATTCCCGGGGTGTATTTCCTATCTCCCATCCAATCATCAGGATTATTCATCACGACTGCTAATGAAAAGCTTTGTTTGCTATTGATAGGTGGTTTGTTCCAGAGTATGGGATGTCTCTGAGATAGGAATCTATCCCTCCAGCATGTTCTGTTTATTGAGGTGACAAGGTTTTGGTCCCTAGAGCATGTAGCTCATAGGGATTGTGATCTGTTTACGTGGAGCATGTCCAACAGCTCTGGGTTTGACATAGCTTTGTATGCTAGGCAGAGGTCACCTCTGGGTAGGCAGTATGCGACACAGTCTAGCTATGGTTTTGTGGGATGGTCTGCTTGGGCATCTGTTTGAGGCTGGTATTACTCTTTGTGAGGTATGTCTGTGGCCTTTCCAGTTGCTGTAGATGTCTTGTGAGGTACATACCAAATGGGGCTTTGTACTCTATAATGGGTTTTATGAGTGATGAGTAGAGGGGAACACTGACCTATATTTCCCTGGATGACAAACCTTTTTGTGATGAGGTGTGCCACATAGACAGATTACATGACTAGTGTGGCACTGTGATTATCACAGGGGAGACTACTGTCCACCTGTGTCACATGGTCTCATCACACTTTCGGTGTTAGACTACCACCTACGTGGTAGTTCACGGGTACAAAGTTTTTGCCAGAAGGGATGCCAATGCAGTTTCAACATTGAGCTTGAGTCCATGGCTTTGTCACCAGGCATCTGTCACAGTAAATATGACTCTCTCTCTCTCTCTATATATATATATATATATATATATACACATACATATAAACATCCATTGGTGTACATATAGATATACATATAGGCACATATACAGTCCACCTTTCATGGTGGGAATATCAATTATGCAAAGGTTGTGAGGTATACAGTTATGTAATAATATTGCACAGTCTTGTGCGGAATGCATTGAAGGTGTTCTCAGCCCATGTAGCTTTAGCAGGCCTCACTGGCTGCAACACTGCAAACCTGACAAATCTTACACACAGTGTTTAACCACCATATGTCATATACCAGCACTGTATGCTGTCTTGTTTGCCACTCACTACAACCTACATAGAAATATGATCATAACAACCTTCACCAACATATATATGTCCACCCTTCACAAACAGTTGCAGTATGTCCCTTGCTCTATGCACATGTACAGATGCTAATATATCTGACACAGAAAGATCTCTCCATATGTGTGTGCCATACACATAAGGTCCACACTGTTGTAAGTCCCTGGACATCACGGCTGACCTGTTGGGCCTTGCTGCAACATGAACAGGTGTCACATGTGAGCCCACAGTAATATTAGAGGGTGTATATATAGCTGCAAATGCTAGATTAGCATATTAGTCGGGTACAGCAGTTGCCAATGCTAAGCTACACATTAATATGACTATCATGCATTTGTTACTCTGTCACATCCATGTTTATATAGCTGTATGCGCTACTCCCCCAAACAGCCATTGTACACACTACTGTACAGAACATAGATAACATGGATCAGATGTTTGACATTTAATGCTGAGCTACATATGTCACAATTATATCCCACTGCACACAGCTACACACTGATTTGTCCATGGCAGTAGTTATGCAGGGCATCTGTGCATAGATACATACTGCTGCCACATATGGATGATTCAAAGTATGTAGAGGACTCTTCAAAAACATCTACTAAATGCCAGTAAATACATATCTTTTACATACCTTTCCTTTGTATGTGTTTGTATTTTTCAGTTCCGTGTGTCTTTTTTTTCTATTGCTGTTGATGTTGATGTGGATGTCAGTGTTTGTCTGTCTGTCTGTCTCTCTCTCTCTCTCTCGCTCTCTATCTCCATAACAGCAATGGAATGATTGCATGTGTGGACAGCAAGTACAGCCTGCTTTTATAGGTATCTGCACATGTGCATGTGATGGCCTCTGCACCAATTGGTGGCCACCATTTGGTAATTGCATGCAGCCTGCTGTGTGGTGATTGCAGTACTCACTGTCATAGCAACCCAATGCTATAAATTGCTAAGTCAGGAAGGCGTTGCCCTTTCAGCTTTTCAAAGTGGGGCCCATGCTTGTTTGCTGTGGACACTGTTGTGTAAGTTAGAAGGTTGGTATACTTCTTATATCTGAAGCTAGGGGTGTAGCCAGTGATTTGAATGTTGTACTCAGACCTGAATGTTGCCACTTCCAGTACACAGTTGTCAGTGTAGAATTGTACTCACCCCTACAAATGCTAACACAAGATACATGGGAGCATGTAGTTTCTTTTCTACTTATACAATTAGCTGCCATACATAAGTAGTTATTGAGATGTATTCATTTGGCAAATGAACTGTTTGTGAACTGCTATACTGTGAATATTAATGTACTCACTTCTGCACAGTTTCTGCTTTTCTATTGTTGACATTAGCACAGGATGCTCAAGAAAACTGGACAATTCCAGTACTGAGTATGCCTAACTACATCCTTGGTGGACCCTGAACACACAGGTATTTTGTACATTTGGGTGGGAATTGTCCTGCTATGATACTGTGTGGGGGTTGTAAAGTGCTGCTGTAACATTATTTACTGCTAGAATGGCTGGTTCTGTTATCACAGTCATGTAATGCAATTCCACAACAACTGCTGGTAAAGTTCCATAGAACAGGTATTGTGTTATGGCATTCCTATCTTTCCTTTACATTCACTCATTCTGATGCATGATATATCTATTTCAGCAACAACCTGCTGTATATCTACTGTGGCTTACTGGTACTTCATGCAGTCTCGTGTGTCCAAGGTCTGGGGTTCGAGACTGACAGAGGTGTTTTATTTTGCTGCTGAGCAAAACAAGGGCCCTCACATGCAGGGTAACCAAAGCACTTTTAAGCAGTTTTAAGCGGGTTTGCATGAACCTTAGCAATACTTAGCTAAGCGCACACAAGCGCACACTTGCGCAAACCTGCTAACTACTGCTTAAAAGTGCTTACTCCCGCTAACCCTCGCCCTCATTTCTTTGAAAGAAAAGAAAATGGGGAGATAGGAAAGTGGTGAAAAAGGGGCACAAAGAGGGAAAGACAGTAGGAAAAACAGATCAGGATGTGCAGGACGGGTGTAGGGAAGGTCCATAGCTGCCCATTTGTTTAACAGCAACAGCTGTGTATATGCTAGAAATTTGGAGGGAAATATGAAACCTTCCACCCCTGAGAGAAATCTTAAGTAATAAATACCGTTTTCCCTTTTTAACTGATTCGGTTGCCATAACTACAAGCTTTCTTTATATTCAAAGAGAATAGGAGTCAAGTGCTTTCATTGCCCCATTCCAGCAAAATCCATACTAGGCAGAAATTTCAAATTTATTATTATTTGTTATATTAAACCAGCATATCTGAAAAGTGTCAGTAAACTGCAAATGTAAAAATCACCATCACTTGATAGCAATATACTGAATACCCCACGTATACTAAGCATTTCCCATAAGCATGCCCTCTTGTAGGAAAGAAATTTTGTTTTACTTAAAGATTTAATAAAAATAAAATTCAGTCATATTAAGATTATAAATATAAATAACAGTTTCTGAAATTATTTATTTATTCTTCCTCTTATTTATCCCACTATTTTCTTTCTTTTTCTTATGTTTATTATTACTGATTTGCTTATTTGTCCTTTTTTACTTGATTTCTCTCCCATGTCTGTTCATTTTTCTGCAGGTTCAGAATTGTTAGGAGCAGTCCATCTATGTCCCAACCTGGTCAGGGAACATTTACCCTATACACATCCAGGGAAATTCTCACCAGGGTAGGGGTGGTGGCATCTGTCCTGTAGACACCCTAGCAAGCCTCTCTCACTGTGGGATTTGGGACTGGATAGATGCCTTCAGTCCGGAGTGCTCTTCAGCAGTTTATAGACTCACTGGACCAGGCAGCACTGACTTCATCATCACCATAACTCCCTCTTCCCTCAACAATGGAGTTCTCCACTGCAGCACCATCAGGCAGTGGAACGTTTTGAGGTCTTGTGGACTGAGTGTTCCTTCTGGGATGAAATCTTCATCACTCCCCTCCTTCTCTTCTCTTCTGTCCTATCTACATCCCAACCACACTAATCTCTTACAGAAAAAATATTTGAAAAAAATAGGGGAGCTATTCCCTCTCAAAAACATGGTACACCTCCTCTTCCTCCTCCTCCAGCACAATTCTCTTGATGTTTTACTTCTCAGTTCCTCTCTTTATTGTGTCTTCTCTTTTCCAGTCTTTCATAGGTTCATAAGCTCATAGGTGTGTACTAGGCTAATGGCCTTGGAGCCTATAAGATTCCCTGGCATCATGCCACCCAAAGTTTGTTCCCAGTACCCCTGTCAAACAAGGCCACTGAAGTGATCCCGGGGTGAACTTCTTATTGCCCATCCGCTCATCATTTCTCTTAAAGAAGGCCAGTGAGGTGCTCTGCTTGACATAAATGAGAAATTTGTTCCAGAGTATCGGAAGTCTCTGGGTTAGGAACCTTTCCCACCAGCATGTTCTGTTTATTGTGGCAATGAGGTTTAGGTCCCTGGAGCATGTGGCACAGGGGGATTGGGATTTCTTTAGGTCTAGCATATCTAGCAGCTCTGGGTCAGACATGGCTTTGTAGGTCAAGCAGAGATTGCCTCTATGTAGGCGATAAGAGACCGAGTATAGCTGGAGTTTTTTGAGTCTGTCCATATAAGGCATGTGTCTAAGGCCTAAGATCCTCTTAGTGAGGCATTTGCGTGGCCTTTCCAGTTGTTGTAGGTGTATAGTGAGGTACATACCAAATGGGGCATTTTATTCTATAATAGGTCTAATGAGGGACGAGTAGAGAGGGATTATGACCTCTTTCTTCCTGGATGAAAAACCTTTTGTAATGAGATTTGCCACATAGAAGGGCTTTCTGACTACAGTGGCAAAGTGGTTATCAAAGAAGAGGTTGCTGTTACCCTGTGTCTCCAGGTCTCTTATCACACCTTCAGTGTTTAGTGGACTACCGCCTATGTGGTAGTTCATGGGCACTGAATTTTTCCCAAAGGGAATGACAATGCACTTTTTGTCATTGAGCTTAAGGCCATGGTTCAAGCACCAGTCAATGGTGTCTGTGAGGCCTTTTTGTAGAATGCCTACATCAGTTGGAGTATCAATAATGGCTCCCAGTTTGCAATCATCTGTGAACTTGGTCAGCCAGAGTCCCTTTGTGTTGGCTTGAACATCAAAGAAGTAGATGCAAAACAGGAGAGGATCTAGGACCAATCCCTGTGGGATACCACTTGTAACTGGTCAGTAGTCAGATTTGGAGTCTGCTGCTTTCACAGTGTGGGTTCTATCAGTGAGCCAGTTGGCAACCCATCTTATGACATAGGGGTTTATGCCTAGCTTACAGAGTCTATCTATGATTTCTGAGTGAGGGATGGTGTTGAAGGCCTTGGCAAGATCTAGGTGGGCTGTGTGAATTACCTTGCCCTCATCCACAGCTATGAAGACAGACTCAAAGAAGTCTATCAGGTTGAGCAGGCATGATCTACCTCTCACAAACCCATACAGAGTGGGGTCCAGAGTTTGGAGATTCCTATGTCCTTATTTATTAGGTCCATGATGATGCGCTCCATAGCCTTATATATCAGACACATCAGACTAATGGGGTGGTAGTTCCCAGGGTCTGTAGTCACTCCCCCTTTGTGGAGTGGGATAGCAGTGCACCGTTTGGTAGGAACAAAGCGTGAAATGAGGCTGCGATTGAACAAGGTACTCAGGTGTGGTACCAGTTCACTTTGTAATTCATGTACAACACAGCCAGGGATATCATCAGGTCATATGGAAGCTGTATTCTTGGCTTTGGACAGTGCATTGTTTACCTGTGTAGCTGTGATAATAGGGACTTGGCATTCCTCAGATATTGTGATATGGCCCTTTAGGGGGTGAAAGAGGGGTACAATTCGCACTGAACCTGTCGGCCAATACGGTGGCAATATCAGTTGGTTCTGTATATGTATGGCCATTGTGCTGTAACTCAGAGCAGATCTGACTATTGCCATGTAGATTCTTGACATAACTATAGAATGCCTTGTGGTTGTCGTTAGAATCTGCAGCAATTTTGTTTTCATAGCTAGCTTTAGAGGATTTTAATGATGGATCTCAGTTTTTTGTTGAGGCTAAAAAGGGAATTTTTCCAGTCTTGGGAATTCACCCTTTTCTGCAACAGTGTTTTCCTTCTGTTATAGAGTTTGTTTATGGTGGGGGACCACCAGACTGGCTTCCTTTTTTAGAGGAGAGTGTCTTGGTTCTGTTTGGTATGGCCCGTTCAATGCACTTGTGTATGTGCTCATACAGTGCATTGATGTATGATTCAGCAGTCATGCACCTATTTTCCATTTGCAGGGGTGTCATGAAGTTAGCCACCTCTGTTTTTAGAAGCCCAAAATTGGCTTTGGAAAATATTTTTATGGTGGTTCCTTTGGGGGGGGGGTAAGGGTGGGATGTGGATATCCATGGTGATTAGCTTGTGGTCAGATCTGACCAGAGAGGAGCTGATTACTGGTGTAGAGCAATGGTCACCCATGTTAGTAATGACCAGGCCAAGGATGTTTTTACCCCTGGTGGGGGTAAGAATGAGTTGGTCCAGGGCATTGAGATTAATGAATTCCAGAAAACATTGAGCAAGTGTGTTGGTACATGAGTAATTTTCCCAGTGAATGGAGGGGTAGTTAAAGTTTTCCAGTATAAGGTTATTGAGTTGTATCCTAATATTTTCCAGTGTGTTTAGGAATGTGGAGTGGGAGTCTTGGGACATGGTGGGGGATCTATAGCAGGCTACAACCTGGATTGCAGTTTTACCCAGTGTTAATTGTACCTGAAGTATCTCTGATGCATTATGTTGGGCTACTAGTCTGGAAGTGTGCAAATTATTTATCCACCTTTAGTGCTTCTGTCCAGGTTTAGGGGCCAAAAGGTGTGGTATGAATTATAGCCTGGTAGTGCTGGGGTGCTCTCCAGAACCTTGAACCAGGTCCCGGTCACTGCACAGATGTCGATGTTCTCCATTTTAATGTGTGCTTTGAGTGAGTGCATTTTGAGATTTAGACTTCTAGCATTGAGTAGCATAACTCTCAGATTTCGTTTGCTTGTGGCTGTTATGGTGGTAATTTTGTCTTCAGGACATTGCCTAAAAAAGGCACTATGAAGTGGCAGGAGCCTTGGCCATATCTGGAATCCCTGGGGTGACAGGTGCAGGCCATCTCTGGTAAAGCCTCAAGGTCTGTTGATCATGTCATCCCAGGCAGACAGATACTGGATCCCCTTAGAATGACACCAGAAACTTAGCCAATTGTTGAAGTCAATCATTTTCTGCTTGCACTGTAGTATCATTCTGGGTGACAGTAGGATGCTACTCAGAGCTAGGGTCATACCTGCCTGGGCTACAAGATCAGAGAGCTCCTCTATGTGTCTTTTCATGTAGTCCAGGGAGGTATGTTTCAGGTCATTCACACCAATATGGACAATGACAGAGTCATATTTTTATCTGTTGTGGAGTGATCTAAGTGCTTGCATTATGTGGTGGATCCTCGCGCACAACAGGCAGCTGACCATAACTTTCTCCTTATTCAACCTAGTGAGTGGGGCATCAGTGGTCCTTACTATTGAGTCACCTATGACTAGTGTATTGGGTAAGTTGTTTTGCCTTATGGGCTTTGGTTAAGTAGCATATTTCCCCCTTTCCCTTCTTTAAAGCCAGTAATAGGATGTCTGCGTAAGGATATCCTATATAAAATGTATTAAACACCTTTGTTTTTTTTTAAATATTAATAAGAAAAGCTGCTCTATACACCAATAGCATTAACTCTTTCAAGCATGCTTGCAAATAGAGACATTCCTACTCAATATTCGAGTACTTAAGAAACCCGATGAAGCCTAAGTTTTCACACAGACATTGTGACATACTTAAGGATTAACTTCAGCTGCTTTACTCTTTTTCTGCAGGATGGAATTGTTATTTAAATGTCATTTAGTTTGAATGAATAACCTGCACTTATGTATTTAAATAAATGAGTAATGGCTTTTTCTTCACTGGTAACTGCTACTCAGGAGTGATCTTTGGGACTATGAATACCACCCCTCATTTTATTATTATTATTTAAAATACTTGTTTTGTTGATTTTTTTCTAAAATCTATGTCTAGAGTTTTTCTCCAAAAAATACATTGCCAGTGGGCACTGCTCACATGGGCTGGCCAGTCAAGAAAACAACTAAACTAAGATAACATAAATAATGAATTAATAAATACATGTATGTCGAAATAAGCAAATGCATGAACAACTACACTCATTCATAAGTATGTAAGGTAAAAAAATTGCAGTTTTATGCACTGGTGGCATTTCACAGAGCAAGACAAAGAATGAGCTTATTTATGTGCATCTTTAACTCTCTCTATGTGTGTGTGTGTGTGTGTGTGTGTGTGTGTGTGTGTGTGTGTGTGTGTGTGTGTGTGTGTGTGTGTGTGTGTGTGTGATGACATCTGCAATTAATGAACATGTTTTTTTGGCACTCAAAATACTACTTAAACCCATCTTAGTGTTACTGAAATTTTCTATTTGAAATTTTCCAAATAAATGGAAAAGATAAATACTAGAAGATAACCAATCCAGGATTAGCAGAAATGAGAGGTGCAATGGGTAACAGTAATGGAGATGATTATTTAAATACCACTCACACCAGATTTCAGGCATATGCCAGTGTTCTACTCAGTGGTGTTAGTGACTACCAGCCTGCCCCTTAATCAGCTACCACTGACTAACAAAAAAGTCACAGACAATAATGTGTAATTAACAATGTTACCTACGAGGACTATAAAATCTTTAAAAAAAATGCCAGATTCCAAAGCAACCAGGTTCTAAAACCATATGAAGCTTATACGTGGGTGAAACATGATGCTGCAGAATACAATACATAGAAAGACAGAAATGAAAGAAAAAAAAAAGAAAACAGAAAATTAGTTTAAAAAATGGTTGAAAAGTAATAAAGATTAAAAATACAAAATAAGACCATGCCAAATCATTTTTGGTGAGTCCCTTATGTCTCTGTTTAACAGTGTTTAGTAACTATAAAAACATTAAAATGACAGCATATGGCAAAAAGCATGCTGAATCCTTTCAGTGAGTCCAACTTGTCCCTGTGATCCACTCACTGATGCTTAGAGGTGGCTGTCTCAAACTGGAATTTCCAGATGCTAGAAAAGTGGATGTCCTGGCTTTCTGGAAACCCTCCAAATTGATTCCTCAGAGGTTATTGTCAGTTCTGTCCATTCATGGCTGCATCCTTTTGATGTCTTCTCCTTCTTGTTGAGCATGGTTCTGTGGAAAGGAGAGAAAGGGATATTAGTCCAGTAGGATAAATACCAGCCTTGTGGGCATGGTAGATCATGATGTGACCATCCATACACTTTTATAAGTAAATTAGGTGGCTTTTTTCCACCAATCACACACTTGCACACTGACACACCTCTTCACTTTGAGTCCAGTCAAACCAACTACCTACCCCACTCCCCCTTGCAACAGCATTTAAATCTCTGTTCCTACTGCTTGATCTGAATATGTCTTGCAATTGATGAAAGTATTCATCAAGATTACCTTCAATAAAGATCTGAAGAGGAAGCTTTCCCTTCTACTGAGTTTTCTTTTACCTAGAGTATAGGAAGCTTATACTGTTCATTCACTAAAATCTGTATTGCTTGTATTTGTCCTGGAGGATTATCACAGTATTTCAACAGGTTTGGAATTCCAAGCCCAGGGTTTCCACATTCTAGGCAAATATTTGATAATCTAAACATATCTCTCTCTCTCTCTTTATATATATATATATATATATATATATATATATATATATATATATATATATATATATATATATATATATATATGGGTCTATGTCAGAAGATCAAAAGCTGAAAAGACTGAAAATCAAAATATCTAAAACTCAAAATATCAAAAACACTTTTAGTACAGGTGACAAGTCCCCCTGCACCCTCAAGTAGAATCCCTGCTAATTATATATACCAGCTTTGAGACTGCACAACAGTGGAGTAGGGGAAAATTCCATTTTCAATATTTTGAGTTTTAGATATTTTCATTTTTCAATCTTTTGAACTTCCAATCTTCTGAATCATATATATATATATATATATATATATATATATATATATATATATATATATATTTATATATGTAAACACACACACACATAGATAGCTAGCTAGACAGAGATAGATAGATAGATAGATAGATAGATAGATAGATAGATAGATAGATAGATAGATAGGTATGGATGCATTGGTATTTTATGAACATGTTTTGGCCATCATCTGTTTGGACGACTGCATTTGTTGAACTAAACAGATTGTTGATAGGCGTGTGAGATTGCACAATTCTCAGGGTTGGGAAATATGCTGTTTCCCTGATTATGTGTGATCTTAGATTTAGTATATATAATTAGCAGGTGGTTGGGGTGGGTTATTTTACTAGGTGCTTCAAGTTTCTGTCACATCCCAAAGATATGAAGTAAGTGATCTGCCATTCCTCTGACTTGCTGATGGATGGATATGTGTGTGTGTGTGTGTGTGTGTGTGTGTGTGTGTGTGTGTGTGTGTGTGTGTGTGTGTGTGTGTGTGTGTGTGTGTCTTTTTGAGTACAGCAATAGAATAATGTTCCATCCATTTATTTATTATTTATTATTTGTGTATTGATTTTTTTTACTGGGAAAGTCCAACTGGGCAATGTTTAATTTTCAGTGGAGGCCTAGGGGGAAAAGTTCTAACATGTTACATGAAAGCAACAGAGTAGAATACAGCAAATATAAACACTTGATGTGGATTAGTTGTAAAGTTTGTCACTTTTACAAATATAATACAATACAATACAGGATAAGTTTCAGACTTGCAACCACTGACCACCAGGATTGGCTCTTGCTGCCCTGCAGTTCTTACTGGAACAAAGTAAGCATCAGAAAAAATAATTACTGGATGGACAAAGCACCTACTACATAAGTTATTTTTCTCCACCAGATATCCTGTTCAAACAGTGATCTCAACAATACTGGAATGATATGCTATCACTTAAATTTTTGTCCTCACATGCACCATGCTTAGAGATGAATATACTGTATACAAGAATGCACACTGACGTTCTCAGTACAAAAAGGTATAGCTTGGTTCTTCTTCAAATATTTTGCTCAGCTGAAAGGTGCATGTATTATCAGAGCTTTATATGATTAATTAGAAAAACGTTTCAAGACTAAAGGTAATTTAATACAACTTTCGAGTGAATTCATCTGTAGGGCATCAGATGACTCTATGGGCTCTGAATCTGATACATCTAGGTGCATTAAAATGACTTCTTAGCATAGATTATTTGACTGCACAAATCTTCATGGAGCCTCAAGCCTACATTTTGCTAACCTTTTTAGCCTATATAGCTTTATATAAGACAATATTCCAGAAAGGGAATGGTGTATCGGTGAAGTCACATATAAAACTTGTGGACAGTGACTTCTCTTCTCTTAATCAAGACTCTTGGATAGTTTTCCAATTGACCTCTTTAAAATTAAACTGCCTGGGTTTCCTTAAAAAAAGAAAATATATTTTGCGCATTAGGTGGTAATCAGTCACACCTGCTACCTGCTTTGTGAAAAATAAACTTTTCACTCATGTCTTTCCTGTCCTTAATACCTCTATCATTGAGTCAGGTATCCATTTCTTTGGCTCCTTGTTAAAATGTTGAGACTCACAATGCTGAGTCCCATCAGAAAGAAAATAAAAGAAAGAAAACAGAGGATTAAATTGAATATCAAACATCACTCTTCTTTAAGCTATTTTTTGCAAGGGGACTAAATGACCACTGCACTGCTGAAGTTTACACCCACAATTAAGGAACAAGCACCCTGCACCTTCCAAACTTAAATATACTAACTCCAAGTTCACTCTACCTTGGAGAAAAGGGAATATTCTGAGAAATGGCCACCTCCGGCTTCATATATCTAAGTCCGGGGTTTCAGCCATTCAGTCTCTATATTGCAGGATTTGGCATTCAGAGTACTGGGATTTCAAATATTTAATTATGTTACCACTAGTAGCATGCTTATTAAATCTTCTTTTCCTTCCACACTGAACTTTTTCCTTTTTACCTCATGTTTCTCAAATTCCTTTAGTAGGTTTAACTATGTGTATACAGTGAGAATGTTTCATTAGTTTCCTATATATTTCCACTTTAAATGTTATGTACCACCCTTGTTAGAATAGGTTTATTCCAATTAAATGTAGCCATACCATTAATGTTTTTGACACCATTGCAACAAAAGAAAGGTTTTGCTTCAGTCACCACACTCCCATTAAAACATTCTTACTAGTCTCTCCACAGATCTGCCCAAGCTGAATTTTCAGATTTTGCCTACCTTTTCTTGTGCATCTGTTTCTTTTGAAATCAAATTGGCAGCAATCTTATAAATGTCAGGTAAAGTATGAGCAAAGTGTCTGCATTATGTTATTCTTTGAGAATGAGCCTAGGAATTAAGCATTGAATAATACATGAGGTAGTATGAGGTACAGTTTAAAGGGATAACTGATAGAGTAATGCTGTATAGCAAAAGCTGCTCAGTAGGAATACATGTAAAAAGCATTAAGATAATTATTAAAATGTGTCAGAATGCAAAATTTTGCTATTGCATTAGCTGTCCGTTATTATGAAAACCTTAACTTATGCATCCTGATCATTAAGCTACTCATACAGACCGGCTACTTGAATCTTGCAAAAAAAAAATCAAAATCCGTTGTGGATGTAGCAATAGCATTCGTTCATTAATGAAAGGCTTTAACAAGACTGTGATGAAAAATGGAAAGAATTGCAACAGCAAAAACTAAACTATACATAATTGTAAAAGCCAGGTTGCTTATATTTAGAAACAATTTAATCAGTAACAGTGGTGCCTTCTGTGCAATGTAAATATTTCACCTCAAAATCAGTGTGGGTTTATGATGTGGAAGGCTCCAGTTCCTGCTACATCCTAAAGATGTACATTTGACCAACTTGTGAGTCTCTAAATTGACCATAGATAGATACTTGTGCAGTGGAAGGATATACATACATATATATATATATATATATATATATATATATATATATATATATATATATATGTGTGTGTGTGTGTGTGTGTATGTATGTGTGTGCATGTGTGTGTGTGTGTGTGTGTGTGTGTGTGTGTGTGTGTGTGTGTGTGTGTGTGTGTGTGTGTGAGCATGTGCAATCACGTGCATATTTGCATGTGTTGCGCGTGTGTGTGCTTGCACTCTGGCAACAACTTAACTGTTATTAGTCTTATCCCATTTACCCGCTTAGTTTGTAAAAAGCCCCAGTTTTCCCATAATCTTAGAAAGGATAATGTTGGTATTAGAAAATAAACAAAGTTTTTTTGGTCTGCATTGTAATATATTCCTGCATTTTGAAAATCATCCATCAGTTCTGCCTTTTTTTGTTGTTTGGTTTGTAGTATATTTTTTCTGCTTGTGTCAACTTTCCAGTCACTGCCACATTCATTATCACTTATTCATTCCTCTTTCTAAGAAATACACACACACACACACACACACACACACACACACACACACACACACACACACACACACACACAAGCACACAGTGAATTATTTTCCTATCAGGAGAGGTCAACATGCTCCTCCTTGCCAGTCCACTCCCTCTTAAAATGTTTTTTTCTTTTGCCTATGTCACACTCTTAATAGACATATTTTTCTAAATGATCCAGATGCTAAATAATATAGAAATAATTCAGATATTTTTATCATTCACAATTTATGAAAAGATTGTGTGTAGTTCTGTCAGTGGGAATTAGTCATTCTTTTTTAAATTAACATATTTTCATGCAATCCATTTCAAGTTAATCATTCTAAATCTGGAAAATGATTTGCAGAAGATAATCAGATGAACCAATTACATCTTTTTCACTTTGAACAGTATAGAGGATGAATTACTATATACGAGGACCAAACCTATATTCCCATCAGCAAAACAACCAGAAATGCTAGGAAAACTAGATGAGTTAAAAATGGCTAATGCAATCTATGAAATGCTTTCACTTCTTTTAAGAAGCTGCATAAAACAACCAATTCTGAAACTTACACAGTACACACACACACACACACACACACACACACACACACACACACACACACACACACACACACACACACAAACACACACACACACATAAAGAGAGAAAGAGAGAGAGAGAGATAGATGTCCTGGAATTCATTAACAATTGTGTAAAGCCTACACAATTGCAGGATGTTAGTGTAATGAGCAGCAGCACTCAGTGAATATGTTGGCTGCTCATCATGCTGATATGATTCCAAGCACCATTTTGTGGTCAGCAGCATTATTGGTGGCCATGAAATGGTGGTCAGATCATGAACACACAGTGTAAACAAAAGTACTTACCATTAGGGAAACGTATTATGCAAGCATGTGTGGACAGCTCATATGAAGCAAAGGCAAGTATCTTTTAATCATGTAGTTGCAGGGGATGTGAACTTGGGCTAATTTATACATAATACAATGTGAGGAGTGCAGGGATAATTACGAGGGGAGGGTAATAGAAAATACTCAGCCAATGCACTCAAATGTGATAGCA
Source organism: Protopterus annectens (assembly GCF_019279795.1). Lineage (NCBI taxonomy): Eukaryota > Metazoa > Chordata > Ceratodontiformes > Protopteridae > Protopterus > Protopterus annectens. Next base: position 1,498,588,206 of record NC_056725.1, on the reverse strand, counting down.
AAAAGAAACATTTTTCAATAGACATACATTCATATTGACAGTCTTCTTCTTTCGGCTTTTTCCGTAATAATAAATAATCTTGTTTCCACATGTTTAACCAAGTTCATAACTTAAAAAGAGACATGCTAGCAATGGGTGTGAGAGGAACATAATGCAACATTGCAAGAAAGGGTTGTAAATGTTATAGTAACTGTTGATAACATGCTGAGTTGAGATAATAGAAAGGACACCGGATATTTTATGGGATATTTGCACACAGTGCAATTATTGAATATAACATGCATATATAGGGGATATATGTGTGATAACTGACTGGAATGTTATATCATCCACTCCATCTTGTATAAACAAGGCAGGAGCAGTACAGCAGCTGTGTCATGCATAGTGGAAAGGGACATGTTTTAACATTTGTCATTTGACAACCATAGATAGGGACATATATTACAGTGACACGTGCAAGACAAATGTGTTTTATGTACATGTGCATTATAAACAGTAATAGAATAGCAATCAAAATACATAAGACAAATGATAATACAAATTTGATGATGATGCAATACTTGAAGGTCTCCCTTTGTAAATGGAGCGCATCAAATATAGGATTATACTAGGCATGCCCACAAGACATTACAAGGGACACTGCCATAATAGCATGTAAACAACACAAATATTATTTTAAATAATACTAAATAAAAAATAAGAATAATAACTTTATGCAATGTTGTATGTGTAATGTCAATGCATTCCTAGTAAATGTTGCTATGTAAGCCCACTAGCTATAAAAATGTGTATGAATCAGATGTGCCACATTGAAAGTCATAACAACGCTGTAAAACTCCATTTATGTGAAGTCATTATGTCATATAATTGCGATGCAATTTGTATGAGTTAAAAAGGCTGTGGAATGTTCTTCCCACTATAATTTCACACATTATAACACTTGTGGATGTCATTCATTCTTAACAACAGTAGGGCATGCAGTTCTTGGAGTCAGCTAATACAGGTTTTGAACACCTAACTATGTGACAGCAGAAGCTGAATAATATTGGAAAGATTGAATGTGCCACAGTGCCACTGGTGCTACAAGTGGCTGGTATTTTGGTCTTTGAAGCTGTGACATCATTTTGTTGCTGCAAAGGAGACGTGTGCCTGTCAATTGTTATATATGTGTTTCTCACACAATATTGCCTGCTGTTAGGTATACCCAGATACATGAGATGCATAATACAGTCATCACTTTGATGGAAGAATGGCAATTAGGCACAATGTGTGGATAGTCATGAATTTGAACACATGCTTTACTAAGGCACCAGCGTACAGAACATTGTCTTATGTTCTCATGCCACAGGAAAAGCCTTAGTAGTTCTCACGGAAAAGGCAAATGTCATCCTATACTATCATCATTATCAAATAAAGCCTTTATATATGAAAAAGGAAAATAAATCATTATATTAAGAATCCCCATCCATACAGTTATACACAAATAGTTGGTTGACAACAGTTCTACTTAGTTGCACATTCACAGACAAAGTGAGACTAGTGAGACTAAGCAGTAATGGTTGGATTAGAACAGCCTACCTAAGAATACTGCACAAATCTTATGTGCCACATGAAATGTTCTTTTACAATTGTGACAGTGCACAACAGAATGGATGATATCACTGTGCTCTTATATGTTGATGTTACTCCAAAATGTATGTAGGTGGTTGAAGTGCACCGTAGCACCACACAGCACACATATTGCATGCATTTAGTAGAGTCCTCTACACAGCATGACAAACACCCATGAACAGTGGCCTATCATTGTTGGTTTCAATCTTGCTCTCTTTATACTTATGCAGTCTAGAGAGCACAGTACCAACAGCCAGCAGCACACGGTAACTCATATAACCACTTTGATGTGGTTCTTTTTTGATAACATGAAGTAAGCATTGTGTTTCTAAAACCGTTTATTACCCAGAGGTAGTACAGATCTATGGGATAATTCCCTGCCTGGGAAAATATGTTTCTTGAGTGAAGTTTTACATAAGGGGTGTTGGCACAAAGACAATTGTACATGACACTACACACACTGACAGTATTTACTCAATGTTAGATATGAACCCTTATCTCTCGGTTTACACAAGCTATATAACACAGAATTAGCTGCAAGTGCCACAAAGGATTATGAGTTGTAATAGCACATTGTGCAATTTTTGAAATGCTCACCTCATCAGTGGGATGAAGAGAAGATATCTGTGGTAAAAGTGAGATAAGAGGATGAGGCATCCTCGCCTATGTTAAAATCTTCCAGAGTGCAACCAAGAATAAGACTTACACAGGATAAGAGTGGCTTTATTAAGTCTTCCTGTCAAGGCTACATTGTTTTTGCAAATTATGTCCTACTACACTATTCAAATGTTCTGTTAATGAAATGTTTTAAACAGAAAAAAATACTGATGTTTGCATTTAACTGCATTATAGGAATATATAATGTCACAAAATGATAACAGCTGTAATGGAACACATGCCACTATGCAAAAATATCAGTTGACTAACTGGCGAATTACCCTAACATGCCACATAAGAAACGTGTAGTTCATTACATCCAATAGCCTAAGAATTATTACAGCAACTGTTTCACAGTAGTGCCTTAAGTCTACCTTTATTGTGTATTCCCATAGCACAGCAGATTTAAGCACATTTGCATGAAAGTAACCAGATTACTGCAGCCAAAGTTAAAATCTTCAGCTTTTGCCATAGGAAGTTAAATTGCATGCACTGTCACTCAGCACTGGTATGCAAAGCCAACTTCTGCACAAATGCTGTGGACAAAATTGAAGCCTTTTCCATGGGCCATTTTTGGCTCTATTTGTTGTATGTGATTCTATTTTTTAACAGATTAAATGTGTAAAAACGTGACTGATAGGCTGGCGGTGAAAATGGGGAGGTAAGCAGTGGTAGGACCACAGGAAGAATACAGGAATTTGCACAAGGATGCTGTGAGAGCATTATAGCTATCCACTTCTTAATTGCATCATTATGGAACTGTACAAAGAATTTCATGACTTCGGAGAGTCACACCACCATGGATGGGTAACAACAACAGAATAATGTTTTATTCCTATTTTGACCAAATCAAGTGAGTCAAGATGACACATAGAAGAAGTGAAGAGCTATGTATGAGGTGTAAGTTTTTATTTATTTATTTATTTATTTTTTGTGAGACAGGAGCCCACTTTTTTTTCTTTGAGAGAGAGAGGAATGCAAACAAAGTTCCTTAGGAATGAGAGGGTCAGGTAGGTTAGTACACAAATAAATACAGGACACACAAGACAGACAGGGATGGTGATGGACACAGAAGGTTTTTGGACACCATGATTGGGAATACATAGAGGACCTCTGAGATGCATCCATATCCAGCTTGCGAAAAGTGAGAATCTAGTCCTCACCCTCAGAACTGTCATCATTGTCTCCTCTGTCAGTTGCCTGGGTCAATGCCAGACCTGGCCTCATTTTGGTAATATGATGCAGGACCTTTTCAACCCCGCAAATTCAGGCAATGAGGACCCCCTTCATACTGTTGTTTTCCAGCCCTGTCATCACCTGTCAGTTAAAAAATTGCCACCTCCACTACTACTATTCCTGAAGGGTTATTACTGTACTAGCAACTTGGACACAGCTATATGATGCAGGTATAGTAGGTAAGGAAGGAGCTGTGGAGGCAAAGCTGACAGGTTGTGACCCAGATGTGCTGGATGTCTGTGCTGCCTGTGGTGGTGCCATTGTAGCCACTGATGGGGGTATGGCAGGCCAAACCTCAGTGGTTGATCTTCCTCCCCATTTTGATGGTTATTTTGTTTACAGCAGCAATATATAAAAAGGAAACGAAAAATTAAACAAAAAAGGTGAGATAAAAGGTGAGGCAAGCTAATTAGATCAATGGCATGTCACATTACTTAAATACTTCAGTACAAAGAACATTACAAGAAATACATAATTACACCTTAACCACATCCAGATATGATGAGAAGGCATGAGTGTGTCATAAAATCAATCACTTACAATGGCACTGTATGACTAATACAATCATGTATTTCACTGTGCCATGTCAGATATCTGCCTTCTAAATTAATAACTACATTTGCAAATATCAACTTGTTAATGCAACTCATCACTGAAGTTAAAATATCTTATAAATATTAGCCTGTAAAACATTAAAAAAATCTGCTTTTGGGTAGTGAATCCATACACAATTAATCCAATGTACTTATTGCCCAATGCAATAATCAAGAGCTATTGGAGAAGGCATTTAAGCTTGATATAAACATTAAGGTTTGCTGATCAAAATGATATATAGTGACAGATTTAGAAAACATATGTGCCTTGCAAACAGAACAGATGCATACCTCTCTGTGCCTCTCTGAGGTGAGTTAGGCTCTCTTTATTTACTTCACAGTTTGTTTGCAATCTTTGCCACAGCTGTACAGTAGAAAAAAAATATATATATAATATATATATATAATCTAATGCAATAGTATTATTTGTATGACAGTTTTAATTTTAAGTTTAGGTATGTATTTGCTGTTTTTTCTTTATGATAAGATAGGATTTCCTAGGCAACCGTACGTTTGGCTAAGGATATGGTAACGGCCATTATTATATGCCTCTAGTGAAAGTACCCATAGTGAGCTATTCTAATTGCTTATTGTCCTGTAACTAATGACAGATTATTTAGATAAACTGTTGTTTTGTAACCTTCCCCTTTTTTATTACGAAAAGAGGTACAGGGATTTGAAAGTTATGTATGTGGTTGTTTGCGATCATTTTTTTATGGTCACTCTATTTATTATTTATCTATTTTTCGTATAGTTAAAATGTCTTATTTTTAATATTAGATGTCCAAAGAGATATGTCTGAAGTTAATCTGTATTTTGATATTATTAGTATCTCATTAGTACAGTATGATTTTATGCTATAGAATTTCAACCAATGTTTAGGTATAGAAACCATTTAGCTACTCATGATTGGTTGGAAGTTTTAAGCCAACAACATGATTGGTCAAGCTTATAATAGCTATTATTGGTTCATGCCTTTAAGGTAGAGACCAATACAGAACTTTGTTTATGTAATTCCCTTTTCCCAAGGTTTAGTGATATGTTAAAATGCATATGTAGATTTTAGATGTGATTTTTAATAACACCTTTTATATCGACATCTGTCAAAGATTATTTGTGTTTGGAGGATGAGCTCCATATTATGATTAGCTACTGGTTATATGGGACCTATGTTTTTCCTATGAAGGATTAAATCAAACCCTGCTGTTTCTTGCAGCTACCACTGTTAGCTCCTGACATATAAATAAGTTTTGTGTAAAGAGGCGTGTTAATCACTCTCCTGCTTGTTTGAATTCCACCCCCTATTAGCCATTGGTTTAATGTTTTTGCATAATGATAAAAATAGGCCTGAAGGCTTTGTGACTCAATACATTGTAATGGTTCAGCGGCGCTACAGCGGTAGCATTGTTGCCTCACAGAAAGAGGTTCTCCTGTTCGATTTTTGGCTGGAGTGCCTGCTGTGTGGAGTCCGCATGTCCTCCCTGTGGTTGAGTAGCCTCTGAAAGACATGCGTGAATGGGCGTGCCTTCGCTGAAGATTTGGCACCAGGTTGGCAACTTGGCACCATAAAAATCTACTGCCAATCATTAGCGGACCGGATTTCTGCTGTGGTGACCCCTAACCAGGAAAAGCCGAAAAGACAAATAACAACATTGTAATGGTTCTTTGACTCTTTGTCCGGATGCGGAAACCATATAGGTTCCCATTTTTATGCAAGGTTTACTCAAGATATTAAGTGTTACTCAAGCACAAACTATCTATGGAACTTTAATGCCTATTAAGGATTCTGTACGTGTACTTAATAAATTCTTACATATATATTTTTGTTTGGATAATTATAAATATTACTCCTAATGTTTTAATTCCTTTCCCTTTGCTCTAGTGATTGGTCTATTGATCTATGAATGACTTATTAAAACAAAACATGACTACAAACTCAATAAAACAAAAACAAGAGGCAAATCCACCAAGTAATAGTCCACGATTCAACATTAAAATTTTATAAAATTTATTGTAAGTGCTTTCATGCACTTCTCATAAGTGCACTTCTTCAGACAAAATAACATACAAAACTAAGGCAATATATAAGTTAAGATAATTGACACATATAATTGGTTAACAAGATTCAATTCAAAAATTAAAGCCGTCCTAAACCTTTAGAACAGCTCAAATACAAACTTGATAACAGCACTGCCAGCAGACACAATATCAGTACAAAAACATATATTCTTCGCATCAAATTAATAAAAAATTATTTATTGAAAACCATAAATAGCTTATGACTAGCGTTCCAAAGCTTTTAATTTAAGTAAACACTTTATGGAACAAACTTCATTAATTCCTGGATAAACATAAGCATTAGTTTTTAATTGCCACAATTGCTCCTGCTCTTCTAATTTCAAATGCCAAGAACCCCCCCTCTTGGATTTCTAACTGTGAGTACTAAATTGTTTTATATGCCTAGCTAGAGCATTAGTAACCATACCTTTAGATATGGCATACACGTGTTCATAAATGCGCTGTTTAAGTTGGCTTTCGGTCTTGCCCAGATAGAATACTGGGCATGACTGACACAAAGCCAAATATGCAACGCCCTGACTTTCACAATTGTACTTATCATAAATGGAATATCTAATATCTTTAATGTAAAAAAAAAGGCCCCGTTGAAATATATTTACAATAATTACATCTACCACATTTATACATGCCCTTTCCATGTTTATACTGTTTATGCGGTAGATGGAATAATGTTTTTAAGGAAGGTCCTTTCTTAAAAACCATAAGTGGTTTCGGGCCAAAAATTTTATTAAGCTTTTGATCTTGTGAAATAAGATTCCAATTATAATTTAAAATCTCTCTAAGTTGTAAAGAAACATCGTTGAATTGTGTCAGAAAACTGGTGACATCATTTCTGCCATCTTTCGATACTGTTTGTGCTGATTCCATATTAACAATATCAGACAAACCAGTTATGTTATCATGTTTATAGCCTTTAGTCAAAATAGGACCTAATGACCCACCAGATCTTTTACATCCAACTTCTTTAGTTAGGGCTTGAATCAACGTGAGTGGATAACCTCTGTTAAGAAACATTTCTTCTAAAAAGTTGCACTCTTGGTAAAAATCTTTGTCATTGGAGCACATCCTAGATGCTCTAACCAACTGACCTTTAACGACCCCCCTCTTTTGAAAAAATGGGTGGTTGCTGGAAAAATGCAAAAAAGAATTGCTATAAAAAGGTTTCCTGTATATAGTAGTTCTAAATCTATTATAGACCACATCTTTATACAAATAAATGTCAAGAAAATTAGTACCATCCTCTTGATATTGAAATGTAAATTCCAAAAATGACGTAGAAGAGGCTATAATCTCCACTAACCTCTCAGCATCCTCCTTTGTACCTTTCATTATAATAAATATGTCGTCCTGGTAACGCATGTACCAGACGACCATGTTATTGAAAAGAGGGTGAGTGAATAAGAAAGTATGTTCCCAGAACACCATAACAGAATTGGCAAAGCTCCCCCCACATGGGGAGCCCATAGCAATGCCTGATTTCTGTAAAAATAACTCTCCTTTAAACATGAAAAAATTATTACTTAAAACAATATCCAAAATGGAGATAATCAAATCAATATCTTGTCATGGGAACTGTTTTAAAAGTAAAAACTCCCTTACTCACTCCATACCTAATTACTGTGGAATAACCGTATATAGATCTTTAATATCAACAGTCAAATCTCCATAGGAAACATCGAAGGAAATATTATTCAAATGCTGTAATACATGCCATGAATCACGGCAAATCTGAACCTCTGATTTTAATGCTTCTTTTAATTTAGCATCCACCCATTTGGCACATGCATACATGATGGATTTACGTCGATCAATAATAGGCCTAAGGGGGGGGGGGTCATAAATATTTTTATGAAGTTTTGGAACCCCAAAAATTACAGGTATTAGGGGTGCTGGCATTGTTAAGTAATGATAAGTTTCTAGATAAGTACTTGCTTCAATAAACAAATCACTCAAAAAATTTTTGATATGTTGATATGCCTGGTTAAGCTCATTCAATGAAACCTTGAAGTAATTCAAAGTTGAGAGTATCTTACGCATCCTACTATCATATTCAAACTCTTCCATAAAAATAGCTCCACCACCCTTGTCTGGTTGCATAACACAGATATTGTGTACTTTAATGTACTCAATAAGCTCCCTATCATTTATTGAAATATTATTATGATATTTATGTACATTATGATAGTAATCAGCAATTAAAGTTCTGAAATGAATTTCAGACATTTTTTCAAAAAGTGCCAAGTTGTTATCTAAGGGGGATTAAACGTGCTTGCAACTCGTTCATTAGTTAATACCCAATTAGAATTACCAAACATCACGTTTAAGTTCATCTTGTCTGTAAATATATTGAGATCACATAACATACAAGCTAAATTAGGCTTCGTGCTTGGTACAAAATTAAACCCCTTTGATAAAAGTTCATCCCACTCCTGTGTAAAAACCATAGAGGTAAAATATATACATTGAAATCATGACTAGCACTTTGCAAAATAGTTAAATGTCCTTGTTGGTCAAATATGGTTACCTCCTGCGTCGGTTGTTTTTCTTGCGCTGTGGTCATTGGCCCCAGTTGGAATTCACCTTGTAAGATGTTGATTTGGTGTTGCCCTTGTAAAAACCCTGGTTATTTTCCTTTTGACCAGGATGCTGATTTTGTTGCTGATTTTGTTTTTGAATCCGTTCACTTCGCCAGATTTCAAAATTAGAAAACCGGGCCATGGCCAGCATTGTCAACTTGAGGCGAGTTCATGATGTCATTAGATAAAGCCACAGCACCATCATCAGTCTTTACTGTAACTGAAGACGCTAAAACACTAGAAGCGGCAACTAAATGTTTAAATGGTGAATCAGGATAGGCCCGATGTTGCTCATAAGCAAACTTATCTCGATTAATTTTCCGCTTCTTGGTATCCGTAATTTTAGACAATAAGGAATCATTGCTGGAAAATATTCTTTTATAATCGTATTCATGATGTACAAAGTCAGGATATGAGATAATATCACTGTCCAACATATCTAATTGATGTTTCAACTCAATCATCTGTTTATCATATTGATTAATAAGTAATTCCAAGAAATCAAGACCTTGTTTATTAAAAAATTGAATAAGTTGTAAATGAAACTCTAATTATTTACAGCGTCTGATGGATATTTCCATTGGCGTAACCCTTTGGGTACAATTTTAAGCCTGATACATTCTTGGAAATAAAAAATTTCAACTTGAAGTTTTTTATATTTCAATAAAACCTGATCAAATTGCTTCAGTCTTAACACAATGTTATTATCATTTTCCTGACGTTCATTGTGTTGAGACGAGACGTCAGAATCTTCCGTATGAAAAATCTTAGGCATAATGATAAAATCACCCAGTTTTGGCAAAATGCTAGTACGGTTACCTACTGAGTTAGCATTGTTGTTAGATGTGTTGCTGATCACGCGAACACGTTGATTACCACCATTATTATCCATAGAATCTGCCAATACCGGTGATCCATTACCTAATGTATGCTGTACTTGAGCCGACAAAGGCACACAAGGAACTGGTGGAGAAGATTGACACATATTGAAAACTACTCCAGATTTAGGTCAAACGACTGCTTCGACCTCCTTCCCCTGGTTGGACATTCTCCTCGCCAGGTCATCAACTCTCTGGGTTAACTGCTGGCTGCTGTAAGATTGCCCATAGAATCCACCTCCCGATTGGAGGTTCCAGAACTATTAGGACTCAAGGAAAACATGGACTGAGACTGCAGATTACCACTACTCTCTGCCATACTAAAACAAAACACGACTACAAACTCAATAAAACAAAAACAAGAGGCAAATCCAAAAGTAATAGTCCACGATTCAACATTAAAAGTTTATAAAATTTATAGTAAGCACTTTCATGCACTTCTCATAAGTGCACTTCTTCAGACAAAATAACATACAAAACTAAGGCAATATATAAGTTAAGATAATTGACACATATAATTGGTTAACAAGATTCAATTCAAAAATTAAAGCCGTCCTAAACCTTTAGAACAGCTCAAATACAAAACTTGATAACAGCACTGCCAGCATACACAATATCAGTACAAAAACATATATTCTCCGCATCAAATTAATAAAAAATTATTTATTGAAAACCATAAATAGCTTATGACTAGCATTCCAAAGATTTTAATTTAAGTAAACACTTTATGGAACAAAAGTCATTAATTCCTGGATAAACATAAGCATTAGTTTTTAATTGCCACAATAGCTCTTGCTCTTCTAATTTCAAATGCCAAGGCCTCCCTCTTGGATTGGTCTTGGTGGATTTGCCTCTTGTTTTTATGAATGACTTATAATAGAATTATAGGTTCATAGGTTCATAGGTTGGTACTAGGCTATCAGCCCTAGGGCCTATACAAGCCTAGCCATAACAATTCCCTGGCTATTTCTTCCCACATTATTTATAATAATGTTTTTCATTGGTGTATAAGCCTCTAGCAATGAATGTGATCGGTTGCCACTTGTTTTTTAAACTGTCCAGATGATTGCTTTGTTACTATGATCTGAAGAAGGCTATTATAGCCAAAAGCGCTCATCGTTTTTGTTCTTCCTTTGAATAAAGTGCTTGTTTTCATTTTTACACTTGTCTGGAGTAAGTATTTTTTCAGCAGAGAAGAAGCTGTGTTGTTTAGCAGAAGATTTATTTTTGTGATTTTGGTGTTTGTTCCTCGGCTAGCTTCAGCAATATCCACTGAGCTTTTTTTGATGATTGGTTATAATCATGGTTTGTTAGAGGAAAACTAGTTTGACTTGTGACATATTGACATGTTGGGAGTTAAACACTGATAAGATTGAGTAGTACCAACTGAATTGAAAAAAAGATAAAATGTTAAGCTTTGCTGATCAGCTATCACAAACACAGGAGAATTTACTTACAGAGATGGCAATTAGACAATTATTAATTAATTTATGACTGAATGTACACATACTTAAATGATGCTGGTACATCAGTGGCTTTACTTAGTCATTGAAGTGCATTTCTATGTAAAATAAAGTGTTTGTGTTTATAAATACATCTCAGAGGCATGCAGTTACATGAGCTGAGTAAGACATGGTGGGTTAAGTTACATTCATACATACATGTTTCATAGCACATGCTGTCATAAACACATACTTGTCAAATATGAGAACTCAATAACTAGAACAAAAGTATTGCGCACAGCATACCTATGTATGTACAGTCTATATTAAATATCTCCATTGTCTTGTTTAACATAATTTACAGATATATTTGTCTACTATAGCATATTATATGTGTCTATATAGCAACCAGTGATGATACATTTCTTGCAATAAACATAGTTATTCATGTGCATTTACTGTGGCATTCCTAATCAAAATGTTGAGACAAATAGTATTCTGACCCCCATAAAAGTATCTGCCAACTCAATTTGATCCCTGCATCAGCTATCTTTATTCTACAGAATCACTGCACTTAAACCTTCTGCCTCCAGAAATCTTACCTGATAGATTGAATTTATTCAGTGAGTGCTATCTAGAGTACTAATGGCTATGCACCACTGCAGGGCTTGCTCTCACCCTACAGAAGGCAGATGGAATTAAATGTTTCACTTTTTCCTTAGGCAGTGAACTGTGTTTGTGCACTGCCAAGCAGAGAGCAAATGTAAAAGGCATTAGGAAAAAAAAATTGAAAGAGACAAAACACTGAAAGGAAAACCTAACTCAAGCATAGGGTATACCTAGCAATAACTGGAGCAAGAAGTACATTTCAGTGACAATGTCATCCTTCTCAAATCTCCTTGAGACATCACAAATTTAATTTCTAGCATAAATTATCAGAACTTTAATTAATAACAAATAATGTGAAAGTGGACAGACAACTGCTCACATGCTATTGGCAATACTGTTGACTTTTAGACAATAGCATAATAATATCACAAAATATGTGAACATACGCATTCAGAGCTCTTCTGCAAAATTATCAGTTAGCTGGATTTAAACCCTGCATCATGTGTCTTTTTTTCTGAGCTTGCTGCCCTTAGACCTTCTGCTACAGAAAAGCTAGCTACTGTATCCATTTTCTTCACAGACTGCTTGGAACTGTGCACCAGTGCCAGGCTTATTTGCCCTACAAAAAGTAGTCACAATTAAATTATGCATTTCCCCTTAAGAAATTAAATCTGTATGCCACCGAATGGAGAACAATTGCAAAAGGCATTAGAAAAAAAACTGAAATAAAAAATAATTGACAGAGACAAAAAGTTGAAAGGAAACTTTACTCAAGATTAGCGTATACCTAGCAATAACCAGGCAAATAAGTACATTAAAGTGACTATGTCATCCTTCTCATTTCTCCCTGACAGATCACCTATTTAATTTCTGGCACAAATTATCAGAACCATAGTTAATGCTAAATAATGTGAAAGTCATCAGACAACAGCTTACATGTTGTTAGCAATATTGAGAATAGTTGATTTTTAAACAACAATACGAAATCACAAAATGTGTGTAAATATGCATTCACATTTCTCTATGTACAATTGTCAGTTAACTAGATTTGAACCCTGGTTTATCAGTTTATATTCTTTAAGCTCATTGCACTTATACCTTATGCAACAGAGGAAGGTACTTGACAGGTGCATTTTCTTCACTAAGTACTATTCAGAGTGCTGACAGCCACACAATAGCACAAGGCTTAGTTGCAATACAGAAGGTAGCCTAAATTTAATTTTTCATTTTTTTCCCTAGGAAGTGAACCTTGTTTGTCCATTACTGAGGAGCAATCAAATGCTAAAAGCATTGAAAAATAAAAAAATGATTGACAGAGACAAAAGGTTGAAAGGAAAAATTAACTCAAACATAGGGTATGCCTAGTAATAACCAGAGAAGAAGTGCATTACAGTGACAATATCCTCCTTCTAACATTTCTTTGACATGTCACAATTTAATTTCTGGCACAAAATATAACTGCAGCTAATGCCAAATAATATGAAAGTGGACAGACAACAACTCACATGCTGTTAGCAATATTGGGAATCGTTTATTTTTAAACAATAGCACACTGATGTTACAAAATGTATGTAAATATCTATTCAAACCTCCCTCTGTAAAATTATCAGTTAATTGAATTCAAAACCATCATCAGCAGTCCTTTTTCTCAAAGCACTTACTACTTGAGCCACAGAGAAAGTTGCCTGGCAGGTCCATTTTCTTCACTAAGTACTATCCAGAGCACTCAGCCAGGCTTGATTGCACTACAGAAGGCAGCCTAAATTACATTTTTATTTTTTTCCTTAGTCTTAGACAGTGAACTATAGTTCATAGCCAAGGACCACTGCCAGTCAAGAGTGTGCAATGCAAAACAGTTTACAAATGATGAAGAGAGAAGAAAAAAAATAAAGGTAAAGAAATAGTTAAAATGTATTGCTTTGATAGTTCCTCAACATTGCTGTGATTCAGCATTAGTATATTTTCATTAAACATCATTATGTTCACACAAACACTGTCATATGTGGATTAGAACCCCAAGACATCAAGTCATTGATGAGACACAGTTCAGATTCTTATCGAGTACCACATTCACATACTGTTAAGATAAAAAAGTGCTTATCTATGCTCGATATGTGACATAATATCTATCAGCTAATATCACAGGTACAACAGCAATGATTCCTAAACACTGTCCTGCGTAATTTGCAGATAGATGTGTGGATGACTATGATACTGCAACAGGGAAGATAAACTTTTCTTCACACAATATAATCAAATGTGAACACTACACTTCTTTGCTTCTCTTTATTTTGTGAACATCATTCCCATATGTATACTTCCCTAGTAAGACTTATGTGATTTGCCTTGCAGTTGATTTATGTTTCAATAAGTAATCTACTTCCTTAGAATGGTAGACACAATGTTATTCAGTGTCAGAAACTGTTGTCAGTAAAAAAATTCATTCCTAAGTCAGTCAATGGTAATCAAAAAATTTATTAAGTCCCTTCTCCTTGACACATCTTGACTGATGCTGTATTCAGATTAATCATTCACACGTGCAAGCACTTAGCAGGTAAAACTTCTCAGTGCTCATCTTTGCAAAGGTAGGGTATGTGAATGCAAGCTTGAAAGCCTTTATAACATGTTTGCATTCTCTGTACTAAGTGCAGATTGTTGAATTCATAAATGCTAATAAATTCACAACTCACTTACATATTCAGAATGTTTAGAGGGCTAAACCTGCACTATATAAAGGTAATCGTGTAGCTGAGGTACTTCTGTCATAGTATGGGAAATGATTTGGATCTAGAGAACTTGATACTGCTACTTGCTTTGCAGACTTTCTCCTACTTTCACAACTGACTTGCTGCACAGGTAGGTTGCGGTTATGAAAATATGTATGTATTTGAGTGATAGTTTTCTCAATGCAAGTATTGTTCTACTGTACTATCTTCATTATTCTCAGTAGCTTTTGGCATGGGCATGTATACCAGTTATTTCTTGACCATGCAGCATTTTTCTGAATAATGATGACAGTTTAATGGAAAGCTGACCACATTGTTCAGAAGATGATTGGATTAATTTTTACCAAGGTTATTGATGCTTGTATTAATAGCAGTAATAATTTTGTTGAGGCTTTCTGATGTTTACTTGGCTGACCTCCACAAAAGTGCATATCAGACCAAAAAGTGCTAATAATTTTTCCATGACAGCTTTGCAATATTTTTTAATGTGGCAATGTACTACAGAACGACATTAATGTTCATAGGTTAGTACTAAGCTAACTGATCTTGCAAGCCATTTTAAGCTTAGCCAGTTATCCCTTGTGAGACTCAAACCATGCACCTTGTGTTTGTGAGGCAAACACCTTAACCATTAGGCCACCCTCCAACCCCTTAGCTATGAATATTTTATCCAAGGCCTTTCTTTGTTTTGCATTTGGTGATGGTGGAGAATCTGTTATTAAGTTGTGTGTCTCCATATGAAGCCTTACTTTTTCATGTATTTTGTATATGATGGAGGGATATATTAACATATTTTTTTAACCTTCTTTTGTTTTTGTACTTATGGATTTCTTGTTTCCTGTTGTGTTTCCTGTCATGCAGTGCTATGGCACCAAAAACATCTGCACTCATAAACTAGAATGCATGGACATTGAGAATGACGTGAACATTCAGGTCCTACATCACCATGGGTCATTCCTATTAAAGAGAGACAGGGATGACTGAGAGCAGGTGGTAAATCATTTGAATGTGGTGGGAGGCCATGGATATAAATATTCCAACAATATACATAGGGCCAATTATATGATTACAGCACCAGGATGTCATGCAGCTGCAATTGCCAGTAAATGTATGGCTAAAGGGGGTGGTCCTCCTACAAAGTCACCACTGAATGAAACAGTGGAGTTCTTGTCCACTGTCAGAGACCCAAACAGTTCAGCACAAGGTTCACACAGAATTGTTGATATCCAGGCTGATGTGAAAGATAACACATATGTGTCTATTGCAGAAATGCCTGATATGCAATGTAATTGAATAATTGTTATTGCATACATCTCTCTCCCTCACTCTCTCTGTGTAGAGAGAGACAGACAGACAGAAACATGGGGGAGGGGAATAGAAGAGACACAGCTAGAGAAGTATGGGGGAATGGGGTAAAGTCCAATGAACAGTAATGATTTCTATGAGATGTGTCTTATTCTGCAGCTGTAAAGGCAGTTATATTCTGTTTCTTCCGTAATTTGCATGGTGCTGCTTATCATTTCTGTTTCATCTCTCCTTTTTATATGTTGGGACATCTGGCTCTGCCATTGCATGACCAGCTGCACATGGTAAGCATATTTTCTGTATCCTTATTAATACCCAACAGGTAGAGGTATGTGTAAGTTAAAGTTATTTGATTTCACATTAGCATCTTTTAAGTTGTAAAATATGTTTCATATAACATAGAGTCGATCTCTGTTTATTCTTTTTTTTTCCTTTTTTTTGCTTCTTTACTTGTTATCATAGCTGAGCCTACTAGTAGCACTGGGAAATCCTTACTCTTGATGTCAGAGTATCAGTACGCTGTGATAAACAGGCCAATCTTGGGGTGCATAGGGTCAGTCTGACATTGAGGTTGTGCATAAAACATCTCCTGCCGCTATTTCTGATACAGTCAGTATGGCTATGCATACCTATGACACAGAGAACTTAGAGTTAGGTTAGGTTGAGGGTAACACAGTTAATACGGGTAGTGTGGTTACTCGAGTTGCATTAATTCTACCCATTGTGAGGGCAAGGTGCTCACAGGCTGGCTGGCAGAGGTGCTCGTATGAGGTCTGCTGCCCACTATGGTCCTGAGACTGGTGTGTCAGTAGGTGCCATATAACATATGTGTAGGGCTGTCATGGAGGAACATGCATGTTCTATAAAGGGCTCAGAAGAAATAATGCAAGTACTAAATACTATGCATTCTGATGTGCAGGACTGCCTGAACCACATGGTTGACTCCTTGGACAGGATGAATGATTAGGCAGTGTCTGTAATGGAATGTCTGCTGGGGGAGGGTTGGCACTGATATAGCAGTAGAGCTGGTACATCTCTGGTGTTAGCTAACATGTCCATGCATGATCCCACTCCTGTAGTGGAACTACTTCCACTGTTCTGTCAGTGACTGTGGTTTATAGGTTCATATGTTCATAGGTTGGTACTAGGCTATCAGCACTAGGGCCTATACAAGCATAGCCATAAAATTTCCCCTGGCTATTTCTTCCCACAATATTTACTTCCCTGGACCCCTGTCTAGCAGGGTGACTGACATGATCCCTGGGGTGAATTTCCTATCTTCCATTCAATTGTCAAGTTTACTTTTGAAGAGTGCCAAAGAGGCGCTCTGCTTGACATGTATGGGCAGTATATTCCAGAGTCTGGGAAATCTCTGGGTATGGAACCTATCCCTCCAGCATGTTTTGTTCATTGTGTTGACAAGGTTTAGATTCCTGGAGCGTGTGGCTCTGAGAGATTGGGAATACTTTAAGTGTAGCATGTCCAACAGCTCTGGGTTTGACATAGCCTTGTATTTTAAGCAGAGATTGCCTCTGAGTAGACGATATGTGACAGAGTATAGCTGGAGTTTTTTTAGATGGTCAGCATAGGGCATCAGCTTTAGGCCTGTGACTCTTTTAGTGAGGTATTTCTGCGGCCTTTCCAGTTGTTGCAGATGTCTTATGAGGTACATACCAAACGGGGCTTTGTATTCTATAATGGGTCTAATGAGGGATGAGTACAGTGGGACACTGACTCCTTTTTTCTGGATGAAAAGCCCTTAATGATGAGGTGTGCCACATAGAAGGATTTCCTGACTGTTGTGTCGATGTGGCTATCAAAGGTGAGACCACTGTCCACCTGTGTCCCTAAGTCTCTTATCACACTTTCAGTGTTTAGTGCACTGCCACCTATGTGGTAATTTACTGGTACATGTTTTTTCCCAAAGAGGATAATTATACATTTCTTGGCATTGAGCTTGAGCCCATGGCTCTGGCACCAAGCATCTGTTTCTGTAAGACTCTTTTGTAGCATATCCACATAATTTGGGTATTCAATAATGGCTACCAGCTTGCAGTCATCTGCAAACTTTGTCAGCTAGAGTCCCCTAGTGCTGGCCTGTACTTTCAAGAAGTAGATGCCAAACAAGAGCAGTCCCAGGACTGAACCATGAGGTACTCCACTTGTCTGGAGCTGGATTTGGAGTCGGCTACATTTACAGTGTGGGTTCTGTCAGTAAGCCAGTTGGCAACCCATCGAGTGATGTAGGGATTAATGCCCAGCTTAATAAGTTTATCTATGATTCCATAGTGGGGGATGGTGTCCACTCCCAGACAAGGTAAGACATGTGGTTGTGGTCCTGTATATAATCGTGATGACACATCTCATCCTGCAGACATCAGTCACAGTTAGGTAGCACCCAAAATTCTAACCAGGGCCATGGAACTAGCAGTGCAACTCCTGGCAGAGGTGGTTCTCATGCTCTCAGGTGATGACTCAGAAATGACTACTCTACCATGCATGGCTCATACCTGTCTGAGATGCCAGGAGATAGTGCTAGCACATAGTTTGATTGTGTTCATGCATACATACACACATTCAACAAAAATGTGCGAATGCCTCCTAACACACACACACACACACACACACACACACACACACACACACACACACAAGGATATTCAACAAATACTTCCCCACACACACGCGTATATTCAACAAATACTTACACACACACACACACACACACACACACACACACACACACACACACACACACACACACACACTCTACGTTTCTAAGCAGTACTG
Organism: Protopterus annectens; assembly: GCF_019279795.1. Classification (NCBI taxonomy): domain Eukaryota; kingdom Metazoa; phylum Chordata; order Ceratodontiformes; family Protopteridae; genus Protopterus; species Protopterus annectens. The sequence goes on along the minus strand of NC_056725.1, from coordinate 1,498,569,704 downwards.
TTGGCTGCTAAACATATCTTGTTACTGGCCTGCAAAATGGATACTTAAGGAATATATTTTTGTTTTACTTGCACACGCTCAATTCTTTGGTGTTAAGCTTGCCCTCCTGTACCTGCACCCCCACCCTGTGCAAGGGATTATGATGTAGCAAATGCTTGCTTACTCAGAACGTTCCTGTAATGAACTTGTATTGCAAAATAAATGTTTTTATTAATAGTTCATAACCAGATGTGTACGAATGCATCTTAATTATTTACCCTTGCTGTATTTGTTTCACTGTTGTTACTCATGCAGTCAAAAAGTGGATATTTAAATCTTGCTTGCTGTTATACTTGTGTAAATGGTGCTACCCTTGAACTGTTCACTGGTTTATATACAGTGGACAGCTGAATGGTTTCATGCACATTAGCAGGTAAAATACATAGATGTCTACTGCACACATAATTCACAAGGTATTAATAACATTACTGTACACCTGGGATATGTATCACCTTACGGACATATGATAATTTGCATAACACAGTAATTATTTATACGACTGTATTGCTTCTTCTATACAGGTTCCAAACCTAGCTTGGTAATAATGCAGATGCGAGAAGTCTCCTTGGGAGGTTGCCTGTGTCTGGTTCTAACTGAATACAACTATTACATTGTTAAGTAAAGGCTGTGTACTAAGGTTGTTATTCTGTCATTTTGGTATTCAATGTGTGTGTGTGTGTTAGCCTTCACCTCTGGCATATTGTGCATGCCTATGTCTGCCAACAGCATCTATGGCTGTTTTGTTCTCCCTCAGATTCCTTATCTGTATCTGCTGGAGCTGTTGGCCCTGCCTGTGGTACTGGGAACTGTGGTCCTGCCCCTAGTTGTCCTTGTTGAAGCTGTCTCCTAAGAATGATATTGTACATCATGGAACAGACTTAAATATTTTGGCAGAGGTGGCTGGGTCATACTCCAGGGCACTTCCTGAGGTGTCTAGACACTAGAAACATGACCTGGTAAGTCAAATACATGTTCTATGGCATTTCTAGTTTTAGCATGAGAATCATTCTATCCTTGCTCAGTGGGGTTGTATGAATTTCTTATGGATGTCATAATAAACATTTCCAGGGCATAACCTGCATCCCACACTAGATACCCTTGTGGAAAGTCATCCCTTAGCAATTCTTGTGCACAGCTCCGAGGTCTGTCATGTGTGGCTCATGAAAACTGACTGGATTACATGCACAGACATTATAGATGATTGCCTGGGCATTACACACAACCTGACTGTTTATAGAGTGCTAACCTTTTCTGTTGATGTACCTCCTTCCCTGAGTTCACTGGGTGGGAATTATACTTCTACGTGTGTAGAATCTATGGACTTAACACTTCAGGGAAATTTGCTAAACATATATACACCTTACATTTTGTAATATTTCATTTAGAAAATAATGTAATATTCTGGAAGTTGAGGCATGTCACACCTCTTATATATTCCCTATGAGTCTCTGAAATGTACTAGTAGTTAATATTTGGAATGCTACATATAGTTTTGCTTCCACTGGAATGGGTTCTCCATGATTTTCTTGGAGCCTCGGGTGAGGGCGGCAGAGGTTGTATATTTCTTCTAGTATTTCCCTGCAGATCTAGTTTTGTTCTACATTTTCTGTGACATGAAATCCACAGTACCACAGGTAGGGCCAACACTCAGGTACCATTTTTAAATATTCCTAGCTAGTCTCAGCATCCCAAAGTAGATAAGTACCTGGGAATTCGCAACTGCAACATTTGAACTGTATTTTTATCAAACATTGCAAGACTGGACACTGTATTGAGATTATTTGTTTTGTGTTTTTTTTTTTTTTACTTTCTCAGCAGCTGGATGACAAGATAAAGTGTTTAGTTGCTCAAAATTATTTGGGGACATGAGTTTTCAGGTCAGTGCATAAACTGTATTGTAGTGGTATACACTGTTGGTAGCATTAGTGTAGTGGATTAAACTGCAACATTGTTTCAGCGAAGAACTACCACTTTGTTTTAATGACTACATACTGAATTAAGCACTATTTCTTTCTAACATAACTTACATAGATAGTGTGATATTGTATGTTCTAGTGATTTAGAGTTAGCACAAGTACTATTTTATCTTTCAGTGGTTAAAAGTGAATGCAAGTGATATTCATAGTGTTTTTCATCTAAAACTGTTGTGTCTATATTACTATATGGCAGTGCTTATTTTTTTGCTGAAATAATTTAGGCTTCAGTTACCCTCAATGGTTTTTGTAGCTGTTGTGGATATTGTACTTGCTTTTACAGTCTGTAGTCACTTCACCATTTTGCCTGTTTCTATCACTTATTCCCCCCTCTTTTTTTCATTACAGTTCACTCATACACTGTAAAAGACTATCTCTGCTCCCACACTAGCCTGCCTTTTGCTTGGACCCCTCCAACCATGGCTTCGCCTTCAGGAGAATACTGAGCAAAGTACCCTAAGAACTTGCAGTGTACAACTATTAGTCTTTTTGTCATCTATGCATATTTTGTTATGTTTTTATGCATTCCCTGACACTGGTGTGCACACTCTGGGATCCCTACTAACTTAGTCCTCACCCCCCAGCTCACACATAGCTAATTCAGATACAGCTCTGCTTCTTGGCCAGGAATTAAATATATAACCTGCATGATAGTCCAAAGTTTGTTCTTACAAGACCATACAACATGAAACATATAAAGTGATATTCAATTTAAATGATTTATAGTGTTAAACAACAGAACTGACCTGATTAACCTAGTTCAGCTTAGTAATTGTTTCTGAAATGCTCTGACTGGCTGCGTGTTTAAATCTGACCTAACCCATTCACACCCACCCCCAATTACTCTAAATGTATACTATAACCTCCCTGTTAAGGCACCATCCACTATAGCCAATTATCCAGTCAATGAGTACTAGCCCTTTCTCTACCTCCTTCCTTAGCCCTGATACAATCACCTATACTCTCCCCCAACCTTCCCCTATTATATTGACAAGCCAGTCTCAGCTTAGTTTCTCTCACTCTTTTTATCTTATTCTAACTGAAAACTTCCCTAACATAACCACTCATTCACATACATTCTTATATCTCATTATAAATACTCCTCTCACACACTATCTACCCCCACATCGTGCTCCAGCTGCACCTTACAACCTCCATACTCCTATACCTGACATTCTTAATCTACTTTACATAAAACTCCATTACCAGCAATCATCTCCTACACTTATAAATCCAACAATCCATAAAGACTCTCCCATTCCCTTCCTAACCTCTCCCTAACTGTACGATATCTCCTACAGTCAACTTCATAAACTCACACCCCTACCTCATTAAAACTCAAGTTCAAAATCCTTCTCTTACTACTTCTACCATTCTAAACTCACTCTAATAACAAAATCTCCTCTACTAGATGGGGGCATCCATCCTAATCCTGGACCCCCACACCTCAACCTCCCCACCATCTCTTCACCCTCCTTACTCCAACCTTCATCCGCCCCCCTCTACCAAACACCTTACCATCTGTTCAATAAATATCCAAAGCCCAGTTTATAAAATCAGTGATCTGCATTCTTGGATAGCCCACTACTCACCACATATCTTAACCATATTTTATACATGGCTAGAACTGCACATCTCTAACAATGAAATCTTACCTCCCAATTATAAGATCTACCATCAAGACAGACTGTCTAAAAAAGGGGGGTGGGGTGTCAATCTTGTACTCCAATCAACTCAACTTATTCCCTCTTCCTATACCTCTCCATGACTTCCCCCAGTTAAGCTGCTTATTCTTAATTGTCACTTAAACCCCCATAAAAAAAAAAAAATTGCTGTAGCAGCCATCAGTATCCCCACGGAAATAACTTTCCCATCCTAGAATATATCTTAACATGGATTTCACTCCATATACCCTATAAAACAATTATACTGGGAGATGTTAACATTGATTGGAATAAACTATGTACCGACTCTCCAGATCTATGCATTAAACTCTATGGCTTCCATCAACTAATTACAGCACCCACTCACTTAAACAAAAACAACAATAACAGCTATAATGCAAACTAACCCATACTGACCATAATAGCAATACTCCCACCACCTCCTCCACTACTACCAATACCACCTCTTTTTCTCTTACACGAGTCCCCACTCCTTACATACAATTTATTCTATGTAAACTAAAACCATGTTCCCCCTCTACTGATAACCTACTCCCCCTTCTCAAACTTGCAGCTGACTCTATAGCCTATCCTGCCTCCATACTTGTAAACAGATCAATCCAAGAATCTACTGTCCTGGGCATTTGAAAATCTTTCTACACCATACCTCTACACAAATGAGGAAACTCCACTGATCCTTCAAACTTTAGACCCATAGCCGTTCTTTCCCCACTTTCAAAAATCCTAGAAAAATGTATGCACAATCAGCTTCTAAAATAGCTAATTCAGGAAAACCGTCTGACCCTCACAAAACATGGCTGCAGGCCAAATCGTAGCACTATCACAGCCCTACTATCTTTCAGTCATACTGTTGCAGAGGCTAGAGATAATAATCAACTGGTTTCTTGCCTTTTCCTTAGATCTCTCAAAGGCCTACTACCTAAACTATCAGATTTCAACCTCTCTACCTTCACTGTTTTCTGGTACACAAGCTACCTTACCAATAGGTTATAGTCAGTCAGATGGCAAACCTCCTGCTCTCGTTTCTTACCTATCCAAACAGGCATCTCCCAAGGCTGTATCTCTTCTTTTTAACATCTTTACCAACAACCTCAACTTATCCTGCAACACCTCCTCCCTTATACAATGCACTGACAACTCTACTCTAATCTCCTTCCCTGATAACATCAGTCATCTTCACTGCATTACTCAAAACTCTTTTTTTCTTCATCAAAAAAGTGTCTAACCCTTAACCAGCTCATCCTAAACCCCCCCGAAAAAAGAACTCCTTTTCATTCCTAAATCTCTCTCCCATAACAAAACCACCTTCACTATCTCATCTCTTGAAAAATACTATAATCAAACCTGAATCCCACACTAAATCCTAGGTACTATAATCGCTGACCAACTTAAATATGACCTCCATATTCAACAGTGTATCAAAACACACATAAAAAATGGGTTTACTTTATAAAAACAAAAACTTCCTAACTTCTGACTCCAAAGTTTCTCTGCACATCCTTTCCTCCTTCCCTGCCTTCTTTATGCCTCCCCAGTACTTACACATCTACAATCCACCCTTACCACCAAACCTGAACAAACATACAACAAAATAGCAAGATTTGCCAGGAACCAACCTTACAAATCTCACCACTGCCTCACCCTAAAACAAATCCAATGACTTGAATTCCCCTAATTACTTCTTCTATCTAAGCTTCAAATCACTCACTCCTCACTCAATAAACCTTCAGGCCGCCCTTCCCTCTTCTTTCTAGTTTCCCTCTAAACTCCCACTCATACTCTCTGTAGCTCAGACCAACTCCTTTCTGAAATCTACGAACCCAGTAAGAACATAGGCATATAGGCATACTACTCTATAAAAGCACACTGGCCCAAGCCTGAAACAAAATCCCCTTAAATATTTCCAATATCCAACACATGAACAGCTTCAAAAAAGAAATGAAAAACTTCCTTGCAAATTTTAGCACTTGCCCATGCCATGACCCAACCTAATCATACTCACCACCTCCACCTCTCTGCACCTTAAATTTTATATCTCTAAGGTAATTAGATTGAAATAATTGTAGTTAACTAAGTGAAAAGCTTTCAGCAGCTTTACTGTATGCATATTTTAGGTAAATCGCTATAACTCTTATTCCATAGATAGGTACTAGGCTATTGGCCCTAGGGCCTATACAAGCCTAGCCAAAAAGGTAACCTGGCTTTTGCCACCCAAGAAAATTATTTTCCTGTGCCCCCTGTCAAGCAGAACCACAGACGTGATCCCCGGGGTGAATTTCCTATTACCCATCCAATCATCAAGATTTTTCTTGAAGAGTGTTAATGAGGAGCTCTGTTTGACATAGATAGGTAGTCTGTTCCAGAGTATGAGAAGTCTCTGGGACAGGAATCTATCCCTCCAGCATGTTCTGTTTATTGTGGTGACAAGGTTTAGGTCCTTAGAGCGTTTAGCTCGGAGGGATTGGGATTTCTTTAAGTGGAGCATGTCCAACAGCTCTAGGTTTGACATAGCTTTGTATGTTAGGCAGAAATCGCCTCTGAGTAGGCGATATGCAACGGAGTAAAGCTGGAGTTTTTTGAGACGGTCTTCATAAGGCATCTGTTTGAGGCCAGTAATCCTCTTTGTGAGGTATTTTTGTGGCCTTTCCAGTTGTTGTAGATGTCTTGTGAGGTACATACCAAAAGGGACATTGTACTGTATAATGGGTCTAATGAGTGATGAGTAGAGGGGAACAATGACCTCTTTTTTTCTGGATGAGAAACTTTTGTGAAGAGGTGTGCCATGTAGAAGGATTTCCTGACCACTGTGGTGATGTGATTATCAAAGGAGAGATTACTGTCCACCTGTGTCCCAAGGTCTCTTATCAAACTTTCGGTGTTAAGTAGACTACTGCCTATGTGGTAGTTCATGGGTACAGAGTTTATACCAAAGGGGATGACAATGCACTTTTTGGCATTGAGCTTGAGACCATGTCTTTGACACCAGGCACCTGTCTCAGTAAGGCCCTTTTGTAGGATGTCCACATCGTTAGGAGTTTCGATTATGGCTCCTAGTTTGCAGTCATCTGCGAATTTAGTTAGCCAAAGACCTTCTGTGTTAGCCTGTACTTCAGAGAAGTAGATACCAAACAGGAGAGGACCCAGGACTGAACCATGTGGTACTCCATTTGTCACTGGTCTGAAGTCTGATTTGGAGTCTGCCGCTTTCACGGTGTAGGTTCTGTCAGTAAGCCAGTTGGCAACCCATCTTGTGACATAGGGATTTATACCTAGTTTAGTGAGTTTTTCTATAATTCTAGAGTGGGGGATGGTGTTGAATGCCTTGGCGAGATCTAGATAGGCTGTGTGAACCACCTTACCCTCATCTATGGCTTTGATGACTAATGCAAAGAAGTCTATCAGGTTTAGGAGACATGATCTGCCTTTTACAAACCCAAACTTTGTGGGGTCCAGAGTTTGGAGATCTCCAATGCCTTTGTTTATGAGTTCCATGATGATACGTTCCATGGCCTTGCAGACGAGGCTCGTCAGGCTAATGGGGCGGTAGTTCCCGGGGTCTGTTGTGGCCCCCCCTTTGTGGAGTGGGATAACTGTCATGGTGCGCCATTCAATGGGCACAAAGCCTGAGGTGAGGCTATGACTGAACATGGTACTTAGGTGGGGTGCCAGTTCATTCTGTAGTTCATGTAGAAGGCAGCCTGGGATGTTGTGAGGTCCTATGGATGCTGTGTTCTTGGCTTTGGAGAGTGAGGTTTTTACCTGTGCAGCCGTGATTACAGGAACTTTGCATTCTTCCGGTATAAAGATGGGCCCTATAGGGGGTGAGAGGGGGGGGTAAAGTTAGCACTGAACCTATCTGCCAGGATGTTGGCAATATCAGTTGATTCTGTATATTTAGTGTCATTGTGCTGTAACTCAGAGCAGATCTGAGTGTTGCCATTGAGATTTTTGACATAGCTATAGAATGCTTTGTGGTTGTCTTTAGAATCAGTGGCAATTTTGTTTTCATAACTAGCTTTAGAGGATTTTATGAGGGATCTCAGCTTCTTACTGAGGCTGACCAGGGAGTTCCTCCAATCGTGGGATTTTACTCTTTTGTGCAACAGTTTCTTTCTTCTGTTGTAGAGTTGTTTATGGCAGAAGACCACCAGATTGGCTTCCTTATTTTGGAGGATAGCATCTTGATTCTGTTAGGGATAGCACTATCCATGCACTCGTGTAAGTGCTTATAAAGTGCATCTGTGTAGGATTCAGCAGTCATACCTCTATTGTCCATCTGCATGGGTGTCGTGAAGTTTGCCACTTCTGTCTTAAGAAGCGTGAAGTTGGCTTTGGAGAAATTTTTTACGGTTGTTTTCCTAATGGGGGGTGGGAGCAGGATGTGGATGTCTAGGGTGATTAGTTTGTGGTCAGATCTGACCAACGAGGAGCTGACCTCTGGTGTGGAACACCAGTCACCCATGTTGGTGATGACCAGGTCTAGGATATTGCTGCCCCTGGTGGAGGTGTGGATAAGTTGACCCAAGGAGTTGGAATTGATGATTTCCAGAAAATGTTGAGCAAAAGAGTTGGTACATGAGTAGTTTTCCCAGTTAATGGTAGGGTAGTTGAAATCACCCATTATTAGAGTGTTGGGTTGTACCTTAATATTTTCCAGTGTATCAGGAAAAGAGGAGTGGGAATCCTGGGGCATGGTGGGGGGTCTGTAGCAAGCTACAATCTGGATTGCAGTTTTGCCCAGAGTTAGTTGAACTTGGATAATCTCGGATGCATTATGCTGAGCAACTAGCTTGGAGGTGTGGATATCCTTAATGAATATGGACACGCCTCCACCTTTAGTGTTTCCGTCCAGATTTGCTGGCCAAAAGGTGTGGTATGAATTATAGCCTGGTAATGCAGGGGTGCTCTCTGGAGCTTTGAACCAGGTCTCTGTCACTGCACAGATGTCAATGTTCTCCATTTTAAGGAGTGCCTCGAGTGAGTGCATTTTGAGGTTTAGACTTCTAGCACTGAGTAGCATTACCCTCAGATTTTGCTTGCTTGTACCTGTTACGGTGGTGAATTTGTCATTTGAACCTTGCCTAAAATAGGCACTATATGGGTGGCAAGAGCCTTTGCCAGTATCCAGAATCCCAAGGGCGACAGGTGCAGGCCATCTCTGGCAAAGCAGCATGGTCTGTCGATCTTGTCATGGACTGTAGTGTTATGCTGTGTGTGCATGTGTTTGTAACACACACACACACACACACTCATGTAAAAAGTTGAGAAGAGGTCATATTCTACCTGCAATGTGCTTGGACGTCTGGTCACTGCAGTAAATTCAAAATCTTAATGTGGGGTGTAATAAGGGCTAATGGACCTCAAAGTAATGGCAGCACTAACAATGCAGGCAGTACTGCTGAGCACTGTTGTGGAATAGATTGAGTGATGGTGCTGATTCTAATGCAGTACCATTTGGATTTTATTTATTACCATTACATTCTTTTTACCATTGCATTTTTAACCTGTTTTAATTATAATTGCTTGTTGTTTCATTTTCTTCCATTTGTTTTCTTTTTTTCTGCATGATTTGTTGTGGAATAGGCAGAAGTGAAGTGGCGTCCACCCTGATCTGCACTGGCCATTGCACTGAATTCTAGGTCCCCAGCAGTCCACAGACCTGCATCTTTATTGTGAGGAAAGTCACCCTGTGGAAGGTGACTTGGAAGGACTTAGTGATGGTCTCTGTTCCCAGTACTCTACTGTGTGATATAGGTTTCTCATTGAAGGAGAGCACCAAAGGACCTACTGGGTCACCAGGTACAAGGCATAGTGGCTAGCGAGGACCAAAATGTATAGGCCTTCAATACCTGCATTGGCACCATGTAACACCTCTTCAAGTGGCTGGTAGATGTCTCCCCTTATTCAGTCTGAGTCTCTCTTTTGCTGCCTCCCTTTTATGTCACCATGTCCCCTGTTAGCATTTGTCTATGTTATATGTTTGTGTGCTTGCACCTGATGCCATCTCTTAACTCTCCTTACTAACAGCACCTTTCCATTCAAGTTCTCCTTTATTATTCTTATAAATTCCACAACACTCTCGCCTTGCCTTCACATTCTCCTCAGTCATGTCCCTCTGCCTGCTCGTCCCCTTTTCTAACTGTCTTGTCACCCCTTTCCTTCTTTTTTATGTAACAGTAACAGCTGGTACTTTGCTGTGTTGCCCTTACATGGCCCAGCAACTGTGTCTGTAATTCAGTCATGCAGTGCTAAGCATTGTGCATGTTATCTGCATGTTCATGTCCTTCAGTTGCATGATCATGCATAGCATGTTCCAGTTGTGCAATGACTGCTGTTTACATGACTTTGAGATTAATTAATGTAGTACTGTCCCATGCATGTCCGCAAAATGTCAGCACTTATGCATGCCTAATTCCCATCAGGTAGTGTTAGCCTATCTCCACCAAGTTACTTTCCATATAAAGCCTCATTACTGTTATCTTTGTTATACCATGAAACATGCATTTAAGCCTTTCAGACAAAATCTGTAAATTGTAATATTAATTGAACTCATTACAAAGGCATGGCCATTATGTTATCACTTGTAAATACCAGCACTGTAAACAGAAATCTTTCTACAGCTTTAGTAAAATTCAATGTTTACTTAATAATTTAACTACATAAATTAATTGGAATTAGGACTTCTAGCATTGGAGCACAAAAGGGGAAACAGTATAAGAAAGAGGCTGCTAACTTACGGAAGCATGCATAGTAATACTGCAGGGTTAATATAAAAATTCCATGCTGAAGGAAATGTAGAGAGATAAAAGGACTTTAAATAAGAGTGCAGTATGCCAATGATGAATTAACATGGAGGATCAGTGATGACTTGAAGATGAACTGAAGTGTACAGCTTGTTAAGCCCAGGCAGGGTGTAAGAGCTTCATTTGCAAGTAAAGACTACAGACAAAATTAATGAACTCTCAAGAGCAGATGCAAAATGTAGCTTGTCATTATTTGAAAGATTATGGCATAAATAATACATATTTTTAAAGCTTGTAAATCTGAAAGCACCAGAACTGGACTTTGAGAGGATAAAACCTTTACAAGAAAAGAATAATGTCAAGGGATTTGAACACAATAAGGCTAAACAAAATGTTTCTTAAGCAGCACTGCTACACATGCACAACATTTGCAGTTTAGTTTATGTGGGTCTGATATAGAAAAGACTGCAAGCAATACACAGTGTTTGTCAGTAAATGCCCAGACCATTACTGCAGCATAGAAAGTATCTCAAGAAAGTATGAAGCAGTGATCACACTGTATTAGGATACATCATTCTAACTGTTGTCTTGCATAATGACACACCTGCATAATTCAGAAAAGCAGAATAACATGCAGGTTATTTACTAAGGCAACAAAGGAAAATGGATTCATCATTTTTAGCCAAAACAGGTAAAGTGATGCATCAGTTTTGAACTACTGGCATATGTTTTAAGTAATAAGGGTAAAAAAAAGCTAAATAAATAAAACATAGTGTGTTATGTTATGATTCCAGAATTAAAGGAGTTTGTCGTACACAGAGATTTATAACAAATATGCATAAATACAATATAAATAACCAAGCAGTGATGTTAAACTGCCTGTATAGAATGCTTATTTAAATTAATGAACTATTTAAACTAGAAACAAAAGAATGTGATTATAGCTAAACTCAGACTACAAGAGCTAAATCTGGCATACAAATATAGCAGGATACACTGTAAGTCATAATCTGTACAGCGGATACCTCCTACACAATATTATAGGACAGTTAATTGTTAAGGAGCAAATAGCATATCACAAGTTATACATATTATTGAAAATAACAGCAAGGGGAAATTATAACTTATAAACTGAAAAGGGGCCAGGTACATTTGCAAACATCACTGCAGCTTACTAATAAGAAAAGCAGATCCTCAGACAAAGGCTGGGACTCATAAAAAGGTTAAATCAAAGCTCAGTATAAAGCAGCATATGTAGTGGCTTTATGAATAGTGTGATTGATTCTGTGACACAGTCTATAGCTGTATAATGGTCAAAATAACACAATATGCAGCATGTGATAATGAATGCTTAACTGTACACTAATGCTAAACTACATGCATATAAGTCCCATGGAATATGCAAATGATGGAACCAAAATGGTGGACTAATTCAGAGATCTAAAAATAAGTGTTACTCCAGAGACTTGTTTAATCACTCAGAATGTGAGATTTGTTGGACATATGATGGGTGCAATGCTAAAAACTGTAGCAGCAGTACTAGCATAGCAACAAAACTTGTCAACCACTGTCTGAGTGCGGATTCACTTTGTATTCTCTGGCTATGTGTTTCAAGGTGGAGTGACATTAAGAGGAGACAACTTGCTAATACAGTTTGATTAGTTTTATATAAATGTAAATATACTTATGTCACAGTGATAAATCAATAAAGGTGTTTAAAAAATTAAGAGGAAACATAAATGTGGCTATTAATCCAGGCTCACATGCCACATCAAAACTTTACTCATAATTTAAGAACTACATTTGATGACTAGTGTGTTGGATTCCCATTTAACAGCTACATCATGGCATTTTGAACATAATCAGGAAATACTCACATTTCTGTCTCACTGGGGGTCTACCTTGATCTAGATGTATTTTATTGAATTAATTACTGTTTGTTAACCATAAAAGAAGACCAGTCCAAACTGATCCGATTTAAGCTTGATTTGGGCCATAAGACAAATGGAGCTTTATTATCTGTGGTGGACATGTCCGGAGACCCTTTTCTGATGCAACTTGGTCTCAGTAGCAATAAACAGTGCAATTAAACTTAAATATTACACTTCAAATGTGATAGATTGTTAGGTTTGCATTTTTGTAAAATTTCAGGAAGCTCATATACAGTTTTATAAAGTTAAATGTTAAACATTGTTATACATTTCTTACAATGCAGCAGGTTTACTTTAGGTTTTATCAGTTTACATGAGTTGTAATACAAGTTTCATACAACAAATTGATTCTTAAAGATTTAAAATGTAATTTTCTTGAAAACAGAAAAAAACACAAATGGAAGTGAGTTAAAATAGAGAATTAAAAGAGGTACAAACTAAACTTGATATTTTGAATCTTGAGTTAACAAAAAATCAACAAGAAAAATCTAAAATGGAAGAATTAAAATCTTTGAATAAGAAATATCTCGAGATACTAAACCATAAAATTATGATTAGTCTAGAGAAATTTAAATGTATTAATTTTTCAATAAATCCCAGATCTTTGAATATATTAGCAAATAAAGCTAAATGATTGGATATATTCAATCACATTAAAGAAATATACTCGCCACAGAAGAATAAAATGGTATCCGCATACATAACATATTAATTGAATTTAGAGAATTTTTGCTTAAACTAAATCAATCTTCTGCACTAGTAAATTCTAACAAAGCTATTCAAGCCTTTATTAATAAAACCTCACAAAAAAAGGTTAACAGAAGAACAAAAGAAATTACTAGATAGGCAAATTACATTGAAAGACATTCAAGAACAAATTAATACACTTAAACAAAACAAAGTACCCGGTAATGACGGCATTATTCCAGAAATCTACAAAATTTTACCTAATAAAGCAATAACATTGTTACTTTCAGTCTTTAATACCATACAAAATGAAAATACCATCCCTCCGTTGTGGAAATATACATTTATTTCTCCTATTTTAAAGCCTGAAAAAGACCCTACAAAATGTAATTCATATAGACCTATATCTTTATTAAATATGGACTATAAAATGTTTATGGGCAAGATTCACGAAGGCTTGCACGGAGTCTAAGAGTAGTGTAAGACTCCATGCAGCCCTCGCAATCCAGGAACAGCCCGAAATTCCATGTAAGAGACCAGCTAAAACGTCTCTTACACGGACTGGGTGTGGATATGCTAATCACCTCACTTGCAGCCGAAAGGCATGCAAATGAGGTAGATTAGCAATCCACAAAGCTCAAACCAGCCCGTGTAGGAGTTGTGTTAGCTGCAGAAATGTACTCAGTTGACAACTGAGTACGTTTCTGCAAATAACACAATGGAGCCATGTCAGCTCCAAATAAAGGGTGCATATGTGTCAGGCAGCATGCCAATGGCCAAATATGTGGCCATTGGCAAGGTACCCAGATGCAAATAAGAGAAAAAAGTTTAAACGCAGCGCATCCCCGCGCAAACGGGCTGTGCTATATAAAACATAAAAATGAAGGTTATAAATACATGGATGTACAATGCAGGGACCAGCAGACCAAAAACAACATGGCCACCGTTTAGTGGTTGCTAAGGGGGGAAGCTGAGTCTAAGACATGTAACTAAGTATTAGTAGGCAATCTTATGTAAATGAGTGTTAGGATACTGAATCCCACTGTCACATAGCAAATGAGCACATTCTGAGTAGTGTAAGAGTTACATAAGGGGGAGGAACAGAGTAGGAGATAGGTGACATCACAGGGGGAATAGCAGAAGGAAATGCAGTTCATTGGAGGACAGTGTTACGTGACAGATGTCAGACACATATCATGGAAAGAGGAGTGTCACAAGATAAGCATGGGAAAGTCAAGAAATGGAAGGTGTACACTGTAGCCAACACCAAAGTTTCTTGCTGGGCGTGCATGCGCACGTGTGCGCGCCAGGAGGTGCGAGTAGGGCAGTGTGCGCATGTAAGGCAGACTTGTAAGACTGCGCTGGTGTGCGCACGTTTTAACCAGAATAAGTAGATTCTGAACTGTGTAAGCATGTGTGCGTGCATGTAAGCCACTGTGAGCATGTTTCCGCTGCTATGCGCGTTGCTCCCCCCTGAGGAAACAGAAAGGAAAAAGGAAGCAACAGAAATAGTAGGAAGCTAGCAGGGAATACTGCTGGAGCTAACAGGTGAAAACAATTAGAAGTAGGCAATTACACAGGCAGAATACTAGCCCAGCCCAGCACTTAAAACTCTGCAAACAGCAGTGCAGGATGTTTCTCTCAAGAGACACTGCAAGACAGGAGTAAGCTATTAGAAGTGAAAACTGAAAAAGCTTCACTCAGAGCAGAAATGCTAGGGGCTGCCATAGCTGTCATAAGGAGACATAGGCGACTTGCTGAGAGTGGTGACAATGCAAATGCTGCCAGACAACCCACAGTGAGGAGACTGAGAAGAGTGTACAGGGCCAGGGTCACCTACCAGGGGTTACATGAGCTGGAGATAGTGGAGCGCTATAGAGTGGACAGAGACCTCCTGCAGCAAATTGTTGAGCTGTGCAGACCACACCTCACACACAGAACCAACAGAGGGGAACCCATCCCAGTGGAAACTAAGGTATGTGTTGGCCTAAGAATACTAGCAATAGGTACCTTCCAGAGACCAACTGGTGATATGATGGGGATATCACGGGCATCAGCCTCCAGGGTACTGCACCAGTTCCTGGATGCCATGTCAGCACATGTAGGTGATCATGTATATCTCCCCAATGCCCATGAGGTATTGGCCAGCAATATGCGTCTCTTCCAGCAAATAGCGGAATACCCTGAGGTAGTGGGTGCAATAGACTGCACGCACATACACATCAAAGCACTAGCCAGTGAGCGGGGTAGGGCCTACATTAACCGCAAGGGCTTCCCCTCCATCAATTGCCAGGTCGTGTGTGATGCCCAGGGCATAATAATGAATGTGTGTGCTGGCTGCCCTGGAAGCTACCATGATTCCCATATCTGGCATCTGATGCAGCTGTACCAGACATTTGCCAGTGGGGACATCCCACATGGTCACTTAGTAGGGGATGCTGGATATGCACTGGAGCCGTGGCTGATGACACCCATCAGAAATGCACACACACCTGAACAGGAACGCCATAATGAGGCACACGCACAAACACGAAATGTAATCGAGCGTGTGTTTGGGCTGCTCAAGTCACGGTTCCGTGCCTGGATACATCTGGTGGAGCCTTGCAGTACTCACCAACTACATGTACCCAAATTGTCATGGTATGTGCTATGCTACACAATATGATTCTGGGTAAACAGCTGCAGCAGGATCACCATAGGGCTGGGCCAAACAGCCCCCCACCATTGCCAAGTCAATCACAGGCAGAGCGTGACTTGGAGGAGGAACAACCTGAGCCTGCCCCAGTAGGCAGAAGGAGGCGTGCCCAGTATGCCTTGGCCTTGGCAAAGTGGCAACACATAGCACATACACTGGCTCAGTAGGGACCCTGGAAATGATACCTCTCTCCGACTCACACATATAGTAAAAGGGACGCCTAAGTTGACACAACCTGCTTTCAAACATGTACAGGGAGTGTAGTATGTGCATCCAACATAGGCAGCCCTGCAGCACCACCTGAGGCATGCTTGCCATGTGTTAAGCAATGTAACACCATGTAGTATATGCAAACTTGATGACCCTGACTAACATCCTACCCTCACCAAGCATGATGCCACAATATGAAGATGAGATGATCAATTGCAATAATTGGCTGAAGTATTGCTGTTAGTCAAAGGGGATCCAATGTGTGCCAGTCTGGGATGACATGCTGAGCATGACATGATGCTCCACCTGCTAGGGGTGGCGTGTACCTATCATTCCTGGCCTTATGGATACTGGCAAAGGCTGTTGTTAACCCCAGCATGCCTTGAATAGGTAAGGCTCAAAACACAAACCCACCTCCATAGGTATCACAAGGGATAAGAACCTAGATGTAATGCTACCCAATGCCAGAAGTCTAAACAGCAAGATGCATGCAGTCTAAACTCCCCCAGTATGGATAATGTTGATATCTGTTCTGTAACAGAAAACTGAGTCAAGGCTCACAACAGCACCCTAACACTACCAGGTTACACCTCATACTGTGCTGTACAGCCCCAAAACATGGAACAAGCTACAAAAGGAGGGTGACTAGCAATAATTGTCAAGGATAACCACACCCCCATGTTGGTACCACAACAAGAAGCAGCATGGACTAGCCATGGTCAAGTAACAGTGGCTAAAACTGCCTCCCAGTTTATAGCCTGCTACAGACTACCGTCCCAACACCAGGAACTGCACTTGGCCTATGTTGGAATACATGAATATATCAAGCTCTCCAAACGACATTATATTGGGTGACTGAAAATACCCAAACATAGACTGGGAGCATTATTCTAGCTCCAACACCCAAGGACAAAGGTTCCTAGAATCCATAAACCAAAATGCTCAGGAACAACGTACCACTCCCACAAGAGGGGTAAGCATACTGGAAGTGATAATCAGCAACATGGGTACTGGATGGCAAGATGAGAAGTGTATCCCTCACTGGTAACATCAGACCATAGAGTAATCACACCGGATATACACATCCTGACCACAGTCCCTGGCCAGAAAACCACAGTGAAAAACATGTGCAAAGCAAATGTTGCACTCCTCCAAACTGATGTGGAATCCATTAAAGGCCCTGTGCATGTGCAAAATATGGGCCACACCTCAGAACCTGTTATACAGGCATTCCATGAACACTGCCAGGAATGCATGGTTTATGCAATCCCAAATAAAACCAAGACACAATGCCATACACGCAGGCATATGGCATGGTGGACCCCAGCCATTACCAAACCATGCAAGAGAATGAGGAAGCTACTACATGATAGAGCAAACCTAAAAAGGGAAGTAATCTCTGATCAGTATTATGGCAATAAAATATGTCCACTCATACAATTCACTAAGGCCAGCTACAACAAGTTGAATCTGTGAATCTTGAGGCAATGTTACACCTGCCCCATGTACACAGACAACCCTCTCCTCCCCCCAAGAAATACAAATATATGTGAGAGATGCAACCATTTATACAAACCGGAGGCTGAGCTCTCTCAACACAGTACTGTCAAAACTAGTCAGGAGGAGAAGGTAACCACACACACCACAAACCCAGTCTCACATAGACCTATCACAACTGCAAACCAAAGACATAAACACAGAAAAACATTCCCGGAGGCTCTAATTACAAACACACCACATCAACAGAGGCCTCCAAAGCAGACACCCAAGCAACCACTACCTCCAAACATAGCACATGCAACACATAGTACACAAAGCTGGTGAGCCAAACAGTCACAGGCCAGAAGGAGAAACAACATACCTGATACAGTTTAATAGGTGACTCCATAGTCAGACACACTGCTGTCCCGCTCACCAGACTGAACAAGGGAAAGGGTACAGTAAGCTGCCTGTAGGCTGCTACAATACGCCACATAACACAAGTACGCAGGTCACCCCAAAGCAACTACAAATATGATGCAGTCATTGTCCATGCTGGTGTGAATGACCTGAGACGTACCTCTCCGGACTACATGAAAAGAGACATAGATGAGCTCTCCGATTATGTAGTCCAGGCCGGTATTACACTGACCTTGTGCAGCATCCTACCCTCACCAAGAATGATGCCACAGTACAAATACAGAATGATCAGCTTTAACAAGTGGCACAATTACTGGTGTCATTCCAAGGGATCAATGTCTGTCTGCTTGGGATGTCATGCTTGACAAGCCACGCTGCTTTGCCAGGGATGGCTTGCACCTGTTACCCCTGGGTGTCTGGATATTGGCTAAGGCTCTTGCCACCTCCATAGAACCTTTTGTAGGCAAGGCTGAAAAGACAAACCCACCCCCCTAGAAAACATAAGTGGAAAGAAACATAAGGGTAATGCTGCCCAATGCCAGACATCTAAACCGCAACATGCACGCTCCCGAGGCCCTCCCCAGTATGGGGAACATTGATGTCCGTGCAGTGACAGAAACCTGCAGCAAGGCTCCTGAGAGCACACCAGCACTACCAGGTTATACCTCATATCATGCGTTATGGCCCCAAAACCTGGACTAAACCATAAAAGGAGGGGGAGTATCCATATTCAGCAAAGATACCCACACGTCCAGGTAACTGACAATGCACGAAGCATCGGAGACCACCCATGTGCAACTAACCGTAGGCAAAACTGCTGTACAGTCTGTAGCATGCTACAGACCACACTCTCACACACAGGAACCCCACTCAGCCTTCCTGAAGACACTGGTCTCACCAAATACCAAACAAGGTACTCACAAATTACCACATAGGTGGTAATCCATTACGTATGGAAGGAGTAATCAGGGACCTAGGGACACAAGTGGACAGTAACCTGTCATGTGACACTCACATTGCCAATGTGGCTAGGAAGACCTTCTATATTGGCCACCTTATCATGAAAGGATTCACATCTACGTCAACAGAGGTCATTGTGCCCCTATACTGTTCTCTTATCAGGCCTATAATTTAGTACAATGCGTCATTTGGGATGTACCTTACCCGACACCTGCAGCAGTTAGAAAGACCTCAAAGGTACCTCACCAAGAGGATAAAGGGTCTCAAATATATGTCATATGCTGCCTGGCTGTAGACACCCTAGCTGTATGCAGTCACATACTGCCTACACAGAGGCGTTGTAGGCCTGTTGTACAAGACCATGTCCAACACAGGATTAATGGACATGCTCCACCCCAGAAAACCCAAATCCATTAGAGCTGTGAGAGCGAGAGATGTCAACCTCAACACATAATGAAATAGGATGTGCTGGAGGGATAGATACATAACCCAGAGGCTCCCTACACCCTGGAACGGAATCCCACTCCATGTTAGGCAGAGCCCCTCACTGAGTCTCTTCAACAGGAATCTTGCCAAGTGGATGGGTGATCGTAGATGTACACTGGGGGTCTTCACTGTGTCACGTCCAGACAGAGGCACAGTAAAGTAAATCTTAAATGGCCATAATATTCACATAGCAAGGGGTGGCAAAAACCACACACACTCTGGCTAGGCTTATAAATGCCCTAGGGCGGATAGCCTAGTATGAACCTATGAACCTATGAAGATACAAATTGTACAGGACACTAAGGATAATCACAAGGCTTTCTTAACTGATGGTAGGAACCTTGTTGGGAATTCACAGATATGCTCTGAATCACTCAAATATTACAAACAATATACCAAACACACACACATTGCCAACATCCAACCTGACAGGTGCAGTGCAACCCCAAAATGCCAAATATCTATCCCAGCAGAGTGCTGGCCCCCTGACATTGCAGATGCTGAGGTAACAGCCAGCATCTACAAAGCAAAACACACAGCATCAATGGTATGAGATGGTGCCCTGGCCTGAGTCCAACATGGACTCCACGAAGAATGGAACGCCAAATAACACTACTGCTCAATGTCAGCCTTACCACAGGATATGTACCCAAAGAGCAGTGTACAACAACAGTGGTCCTTCTCCACAAAGGTGTTGCCTGAATGGATAGTGCAAACTACCACCCCAGAATCCTGACAAGCTTGGTCTGCAAAGCTATGGAAAGGATCAGCATGTACCTCAGACATAAAGATATTGGGGACCTACTGACACTGGACCCTACCCAGTGTGGCTTTCTTAAGTGCAGATCCTGCCCCTTAAACATGTCTGACTCATTTGAAACAGTCATTAAGGTCATTAATGAGGGGAATGTGGTCCACACAGCCTAGCTGGACCTTGCAAAAGGCTTCCATACAATACCCCACGTGTTCATTATAGATAAGCTCACCAGCTTAAATATAAACCCCTATGTCAGTAGAGGGTTGCAAACCAGACCAAGGACAGGACTGACATGGTCAGAAATGCTGCAGCCATGTCAGACTACAAACCAGATACAACTGGCATCCCACAAGGCTCGGTCCTGGGACCTCCCTTGTTTGGTATATATGTCCCATAGGTACAGGCCAACATGGAAGGACTGTGTCTGAACAAGTTTGCAGAGGACTACAAACTGGCCACCATATCTGACCCTCCAGCTGACACAAGCATCCCACAAAAGGGCCACATAGAAACAGACAACTGGTGCCATAGCCATGTCAGCAAGCTAATTGCAGAAAAGTGTATAGTCAACCCCTGTGGATATACAGTAAGTGCCCACCAATTACCACATAGGTGTTAACCCATTAAGTACTTAAGATGTAATAAGAGACCTGGGGACACAAGTTGATAGATATCTTGCATTGGACAAGCATGTGGCTGTAGTGGTTACAGAAACATACCATATACCCACCTAATCATGGAGGTAGTCAGATCTAGATCAGGGGAGGTCATTGTGTCTCTGCAGTCATCCTTCATCAGCCTCACAATTGAGTACAATGGCCCCTGTGGGATGTACCTCAGCAGACACCTCCATCAACCGGAAAGACCCCAAAAGTACCTCACCAGGAGTATCAAAGAGCTTGAACAGGTGCCATGTGTTGCCTGATTAAACAAACTGCAGCTCCACACAGTGCCATACTGCCCGCCCAGAGGCAAGCTGTGCCTGATGTATAAAGCCATGTCCAAGCTGGAATCAATGAACATGCTGCACCTTGTACAATCTGAATGGAAGTGAGCTATGCACATGAGAGACCTGAACCCCAGCACTGACATACATAGGACATACTGTACTGATTGATCCATAACACAGAAGCCACCCACACTCTTGAGTAAACTCCCAGTACAGGTTAGCCAGGGAGTCACTCATTGACTCTCCTCAAGAGGAATCTTGATGAGTGGATGGGAGATGGTAGGTTTACCCTGGGTATCACTGTTATGTCATGGGTAGACGGAGGCACAGTATACTAACCATGACATATGTCATGGCAAACTCCAGTTACAATGTGTGTCGAAGGACAAACACACTCTCTGACTAGCATTAGAAATGGCCTAGGGCACATCGCTAGTGTTTGCCAATGTCCACCTATGTTGTGGAATACACTACCAATGTTGGACAAGCCTGGTTTAAGTAGTCCATATCTGAACATAATGCAACATGGTCATATGTGCACAACTGAATCCTAACCAGTCTGTTGTGCTCACTATGAAAATTTAAAGCAGTGATAGGACTACAGCCCAGGTTACTGTCCACCACAGTGAAAGTACTGAACCAGTACACTATACGGTACTACAGTGTTTGGTCAGTATGAAAGGATGTTGACAACTGTATGCAAAGTATCCCATGCAAACCCTGCAGGCACAGTATAATCCCTGTTGTGTTCAGACACAAAGCAGTTGGCCAGTAAGTACACAACATGACACCCAACACACAACTATAAACGTGAGATATTGTTGAAGTTCACACTCATCCACAAATGTGGTGGACTGCAGATTTCAACATATGGAAAGCTCACACTGGGCATGCTCGCACACTTTGATAAATGAGACATATGTCAGACAACATGCCATGGAAAGCCTGAACTGGGCATGCTCACACACTTAGGCCATATCTCAGTATAGCAGTTGGCCACACATATCTGGTATTTGTATGTGTTATTCCAGGAACCAACCACATTACAGCAATCTGCCCAGTGCACACAGTTAAATGACTACAGAGACATAAGTGATATAGTGGATCCCTCTCATATTCAAACATCTTCCACAGATACACAAGTTGTTCATAGAAACAGGGAATGCTATGGCAATAAAGACCTGCAAACAGTCTATCAGCAACAAATATTGTGCATCTGACAATTAAACATATGGGTGTAGAGGTCAATACTAGGCTGTTTGCCCTAGGGAATGAAAGCTTAGCCAGAGTGTGCTTGGCGTCTGCCTCCCCAGTACAGTAGGCTACTGTGCCACTGTAAAGTAGGTCACATAAGGCACCGTTTGAGGCTAGTGTGCTGTGCCTCCATCAAGCAGGGACACAGTGGAGATCCCAGGGGTTGAATTTGCTATGCCACATCCATGTGGCTGGTGTTTGCTGGAAGAGGGTTGGTGAGGACCTCTAACAGTAAGTGGGCATCAATAACAGACTGAGGGGAGCCTTATCTGCAGTGTCTGGACAATTTCACTGTCAACACTTTGTCGTGATCATTATGAGGGATTGAAGTGTCGTGCCAGTACTGTTCAGAGATGTCCTCCCTCTGTGGGCTACTGCTCTGCAATGTATTAGCTCACTCCGTCTGTTGGACAGCTCATATATGGCTGGTGTACACCTGACAGGTGTCCTGTTGTGGAGGAGTCATGGGTATATTTGGGATAGCATGATCAATGCAAACCTTCCTCATGCTCATAGAATGCAATTGTCAAGGATTATGTAGAGTGCCTGTATAATCCCCCAGCATGGGTCCTTTGAAGTCTTCCACCCCAGTCTTCACAAGTGCAAAGTCTGCTTTTGATAAATACACTTTGTTTGCAGTGACAACCTTGCCTGGGAGTGGGGATGGGATATGGATGTCCAGGGAAAGGTGGGTATGGTCAGATATCAACAATGGTGGTCTACCTCTGGTGTAGAACAGTGAGTACCCATGTTGCAGATGGTCAGGTGCAATATGTATTCCCCCTTGTGGCTGTGGTGAGTGGTCCTGCCATAGCACATGGACACACAAATTGTAGTAGCTGTAGGGTAATGTTGTAGAGGCCTGAGTAGTTTCCACACACAATATATCTGTACCTGACGTTAACAACTGGAATGGTGTATGTGAACACCTTCATATCTTGGTACTGTTCCCAGGGAAGCAAAGTGTGTGTCCTGGATGTGGGAGGGGTGGTCTGAACTGGTTGTGTTGTGTGTTACAGGTCCTGTGGTCACGAAGCATGGTATAAAACATAACCTGCCAGTGCTGATGTGCATATCTGACCCTGAAGTAGGTGGCTGCAAATGCATATATATGCTATCCCCCACCTGACAGGTAGTAATAGATGTACATACCTCTGTAGAAATAATGATGTCAGCACCCTATAAATACTGCAGGTGCAGAACAGATGCCCAGTAATTTGGATAGTGCGCTCCGCTAATGCGTCTCCCTCAAGTGTCATAATATAGTTAGGTAGGGGTTTGAGTCCTGCAAATGCTCAGTGTCTGTGTGGGTGAGCAGGGTTGGTGTGTGTGCAATTCTGTGTGAGAGAAATGTCCCTTTTGGCAACTAGGAGAACACACTACAGGATGCACATTCCCCTTTCTAAACACTGATGATGTCAGCACCCTATAAGTACAGCCGGAGAAGGGAAACCTCACAGTAATGGAAATAGTGTGTTCTG
Organism: Protopterus annectens; assembly: GCF_019279795.1. Taxonomy (NCBI): domain Eukaryota; kingdom Metazoa; phylum Chordata; order Ceratodontiformes; family Protopteridae; genus Protopterus; species Protopterus annectens. Next base: position 1,498,545,955 of record NC_056725.1, on the reverse strand, counting down.
CTAATGCGTCTGTCTCGAGTATTATAACATAGTTAGGTAGGGATTTGAATCCTGCAAATGCTCAGTGTGTGTGTTTGGATGAGGGGGGTTAGTGTGTGTGCAATTCTGTATGAGAGAAATGTCCCTTTTGGCAACTAGGAGAACACACTACAGGATGCACATTCCCCTTTCTAAACACTGATGATGTCAGCACCCTATAAGTACAGCCGGAGAAAGGAAACCTCCCATTAATGCGAATAGCTTGTTCCGCTAATGCGTCCGTCTTGAGTGTCATAACATAGTTAGGTAGGGGTTTAAATCCTGCAAATGTTCAGTGTGTGTGTTTGGGTGAGGGGGTTAGTGTGTGTGCAATCTTGTGTGAGAGAAATGTTCCTTTTGGCAACTAGGAGAACACACTACAGGATGCACATTCTCCTTTCTAAACACTGATGATGTCAGCACCCTATAAGTACAGCCGGAGAAAGGAAACCTCCCAGTAATGCGAATAACATGCTTCACTAATGCGTCTGTCTCGAGTGTCATAACATAGCTATGTAGGGGTTTGAATCCTGCAAATGCTCACTGTGTGTGTTTTGGTGAGGGGGGTTAGTGTGTGTGCAATTCTTTGTGAGAGAAATGTCCTTTTTGGTAACTAGGAGAACACACAACATGATGCGCATTCCTCTTTCTAACACTGATGATGTCAGCACCCTATAAGTACACCCGGAGAAGAAAAACCTCCCAGTAATGCAAATAGCATGCTTGGCTACTGCGTGTCATACTAGTGTCATAACATAATTAGGTAGGGGTTTGAATCCTGCAAATGGCAAGTGTGTGTGTGGGGGGGGGTTAGAAGTAGGGTATGTGTAAGAGAACTGACCCTTTTGGCAACCAGTACAACACACCAGCTGCTAGGGTATGTGTAAGAGAACTGACCCTTTTGGCAACCAGTACAACACACCAGCTGCTGCATATTCCAATCTCTAAACAGAGATGATGTCAGCACCCTACAAGTACAGCAGAAGAGGGCAAATCTCCCAGTAATGCAAATAGCACGCTCTGCTACTGCGTCTCTCACTACTGTCATAGCACAGTTAGTTATGGCTTTAAATTCCACAAATGCCACGTGTAGTAGGGTATGTGTAAGAGAACTGACCCTTTTGGCAACCAGTACAACACACCAGCTGCTAGGGTATGTGTAAGAGAACTGACCCTTTTGGCAACCAGTACAACACACCAGCTGCTGCATATTCCAATCTCTAAACAGAGATGATGTCAGCACCCTACAAGTACAGCAGAAGAGGGCAAATCTCCCAGTAATGCAAATAGCACGTTCTGCTACTGCGTCTCTCACTACTGTCATAGCACAGTTAGTTATGGCTTTAAATTCCACAAATGCCACATGTGTTTTTGTCACAAAGAATGCCCATGTGTGTGGGTTGTTGTTCACAATAATGCATGTCATCGATTAAACCAGTAATGGCAATGCACACATATGATGTATGTGTGTGCCAACTACACATATATACCTGTGACCTTCAATAGTTCCCATGTCTGACGCCTGCCACATGTGAATAAATGGTATTTGCACTGGATAACATTATGACTGTGGTTTTCTGTGCGGGTGCTGCATGTGGTATGTGTATATACAGTGTGAGTTGTATATGGTATCATCCTAGCAGCGAGGGATACACATCTGGTCTGGGGCATATAGTCTACATGTTGTTGATGGACAGGTGCTGCATGTTTTCACCTGTTGTGGGAGTGGTAACAAGTTGTTCCATAGCAATGCAGTGACTACATGCTAGGAACCTTTCAGCTAGGGTGTTGTAGCTACAGTAATTCATCAGTATTCAGTAATACTTCAGCATTCTTGGTGAGGGTATGATGCCAACCAAGGTCAGGGTCATACCAGCCTGTGCCACATGCTCAGAGAGCCCTTCTATGTTCCCTATCATGAAGTCAAGGGAGGTACATCACAGGTCAGCCATAGTGGCACAGACAATGACTGAGTCATATGTGTCCATGCCTCTGACTGACCTGTATGCTTGTGTTATGTGGTGGACCATATTCCCCCACGGGCATATCACTGTGACCTTCACCTTGTCCAGCCTGGTGAGCGGGACCTCACTGTACCGGACAATAAAGGTACCCAACACAACTGTAGCAGGTGTGTTGTCTAGCCATGCAGGCTGTGACTGTTTGGCACACAGGATTTGTGTGCTATGTGTTGCACGTGCTGTGTTCCGACTTAACATATGCCTGTGTGCCAGCTGCAGAAGTGTCTGCTGCTCAGGCAGGATGCTATTCTGAGGCTCCAAGAATTCCCCAGTGTGTTCATGTGTTTGGACAGTGTAGGTCTACATCAGACTGGTATTGTAGTCACTGTAGTATTTCATGCCACCTGACAGGTTATGCCAGTACTGGGTTCAGAGTGCTTAGTCCCCAGTTTGGCTATGTGATTGCATCTCACACATGTGTTTTACGTTCATGGGTAGGGGAGAGGGTTGACTATGTACATGTGGCAGCTGTGACATTGCCACATGACTCACATATTCCACAACTGTACCATAGAGGTGACTGACAAGTGACCTTTGCACATGCTACCATAGTATTGTGATTGCCATGGTGATTAACAGCACATAGGGCAAATGGGGAACAGGGTACAGAAGGTGAGTATGTCAGGGTGTAGTGCCTGTGATTAGTTAGCGCTGGCATATATGACTGCTCATGTGGTCAAATGCCAGGTAAGTCATATGCAATGTGTCACAGGCAACGTACATGCAAACAGGACAAATAGTGACGTTCTGTCAAGTGAGACATGAACATACGTATAGTAAGCTATGCAGATGTCACTAGGAATCCACAGAAGCTCCGTAAATCTGCATTGCAGGTGGAATCAGTGTTCCAGGGTAACTGCAAGCAAACATGCATGCAAACAAAGCTACAGTAAGCAGGGCTGCATGTAGTCCATTGTACAACAAACAAGCTGTACCACTTCCAGTAGGTAAGTGCAAATATGCAGGCACTATACACATGTACATGGAAATACACAGGTCAGATGGCCAGGGTCCAGTTTCAGCGCACACAAGTGTACAGACCATGTATCGTCAGGATGTACAATAACCGGACGGAAACCTAGGTGCTCATACCTGTACTAATACACATGTCAAATAACAGACCCTGAGCCTTCACTCAGTGGTTCCATACTTAGTAGGATGTATGCTACCTGTCCTGCCACCACAGTATCCCTGACATTTATGGGGACTCTCCCTCCTGTGAAAGTTAGTTTTGTGTGTTGGGGCTGTCTAGCATGGTATGATGTGTGAGCTTGCAGTGCCAGGGTGCTCCTGTGTGTCCTGTACCAGTTGTGTAGTACTGCACACATATCAACATCCTCAAACATCTGCATTGCAGAGTCCAGTGTGGGCAACATGCCACTTTCAGTTTACATGTCCATCATTGCGTATCAATACTTTCATTACCTTATCCCCTGTGCTACCTATGTATGTGGCCTTCTGTTGACATCCTTACCACCAGTATGCAAACATGTGCAGATGATACACTATGGTACTTACCATGGGTGTAGAAAACAGTACAAGACAATCATACCCTTACTGCATCAGGCATGCTGGGATATACCCACAATTATATCAGCACACTGTACTGTTAACAACATGATACTATTACTACACGTCTATGTAGTCACCCTGTGCATCAGCAACATGTTAACCTGTACCTGCACTGATGTTACAGATTGCAGGAGGTGGCACAGTTTCATCATATGCACAGGGTGTGAACTTGGTATGCCTGAGTCTGCCACTGATACCACCAATTGACATGTATGTGTATGTGTGTTGGTGAGGGACAGCAGTACAAGGTGGGGCAATGTTGATGCAGTGTGTGCGTGTATGCGGTAGCCCTAGGTGTTGTCAATTCGCATGTGTGTATGGATGCACACAGTTCCACCTCATGGCTGCCATATACCAGTGTTTGTGGACAGCCACAGACTGTACCTGCCAGGTCATACAGATCAGTGTCTCTGGCCACGGACACGGTACCTGTGCCTTGCAGGGGTGCTACGGACCATATCCAGTACTAATCCAGACTAGGTACTGTCATCAGAAGCAGGTGTTCATTGACTGGACACAGATCCCTGTTGGGCCTGTCCAGAGCCACGTGCACGTGGTCTCCTGGGGCGGTCTGATGACAGCAAAGACCCAGCATTGCTGGGGCTGCTGCTGGACTATGGGGGCGGCCGCGGCCCTGTTGCCGTCCACGACGACTGCCAGCTGCTGCCGTTGCTGGCATACACCGTCGACGCCTCAACCGTCCACCATTGCCCTGGCTCATGGACATGTAGTTGTGGAACTGATCTAATATGTCCCCACAACGTCTGTCTATGACATCGGTGAAATTGCGGATGGCAGCCGCAATGTCACGCATACTGTCACTCATGGCTGTGCGACATGCTGTCAGCTCCCTCAGACCCTGTCTGGTGTACCGTTCCATATGTGACTGTGCCTGCATGACAGCCCAAAACATTGCTGAGGTTGTAAGACCTCTGTGGGCATGTCTGACAGGGGCAGTATGCCCACAGATGCTCCCACGAGAACCACTGGACATCTGTCTGTGTGGTTCCATCTCAGGGCCATGCCCATGGCTGCTGTGTGGGGAAGCATGTGCCACAGATACCACATTACCCTGGTCAATGCCCACTGTATCCTGTCCATCACCTAGGGACATTGGTGACAAAGGATGTATTGGCAGGATGACTGTGTGCATTGATGGGGTTGACAGCTGTGTACTGTCAATTGATTGACCAGTGATGGACCCTGGCACACCTTCCTGTGCCATTACACAGATATCATCATTATCACTACCAGTGGCACCTGATTCAGGTTCCCTGCTGCATGACACCAGAGCAGTACCAGAACCTGTGGGAGGGAAACAGGAAACACAGTTTACAATGTCTACACAATGTTACCAGTGATGCACTCATGCAGACATGCACACATGCACACATGCGCACATGCGCACATGTGCACATGCGCACATGAGCACATGCACACATGCGCACATACACACATGCACACGCACATAGGTGCACACATGCACACATGCACACATGCGCACAGGTGCACAGATGCACACAGATGCACACTTGCACACTACTCAGTATGCGAGATATCAACACACAGACACAGACACACCTGCATGCATACACAGAGCACTACTGATTGAGCCTAATATTACTATTACTATCAAGACTATTAAAGGTATTGTTAATACACACTCACCAGCATGGATAGCCTGCATTGCTGTTACACCGGAGGGACCTGCAGAAGTGAGGAAATTAATGTCAGTGGGCACAACTTTGCCATTGTTACTGAGTATGATACAGGTCAGTAGTACAACAGTTGCCTTTCACAGGTCAGCTGCTGATATTGAGAATATCACACTTGCACATTAAATACTATGATGACAGCTACAAACCAAGGACACACCTCACACATGCATTAACTACCAGTGTGCACAACAGTCAACTATACATATGCCTTATTACCTGCACGCTTGTAGTCATGGTGCTGTGTGGCTCCAGCCTCCATCATAATGCAGGTCTGCTGCTGTTGTTGTTGGTGGTGGGCTGGAGCCACAACACTTAGGAGTAGTCCCTCCAGTCTGGTGAGTGGGGGATGTGTAGCCACCCCACCACCTGTGGCAACCTGTTGCCTGTGGATATCCGACCCATGCTGACAGACATTTCTGATTAAATCACTGCAGTGATGTCGTACCTGCTCATATGTCCTATTATGTGTGCCTATGTCCTTTACCCAACGGACCAGGTCTTGCCACAGTGCAGTCCTCTCCAGCTGATTCTGGCTGGTGCGGGAAAAGAGTATTGCAAAATCCCGCACCAGGCTCTGGTGTATTTCCTCATCCTCGGCTGCAGAGTATGCCGGATTGCGCTGGTGAACCATGGTCCTGAAAAAGACAATAAAATGATATCAGCAAAATATGTCAGCAGAATTTGGCACACATACTACACATGCTACTCGACTGTTGTGATACAACATATCTCCCATATATAGCATCTGTCTGTCTATTGGTGGATACACATGTAATGGCCAGGTATCAGTGCTCAGCCAACAAATGTGCAACAGTACCTGGCACACTCCATACGACATACTACCAAACCCCAGCAGTCAGCACACTGATTCAGGTCCAAAGCACCTCCTCACTCTGGGGGTTTGTATCGAGGTACTGTATGGGGAACATCATCAACTACTGTGATCTGACCACAAACTAATCGCCCTGGATATACATATCCCACCTCCACCACCAGCACAAACGACTACAGTGAATAACATTCCAAATGCAAACTTTACACTTCATAAGACTGAGATGGTATCCTTTAAGCCCACTGGGCCAGTGGAAGCCACAACCCACAATGCTGACTCCTTCACAAATGATTTCTACGGACATCTCCAAGAATGCATGGATCATGCAATCCCATATAAGACCAAGACATTCTCCACAAAGGGAAAGCATCCTCTCTGGTGGACCCCAGCCATAAACAGATTGTATAACAAAAGATGGAAGCTACTGCAAGGGACGGCATGTCTGATCAGCACTAGTAAAGAGCTATGTTCTCTCATACAAACATCCATGGGCAACTTTGAGAGGGAAATCACCAGGGACACTACAGATAACCACAAGGCCTTATTTAGTTATGTTAGAAACCTGGTCAGAAACCCTCCAATATGCTCATAGTTAGTACACAACAACAAATAATTAACTGAACCCACAGATATTGGCAACATTGTGGCAGACAGGTTCAGTGCAATTGTCCCCCCTCCCTCTCCCACAAATGAAGGCATACTTATCCCAGCTGAATGTAACCTCCCTGTCATCACAGATGTCCAGGTGAGAGCCGCCATCAGAAAAGCAAAAAACACAGCATCGATGGGACCTGATGGTATCCCCGGTTGCATTCTACATGAACTCCAAGAGGAGCTAAACCCACATATAGAAGTGCTATGTAAAACTAGCCTGACTACAGTATATGTACCTGTACACTGGCGTACAGCAGCAGTAGTTCCACTCCACAAAGGAGGCACCTCTACATACCAATACAATACAACACAATACAATACAATAAAATACAATACAATAAAATATGCTATTGCCCCTGGGACTACAGCAGCATACTGTTCTGCTACCCTTACCCTTGTGACACATGTGATGTGATTGTACCTGCTCCTGTCAAGCAGTTACACAGGGTGACTCATATGGCATATTACCTATCTGACTAACATTCAGCAGGGGTATGTGTGACATGTACTCATGGGGAGTCTTGCTTCTTAACACTGTGTGGGTTATTGCAGGGTATGTCTTATATGTGGGTAGGAACCTGTACCTCCGCCATATGCTCTCTACTGTGGTGTCAAGGACGACACACAGCGGTCATTTAGGTTGTGGATGGTGTGAGGTGTTACTATGGTTGTTGGACATCTGTCATGGGTGTGACTTAAGTATGTAAATCCAGGAGTGGTAAAATCTATGTGGGCAGTATGCGTGCACTCTGCAGTGTTGTCAGTCACTGTGCATTGGTAATGTGTTTGAGTGCATTGCACAGTGTCGTACATGTCACTGTGTCCTTCTCCATATCTGTAGCTGTCATGTGAGGTACATACCGTGGCAGACATTGTGTGGTGTGGAGGGGTACACTGACCTACATGTCCATAGCTGACACACCATGTCTGCTGACACATACCATGTACAGGTATTCCAGGAATAGTGTGCCACTGTGACTATCATTGGGGGGCCTATTGTACACATTTATGACCCTGTTCACCCCTGACACATGCAGTGGTGGGCAGCCAATCATATATCTGGTGGTTACTGGTGTAGGTGATTTGAAATGGGGTATGGTACTCCAGTTTCGACATTGGTGTTCACTCCATGCCTTTGTCACCCGGCACCTGTTGCAATACATCTGTACACATGTGCCTCACTCAGAATATCTCTCTCTCTCTCTCTATATATATATATATATATATATATATATATATATATATATATTTCTCTGAAAGTATTGCATGTGTGGACTGGGAGTACAGCATGCTTTTGTAGGTATCTGCATATGTCCATGTGATGGCCTCTGCACCAATTGTTAGCCAGCATTTGCTAATTGCATGCAGCCAGTTGTGTACTGATTGCAGTTCTCACTGTGATTTCAGGACAGTGCTATAAAAAGGTATGTGAGATAGGCGTAGCCATTTCAGATTTTAAGGGCAGGGACCATGCTGGTATGCTGTGGACACTGTTCTGTGAGTGTAAAGGTTAGTATCTCTCTCATATTTCCAGCTGTGTTGTAGATTAACATTTCTCCATTCATTTCTCCAGTTTCCTGTACTAAGTGTGTATGTACACTGACACCTAAGACTACTACTACTGTTAATGTGGGTGTGTGTGCTTTCCTGTGGGACATGTGGTGTAACTGGTATATAGCAGTGGCTCTTGCACTTTGTTGCTATGGCTTCATTATTTGCCCTTTACATTCACTACTTGTATGCCTGCTAGGTGTCTTGACTGTAGTGTGTTGCTGTGGCTTTCCTATCTTCCATGTACATTCACACCTTGGAATGCTTGCTATATCTAATAGGGTGTTACTGCATGCAGTGTGGTCTGGCCATGGTGTGGGCCTTGACATCTATTAGGGTATTTGAGTATACTGCTGAGCAGGCCCCAGAGACTCTCAGGTGCATCTTTTATCTGCCTCATGGAATGGTACATATCAGTGGGGTACACCCATTAAATTGTCTGGTATTCTGCAGTTGTGACTGTGGGTTAGCATGAGCATATGTATTACTACACTATTTCTGCCGTGCAAGTGGTGCATACTTTCAGTACTTCATAGTTACCATTGCATGTGTTGTAACACCTTTCTGCCTACTGTTTGTACATTTCACAGGGAGTCTGTGGGGCATCCCTGTAACTCCATCACTGTTGCTATGTCTAGGCTCTTAACTATTCAAATATGGCAGTGTCATACCTCTCAAGTGTACAGATATTTGCAGGATGTCCACATTTTTGCCTCATATTTTGGTCCATATCTCATAAAACTGCTTTTTCTGGCAAATCACTCAGGGCTCAAGTCAGACTATAGTGACAAACATTTCAGTTTCAGACTTCATACCCTTCCAAAAATACAAAATAATGCAAAACCTGTTACTCTCTCAACTGTCTAAGTTTGTCGGAGCAATATTTGAAATGTGTCCCTGTTTTTGGGCCTTTGCTCCACATTTGTTATTACTTAGTCCAGATGTCTTGCTGTAAGAGGTTGTGGGGTATGGGCAGTGATTATCCTGCTGTGAGTATGTGTGTGGCTTGCAGGGTGCTACAGTGACATTATTACCTACTAGCTACCAACTAGCATGGCTGTTTCTGTTCACACACTACTATTATAGAAATCCACTACATTTGACAGTAAATATGCATGACATGCTTTGTGTACTACACATCCTATATTCCCTTTACATTCATTCCTACTATTCCATGATATATTTATTGTAGCACAATGTTCTTAGATAGCAGTCATGGCTTAGCGGTAAGTCATGCAGACTACTGTTTCCAAGGTCCTGGGTTCGAGACTGACAGTGGGATTTTGTCTTGCTTTTGAGCAGACTACAGGCCTTGTCATTCAGAGTGACTAAGGCACTTTTAAGCAGTTGTAAGCGGGTTAGCGCTGGTTTGCATGGAGCTCACGCATGTGCACTGGCGTTTAGCTCCGTGCACACACGCGCATACCCGCTTACAACTGCTTAAAAGTGCTTACTCTTGCACACACCCGTGCTAATTTCTTTGAAAAAAATGAAAATGGGGAGACAGGAAAGTGGTGTAAAAGGGGTCACAAAGAGGGTAGGACAGTAGGGAAACAAGCTCGGGTTTTGCAGGAGGGATGTAGGTAAGGCCCATAGCTGCCCATTTCTTCATCAGCAACAGCTGTGCATATGTTTGTAATTTGATGCGACATTTGAAACCTTCCACCCCTGAGAGAGCTGTAAGGACAACAATAATACTTGTTGTACAGCCAATTGTAATTGACAGTTTCCATGTCCAGCAGACATGTGTGCAAAATGGGCAGCTATGTATGGGGCATAATTTTTTTGTGGGTACAGAGTGCCCTTTTTTTTTTTTTTTTTCAGGTGAGAGTGGTATGTCAGGTACAGGAAGTCGGTATAGCTGGGTAGGTAGGTTGGGTAGGTTAACAGACAAGACAAATAAGACGCATACAGGGGCGGTGTATGACACGTGGGGGGGTTACACAATTGACGGGGACGGATGTTTGGATATCTCGAGCCCATGAGCCCACAGATGGCAACAGTGGAACTGAGATCCCCACCCATGGGCAGTTGCCACTGTGCCTTCACTGCCCAGGATGGGGCTGTGCTGGGGGCTGTGTAGGCTGGGCAGCAGGCACACCTGTGAGTTGTGCCACCCGTGCCTCAAGCTGGCGTAGGGGCCCAAGCACAGCATCCCGGATCTCCCTACACACCACAGTCCGGACACTACAGAGGGTGAGTGAATGTTCTCCTCCGGCCACACTTGTAGAGGGGGGATGAGCCACATCCCCTGCAGCGCTTCCACCCGCAGGTGGCACAAGGCCACCGGATGAGGGTCCGGCCTGGGCACTACTGCCAGGTGCACTCGCCAGCTGAGTAGGGAGAGGTGGGTCCGCTGGAACCCGCCTTCCCTGTCATCCTATGTTTTGCATTATGCTATGACAGTTTGGGTTAGTAACGTACAATACCATTCACAATTAGGTGTAACAGCATGCATTAGTATTCCCATTAACCAAACACCCATATATTCAAGCCATTGAACAGCAAGCATAACACATGCATAATTTGAACAGCAATACACAATCCAACAACATGCAGGGTTGATTGATGGCAACAGGCCATCAGGTTTGGATGTATGAACAGGGCAGATGCATCAATGTACATGCAAATATGTATGAACCAACAGGACAAATGTCCAGGGGTGTTAATTGTGATTGCACATACCAATTTCACGTGGAATGGATTATATGTGGTTATACGGTAGGGTGAAGAAAATTTAATTAACAACTTCAAATACCAATACATATGCTGTACATTTCTACTAGCTGCAGATATATACACACTACAGTTCTACCTACAGTTTCCTATGTGATAACTACTTCAGGTTGGTGATAGGAATGTTACTGCTACATCAATATACATTTCATTTTTATTCATACACATTCATAATCTGGCTCTGTTCAGCTACATCATCCTGCTACATTTGCTTTATATAGCTATAGACAACTGTGGATGTTTGGTATTTCAGACAACCATACTATCTGCATATTGCAGACTGAGAGCAACATATCCAGATTTTGGGACACACATTCCAGCTGCAGTACCGTTTTCAACACATGTTACTGTTTGGTTCTGCCTGTCACATTCATTTCATTCTGTACTGACTGCAGTATACTTTATTCAGGAGTTATTTCTACTTTATTGGTGGATTCATACCTCTTTCTCACACTCTCTCACTTATTTTATTTTTATAATTCAGAGTGGTACTTAATTCTAGGCTTTATTGACATGTTTTACCTGTAGTTCTAACAATCCTTTCCAACAGTCTCACTTCTTTCATGTTTCTGTATTTCAACAGGGATATATTTCACACATGTGTTTTACTCAGCTTCTGCAGCTGTACTTTTCAGCCTGCTGCAGGTTATGTACTATTATATTACAGGTGGGACATCTTTATTTCAGACTTGTTTCATTTTTATGTTTGGATTACAGGCTGCATCACACTTTTGTAATCAAGCAATACTTGCAAACCCTCTTACACTGTTACTTGCACATTTTATTAATTAGTGACTACACTGCACTCTTTTGCTAACTGTCATACTTATATATTTATTTACAGTTACAGGGAGAGAATTACTGACCTGCCTGGTGGTGCAACTGCACCAGCCTATCGCCATAGGCTCGACGGTTCGCAGAATGGACACCTGCAGCTGTAATATAAATAAAGTAATTTTGGAATACACATCTCCATAATATCAGCTAGGTTAATTTCTTACATAAATAATTACATGTAACTTACTCAGTAGTGGGGCGTTGGGCATTTGCCGGGCCTCCTGGATCCAACGGTTCAGTTGGTCCTGCTTCCATCTCTTCAGGTCCGCATGGTGGTGATGGACCTGCTCACCAGTCCTTGGTATTCCTGTGGCACTGGTGAGATCATGAGCCAACCGGTCCCACGCCTCAGCCCTATATGCTCCCCACAGGACCTGGCCCTGCATGAGTTGGGCCTCATGATTATGGACGAGGAGCCAAACCATATATTTGGACTCCTCAATGCCCCACCTCTGTGCTCGGAAGCAACTACCCTCACCTACACCTGACATCCTGGCTGCAAGTCGGTTCTACAATCGGTTATGCTGTGTATTCCCACCTACGGGGCTTATATATGCCATTTTTCCTGCACTTATCTGTGATTGGCCATTTTGGAATTCTATCAGCTTCACAAAACCTGCTTTGTCATGCTCCTCTTTCTATTCATTCCTATATATATGCTATTACTGCATTTCTAAGTGCAACTGTCATGGCTTAGTGGTTCAGTACTTTGACTATGGTGCATGATATCCTCGGTTCGAACCTGGCCATTGCTTTTTATATTTTATGACTGTCTACACAGGCTAGGAGGTGTGTCTGTGTAAAGGCAGTTTTGATACAGCTTGCTCAACGTTGCCTGTCGGTTAGCTTGTTGGCGCGCTACGCAGCTCCGTGCAAATGGGTTATTCCGGTTTACACGTCATTTGGCTGTCAGCATGCATATTACGCTCAGCTCAGCTACGGGCACACAGTTTCAGTGTGTTAAAACACTGCTCAACCCCAGGCACTCATTCTACACCTATGAAACCACTGCTCACATACGGGCACTCATTCTACACCTGTTAAAACACTGCTCACCTATGGGCACTCATTTTACAACTGTTAAACCACTGCTCACCTACAGGCAGATATCCTCAACTTGTTAGACTGTAGCTCAGCTATGGGCACATCTCACATTTTTTTTTTATTTTTTTATCTCACATTTCTTCAAAATACATGGCCCATTTCATTACATTTTACATAAAATATAATTTTATATATGTACATATATGTCAGGGACTTGTTTCGTGCTTATTTCACTAAAAATAAAAATTGATGTTGTGGGGGCTCAAACCATGACTGCCTCTTCTTCAGCCGACGTCTCTACCGCTATGCTACTGCTTCTTGGCTTACTTTGCATATTTAGTTCTTATATGCTTTTCCACTGACTGCTAACTGTGGCTAAGCGACGGGCACGCCCGCGCAAACGAGCGCACTCACGGGCAAACATCTTTACAACTTAAAAAAATATGTATAAGATGTTCATTTATACATTTTATGTTCATAGTCTGTGGGGGCATGTGTTGTGTTGTGTTTATTCACATTTACATGGACTCTGTCGTGGGGGTTTACTTTCGGGACTTTTACTCTTCTGGGGGCATGTCCGTTTGCAGGGCTCGCCCAACGGACACGCCCCCTACTGTCTTCCATGGACCGTGTTAGCCTTAGGTGTGATTCAGCATGCCCTCATGCATATGCATGACATGCTGACGTCACACCGTTTAACTGCAGCCTCCGTGTAAGCCTTGTAACTCTTACACGGAGGCTTCGTGAATCCTGCCCCATGTCTATATATGCAAAGAAGCTTAAAAGTTTTCTTCCTAACTTAGTAGGTGAGGACCAAACAGGTTTAATAATAAATAGAACATCATATGATAACATTAGAAGAATAATAACCTTAATGGAATCAGTTAAAAACTTAAAAAATAATCTAACTATAGTTAGTTTAGATATAAATTGTGCTTTTGACACAGTTAATTGGGATTACCTATTTATTCTTCTACAGGAACTCAACTTTTCAAATAATTTTATAAATCTTATTACCCATTTATATAACGTATCTCAAGCTTATGTTAAAACTGGTTCTAGTATTTCTCAGTTTATACCTATTACTAAAGGGACTAAACAAGGATGTCCATTATCCCCTCTCTTATTCACTTTAGTTATGGACCCTTGGGCAAATTTGATTAGAGATAATAGTAATATTAAAGATTTTGATGCAAGTTTTAATATAACTTTAAAGATTCAAATGTTTGCAGATGACATACTGATAAAATTGGGGGGGTAAGAATCCAACATTACAAAAATTATTTAATGATATAGATTTCTTCCAAAAAAACTCAGGTCTCAAATTTAATCATAATAAAATAGAAATCTTGTTATCTAGTTCAAAAATGTAATATTCAAAATGAATTTGAAAAATATATGCCACAGTTATAACAAATAAAGTACTTAGGTATAATTATTGCTAATAATATAAAATAAATCCAAAAACTGAACTTTGATAAAAGTATAACAAAGATAGTTAATTTAATACACAAATGGCCTAAAATAAAATTATCAATAGAGGAGAAATTATCAATTATAAAGATATTACTACCGAAAATTGTATACATAATTTAATCTATTTCTATTCCTCCACCTTATTCAATAATTAAAACATGTAATACTATGATTAAAAAATGTATTTGGTACCCAATTAAGCCCTGGATCTCTTTATCATATCATATGTTCAAATGGGATAATGGAGGTATTGCATTACCAAATTTAGAAATATATTCAATTTTCTCAGTATTAAAAAACATCTTGGGCAGGATTCAGGAATCCTCCGTGTAAGACTTAATAAGTCTTACACGGAGGCTGCAGTTGAACAGTATGATGTCAGTGATCCATGAATATTCATGAGGGCACGCTGACTCATCAGTAACTCTTACACAGACTAAGTATGAAAGCAGGGGCGTGTCCGACTGCTGAGCAGTCTAAATGGTCATGTCCTTGCAAGTTGTTACAAAACACAATGTCAGCACACAAGAGCAAGGTCGCTCAAATGTACTTGCACCCAACAGCACACTCCCTGACACTGGAAACCCCAATCAAAGTTATAAAACGTAAAATATTAATTTTTTATTTTTAATCCACGATATAGCTGCTGGCATACCTCTCAACTTCTTAGAATAAGAAATCTGGACAAAGCCATTAAAAAACTAGTACAAATAGGGACATGTTTTAAATATTGCTCTTACAAATTAGAAAGTTGATAGAATAACAGGTTTTGCATTAGTATGCATGTTCTGTATGATATGAAGTCTAAAACTCAAATGTCTGTCATTATTTTCTAACTTCAATCTTTAATAATTTGCCAGAAAGCCACAATTTTATGAAAAATGGACCAAAAATATAAGGCAAAAATTTGGACATTCTGCAAAAATCTGTACAGTTGAGAGGTATGGCTGCCCGTATTTGCGCGTGTGTGTGCGGGTGTGCCCATTGCCTAACCACAGTTAGCAATTGTGACAGTGAATAGCATATAAGAACTAATTATTTGAATTCTGCCAAGTAACAGTAGTGTAATGGTAGAGCATTAGCCCAAAGAGTAAGCATTCAAGGTTCGAGTCCCACCATTACCCTTCTTATTTTTTTATGTTCCAAATCAGTATATGAAATAATACCTGACATATATGATTAAAATATTATAAAAAGCAGTGAAATGGCCAATTTATTATTGAAGCAAATATATATTTTAAAGGTTCCAGATTTAAGCAGTGCTTTACCCAGCTAAATAGGGTTGCCCAAAGTTTAGCAGCGCTTTATCCAGTGCAATGTGTATGTGCGGACGTGTGTGCCGCGCCAACCAGGGCACTGTAGGGACACATATCCTACACAAGGGTATCATACAGACAGATGCCTGTCATCTGATACATGCTGTATAGCAGTAAGCCGACTATGGCATAGTCATCCACATGTACTATACTTACTATCCCGTCAGTACCACATAGGTGGTAGCCCTCAACATGTATGTTGGGTACCAATGTGTACATACAGCCTCATGTTATGTCATGTGTCCCTTGGTATCCACATATCCATAGGTATTGTGGAGTTCCAAGGTGTGTCACATGAGACATTGGAGGCCTGGATGCATATCCACAAGGCGGTTGTACACCTATAAAGACTGTCTATTATTGTCAGTCGTTGCTGTGTATGAACATGTCTGACATATACCCCAGGCATATACCCTCACTCACACTACTGTTAAGTAACTGTCATGGGTGTGTGTGGCACAGATGACCCTGGCCACGGATCACGACAGTGGATGGCCCTATCACATACATACATATGTGACCTACGATCTGAGAAACAGCGGCACAACCTGTCAATGGCAACAAATGTATTCATGTAGTATGCAGGCTTCACACCTATGTACTGATTAAGGGAACATTTACACATATATATTTGCCACGCAGATACCTGATGTGTGCAATGCACTTACTGTTGTAATCATAATATGTCATAACATAGTAAAAGCAAAAGCCACACTGCATTGTCCAAGAGTGACACACACAGAGTCAGCACTTATAGGATTCAAACCCCTGCCTAAGTATGTCATGACACGAGAGAGAAATGCATTAACACAGCGTGCTATTTGCTTTACTGTGCGGCTTCCCTTCTCCGTCTGTATTTCTAGGGTGGTGACATCATCAGTCTTTCCAAAGAGGAATATACATCTTTAGTGCGTTTTCCCAGTCTTCAAAAAGGCCACTCCTTTGAAACAAAATTACACACACACACACACACACACACACACACACACACACACACACACACGATTCAAACCCCTATTTACATATGTTATATTACTACAGAGACATACATTAACATGGCACACTATATGCTTTACTAGGCATTTTTCTACACCTGCTATACTTGTAGGATGCTGACATCACCAGACTTTCCAAAGAAGAATGTAACTCCTTCATTGTGTCTACAGTCTACAAAAAGGCCACTCCTCTCAAAGGATGTGATACACATACACAACACACCCACACCCATTCAGCATTTGCAGGTTTCAAACCCCTACCTATGTATGCTATGATACTACAGAAACAGGCATTAACATGGTGCACTATATGCTTTACTGGGCATTTGTCTACACCTGCTATACTTGTAGGATGCTGACATCACCAGAATTTCCAAAGAAGAATGTAGCTCCTTCATTGTGTCTACAAACACACACACACACACACACACACACACACACACACACACACACACACACACACCATTTGCAGGTTTCAAACCCCTACCTAACTATGTTATGATACTACAAAGACAGGCATTAACGCGGCGCACTATATGCTTTACTGGGTGTTTCCTTTTCACCTGCCACATTTGTAGGTTGCAGATATCTTCTGATTGGTCATGGTAATGTCTGCAGTAATTGCAGGAATGAGCCATGTGCGTTGGAAGGTGTCCAATAGCTCTGTGTGAGTCAGCTGGACAGGTGTATGGGTGATTGTATGTTTGGCCATGGGATATCTTCTGTGTCCCTGCTACACAGATGCACAATGGACTGTACATATATGGGCTATCTTGTGTGACCTACTTTTCACATGCACAGTATTCAACTTGGACATGTTGCACATGCCAGACACACTCTGTCTAGGTGTGTACATGCCCTAGGGCAGATAGCCTAGGATCAGACTCTGCACCTATGATAATGTTCAGGATTCACACCTGTTTATTGATGATACCCTTTGCAGGTGTTTATCATCTTCATTTCCCCACTTTCTATGAACAACTTAGGTATCTGCAGCAAAGATGTGATTATGACAGGGTTCGACTATATTGTATGTGTGTCTATTGTCATATAGCTGTGTGCACAGGCCAGATTGCTGCATAGTGTGTGGTTCCTGGGTTGACACCTGTAACTGCCTGATAGGTCTATGTGTGTGAGCATGCCCAGTGTAACCTTTCAGAATGTTGCTGACTGAGTTCCACTACCATAGTTGATTTATTCAACATTTTACCTGTAGCTAAAAGGCTTGTAGTCTGCTCATCTGCAAAATAAACCACCCCTGTCAGTCTCGAACCCCAGACCGTGGACACACTAGACTGTATGAATTATTACTAAGCCACAGCAGACATAAAATAATTTGATGTTGTAATAAATATATCATTCCTTACAATGAAGGAATGTAAAGGAATAATAGAAAGGCCATTAGACAAAGCCTGTTCTGTGAATCCTTAACAGCCAGTGTTGTGGAATTGCATTACATGAAAGTGATAAGAGAAGCAGTCATTCTAGCAAACAATAACGTTACAGAGGCACTTTACAAACCACACACAGTATCAGGGCACTACAAACACTAGCATATCTGAGTGGGACAGACGCCATAGCTCTTAAATATGTTCTATGCAAGTTCATGATTGTGCTAATGTATGTTAGCTGTGTCAGTCTCACTCCCTCTAGAAAGTATTGCCGTCATGTATAGAGGTGGGGTATTACACAATGAATACTGATATTAATAACAGTAGACACTGCTTGCAACTGCAGCCACTAACATTTTTTTGTCAGTTAAGCTTTTTAAGTATTCACTTCTCTTAGTTAACTCCAGTGTTGCAGTGTCTCTTGACAGAAACATAATGGGCTGTTGTTTTCAGAGTTTTAAGTGCTGGGCTGGGCTGGGTTTGTGTACTGCCTGTGTGATTGCCTGATTCTGATTATTTCCACCTGCTAACTCTGCTGACTCTCCCTGGTTAACTTCCTAATGTTTGTTGTGCTTCCTTTTCCCTTTCCATTCCCTCAGGGGGGCGGACACAGTGTGCACCTTCTATTTCTTGACTTTAGCTAGGATACCTACTGACACACCTCTTCCAGTGATGAGCAACTGACAGCTAACACATGCCACTCTGCTCCAATGAGATTAGCTTCTTTCATACATACCCCCCTCATGATGTCACCTATATCCTACTCTGTTACTCCCCTTATCCTAGTCTTACACTCCACTGACTGTGCTCATTTGCTATGTAGACTTGTTTCACTATCCTTACCCTCATTTGCATAGGATTGCCTACTAATGCTTGGTTACATCTCTTAGACTGGGTTTCCCCCTTAGCAACCCCTACTCGGCAGCCATTTTGTCTTCAGCCTGCCATTGCCTTGCATTGTACATTACAAATTCACATAAAATCCACATTTGTGGATTTTTATTATTAGTTTTCTGGTTTTTAGAGCACAGCCCTTTAGTGCAACGCTGCGTTATGCTTAAACATGGGAAATCGGACAAAAAAAATTAATTATTTTTTTTTTCATTTTGCATCAGGAAACATTGCCAATGGCCATATATTTGGCCATTGGAATGCTTCCTCTACTGGATTCAACCTTTATTTCGAGCTGTCACGGCTCCGTTTTGCTATTTGCAGAACGGTACTCAGTTGTCAACTGAGTACATTTCTGCAGATAACACTACTCTTACTCGGACAGGTTTGGGTTTCCTGAATCTAAAATCTACCTCATTTGCATGCCTTTCAGCTGCAATTGAGGTAATTTGCATGTCCCGGCCCTGTCCGTGTAAGAGATGTGTTAGGAGCTCTCTTGCACACCCCTGCAGGCTGTTCCTGGATCGCTCGTCGGACATGATGGCTGCATGGAGTCTTACTCTACTCTTAGACTCCTTGCAAGCCATCATGAATCCAGCCCCTTGTATCTTATAGATAGCAAATATTCAGCAAAATGGAAAGAAATATTTCTTTCAATAACTCAAAACTCAAATAAAAATAATGGGCAGGATTCACAATGGCTTGCACGGAGTTTAAGAGTCGTATAAGACTCCATGCAGCCATAGCGATCCAGGAACAGCCCGAAATACCGTGTAAGAGACCAGCTAAAATGTCTCTTACACGGGCAGGGCGTGGATATGCTAATTACCTCACTTGCAGCCGAAAGGCATGCAAATTAGGTAGATTAGCAATCCACAAAGCTGAAACCAGCACGTGTAAGAGTCGTGTTAGGTGCAGAAATGTACTCAGTTGACAACTGAGTACGTTTCTGCAAATAACACAATGGAGCCATGTCAGCTCCAAATAAAGTGTGCATATGTGTCAGGCAGCATGCCAATGGCCAAATATGTGGCCATTGGCACGGTAACCCGATGCAAACATGAAATAAAATAAAATGTTTTTTTCGGCGATCGGCGAGGTTTAAACGCAGCGCAGCCCCGCGCAAACGGGCTGCGCTATATAAAATATAAAAATAAAGGTTTGAAACCCACAAATGTGGGTTTTATGCAATGCATGGATTTACAATGCAGGGACTAGCAGACCGAAAACAACATGGCCACTGTTTAGTGGTTGCTAAGGGGGGTAGCTGAGTGTAAGACAAGTAACTAAGCATTAGTAGGCAATCCTATGTAAATTATTTATTTTATTTATTTATTTTACATTTGTTGACCGGGCTAGTCTAACTGGATACATGTCCATTTTCAGTAGAGGCCCGAGGAGAAAAGCTCCACTGTAACAGTCTATGGTAACAAACTTAAGAAAAAAAATATGTACAAGAGTTTAACTAAAACTACTAAGCAGGAGTTAGTAACTAATTAGAATACAGAACAACAGAAAAGCAATTAGTGTAACAAAAACACACAGCAATACGAGCAGTATTATAATACAGAATAAATTTATTTATTTTTTTTTTAAACATAAGCAAAGTAAGTAGTTGTAATAGGAGGTAAAATCATAAGAAAGAGGAAGTCACAAGCTGAATAGAGTCAAGGGAAAAAAGAAATTGAAGTGGTGGGAGGAGTGGTATCAGCTAGATGGAGACAAGGCAGAGTGAGAGAAGGAGAAGTACTACTTATCTATATGATGGGTTTGTACAGTGCAGATAGAGGTGTTTGGAAAAGAGGTGGAAAGATGTGGAAGTAGAGAACGAGAGTCAGTCAGGGGAAGAGCAAGGGCAGAGCCAATGTGATTTGAGGTGGGTCTTTAAATGTTTCTTGAAGAGGGGTGTTGAGGTCAAGGTAGTAAGTTCACTAGTGAGCTTGTTCCAGTGTGTACCCACAGCATTTGAGAAAAGGGAGTCACCTGCTTTGTTCTGAGATTTACATGTGGCTACTAGAAGTTTATTAGCTGAGCGTAGGTTAGAGAGATTATTATAGGGGGAAATAAGAGTACTAATAATAGGTGTATTAGAAGGGAAGTGGAGTATCCTGTGGGTAATAGTCAGTTGTTGGAGTAGAATGAGATTTTGCAGTTCAAGTCAACCTAGCTGTCTGAGATTTAAGCAATGATGAGTCCGATATGGGGCACCTGTAGCAAACCTGACAATGTTGTGGTAGGATGAGGCTAGTTTTGATAGGTTTGTTTTTGATAGGTTAATAAAGGTTGGAGAGGCATACAGTAGTGTTGAGATGAGATGTGTTTGAGCTAAATGAGTGGTAGGATAGTGAATCTCACTGTCACATAGCAAATGAGCACATTCTGTGTA
Source organism: Protopterus annectens (assembly GCF_019279795.1). Lineage (NCBI taxonomy): Eukaryota > Metazoa > Chordata > Ceratodontiformes > Protopteridae > Protopterus > Protopterus annectens. The sequence goes on along the minus strand of NC_056725.1, from coordinate 1,498,524,517 downwards.
GTGTAAGAGTTAGATAAGGGGGAGTAACAAAGTAGGAGATAGGTGACATCACGGGGGGAATGTTAGAAAGTAATCAAGCTCATTGGAGCAAAGTGGTATGTGAAAGATGTCAGTCACACAGCATAGAAAGAGGAGTGTCAACAGATAAGCATGGGAAAGTCAAGAAATGGAAGGTGTACACTGTGGCTAACACCAAAGTTTCTTGCTGTGTGTGCATGCGCGCGTGTGCGCACTGGAAGGCACGAGTAAGACAGAGTGCGCGCGTGTAAGGCAGAGTAAGCATGTAGGAGCCTGTTTAAAGATCTGTAAACCTGTTTGCACTGGTGTGCACGCGTTTTAACCAGAATAAGCAGATTCTAGTCCGTGTAAGCATGTGTGCGCGCGTGGTAGCCACTGTGAGTGTGTTTTCGCTGGTATGCGCGCTGCTCCCCCCTGAGGAAACAGAGAGGAAAAAGGAAGTAGAAGAAATAGTAGGAAGCTAGCAGGGAACACTGGTAGAGCTAGCAGGTGAAAACAATTAGAAGCAGGCAATTACACAGGCAGAATACTAGCCCAGCCCAGCACTTAAAACACTGCAAACAGCATTGCAGTATGTTTCTCTCAAGAGACACTGCAAGACAGGAGTAAGCTATTAGAAGTGAAAACTGAAAAAGCTGCACTCAGAACAAACATGCTAGGGGCTGCCATAGCTGTTATAAGGAGACATAGGAGACTTGCTGAGGGTGGTGACAATGCAAATGCTGCCAGACAACCCACAGTGAGGAGACAGAGAAGAGTGTACAGGCCCAGGGTCACCTACCAGGGGTTACATGAGCTGGAGATAGTGGAGTGCTATAGAGTGGACAGAGACCTCCTGCAGCAAATTGTTGAGCTGTGCAGGCCACGCCTCACACACAGAACCAACAGAGGGGAACCCATCCCAGTAGAAACCAAGGTATGTGTTGGCCTAAAAATACTAGCAACAGGTACCTTCCAGAGACCAACTAGTGATATGATGGGGATCTCACAGGCATCTGCATCCAGGGTACTGCACCAGTTCCTGGATGCCATGTCGGCACATGTCGGAGATCATGTATATTTCCCCAATTCCCATGAGGCATTGGCCAGCAATATGCGACTCTTCCAGCAAATAGCGGAATACCCTGAGGTAGTGGGTGCAATAGACTGCATGCATATACGCATCAAGGCACCAGCTGGTGAGCGGGGTAGGGCCTACATCAACCGCAAGGGCTTCCCCTCCATCAACTGCCAGGTCGTGTGTGATGCCCATGTCATAATAATAAATGTGTGTGCTGGCTGCCCTGGAAGCTACCATGATTCCCACATCTGGCATCTGACGTAGCTGTACCAGACATTTGCCAATGGGGACATCCCACATGGTCACTTAGTGGGGGATGCTTGTTATGCACTGGAGCAGTGGCTGATGACACCCATCAGAAATGCACACACACCTGAACAAGAATGCCATAATGAGGCACACGCACAAACATGAAATGTAATAGAGCATGTGTTTGGGCTGCTCAAGTCATGGTTCCGGTGCCTGGACACATCTGGTGGAGCCTTGCAGTACTCACCAACTACATGTACCCAAATTGTCATGGTATGTGCTATGCTACATAATATGATTCTGCAAAAACAGCTGCAGCAGGACCAGCATAGGGCCGGGACAAACAGCCCCCCACTATTGCCAAGGCCATCACAGGCAGAGCGTGACTCAGAGGAGGAACAACCTGAGCCTGCCCCAGCAGGCAGAAGGAGGTGTGCCCAGTATGCCCTGGCCTTGGCAAAGAGGCAACGCATAGCACATACACTGGCTCAGTAGGAACCCTGGGAATGATACCCCTCTCTGACTCACTCATATAGTAACAGGGACGCCTAACATGACACAACCTGCTTTCAAACATGTACAGGGAGTGTAGTATGTGCATCCAACATAGGCAGCCCTGTAGCACCACCTGAGGCATGATTGCCATGTGTTAAGCAATGTAACGTCATCTAGTATATGCAAACATGATGACCCTGCCTAACATCTCACCCTCACCAAGCATGATGCCACACTATGAAGACAACAAGATCAAGTACAATAATTGGCTGAAGTATTGCTGTTAGCAAAGGGGAACAAATGGCTGACAGCCTGGGATGACATGCTGAGCAAGACATGATGCTCCACCTGCTAGGGATGGCACGCACCCAGCACACCTGGCTGTGTGGATACTGGCAAAGGCTGTTGTCACCCCTACTGTGCCTTGAATAGGTAAGGCTGGAAACACAAACCCACCACCATAGGTAGCACAAGGGATAACAACCTGGACGTAATGCTACCCAATGCCAGAAGTCTAAACTGCAAGGTGCATGCAGACCAAACCCACCTCAGCATGGAGAATGGTAATATCTTTTCTGTAACAGAAACCTGGGTCAAGGCCCAGATGAGCACCCTAATACTACCAGGTTATGCCTTATACCATGCTCTACAGCCCCAAAACATGGAACAAACTACAATAGGAGTGTGGCTATCAGTAATTGTCAAGGATAACCACACCCCCAGGTTGGTACCACAGCAAGAAGCAGCATGGACTATCCACGGGCAAGTAACAGTGGCTCAAACTGCGTCCCTGTTTGAAGCCTGCTACAGACCACCCTCACAAACCCAGGAACCCCAGCCAGCCTTCTTGAAGACACTGCAGAGTATGAATGTCTCAACAAATACCAAACAAGGCACACACAAAGTATGACATAGGTGGTAATCCATTATGTACGGAAGAAGCAATCAGGGACCTAGGGACACAAGTGGATGGTAACCCATCATGTGACACTCACATTGCCAAGGTGGCCAGGAAGACCTGCTATATTGCCCACCTTAATATGAAAGGATGCACATGTAGATCAAGAGAGGTCACTGTGCCCCCATACTCTTCCCTTATCAGGCCCATACTTGAGAACAATGCCCCAGTTTGGATGTACCTTACCTGACACCTGCAGCAGTTAGAAAGACCTCAAATGTACCTCACCAAGAGGATAAAGGGTCCAAACATTTGTCATTTGCTGCCTGGCTGAAGGAACCACAGCCCAATTCACATGCATACTGCCCAGTCAGAGGCGATGTATGCCTGATGTACAAGGCCATGTCCAATCCAGAATGAATGGACATGCTCCACTGCAGAAACTCCAAATCCAGCAGAGACACCACAGTGAGATATCTGAACCTCCACACATAGATAAATAGGATGTGCTGGAGGGACAGATCCATAACCCAGAGGCTCCTTACACTCTGGAACAGAATCCCAGTCCATGATAGGCTGAGCTCCACACTCATACTGAACAAGAGAAATCCGGTCAAGTGCATGGGAGATAGTAGGTGTACACTGGGGGGCATCCCTGTGTCACATATAGTAAAGTAAACCCTAAATGGGCATAATATGCACATTGCAAGGGGTGTCGAAAGCCACACACAGTGTGTCTATGCTCAAACATGGCCAGGGCAGATAGCCTAGTATGAAACTATGAACCTATGATGATACAAATTGTGCAGGACACAAAGGATAATCACACAGCTGTCCTAACTGATGGTAGGAACCATAGTGATAATCCACAGATATGCTCTGCAGTACTCAAATATCACAAACAGTACACCAAACCCACACACATTGCCAACATCCAACCTAACAGATTCTTTGCAAACTCCCCACCAGCACCAAACTGCCAAATATCTATCCCAGCAGAGTGCTGGCCCCCTGACATTGAAGATGCTGAGGTAACAGCCAGCATCTACAAAGCAAACCACACAGCATCAATGGTTACAGATGGTGTCCTGGGTTGTGTCCAACAAGTACTGTAAGAAGAATGGAACACCAAATAGCACTACTGCGCACTCACAGTCTTACCACAGGATATGTACCCAAAGAGCAGTGTACAGCAACAGTGGTCCCTCACCACAAAGGTGGTGCCTGAATGGATACTGCAAACTATCACCCCTCAACCCTGACTATCTTGGTTGGCAAAGTAATGGAGAGGATGATCATGGATCCCAGGAATAACGAGATTGGGTACCTACAGACATTGGACCCTACCCAGTGTGGCTTTCATAGGGCCGATCCTGCCCCTTAAACATGTCTGACTCATGTGAAACATGCACCAAGGCCATTGATGAGGGGAATGTGGTTCACACACCCTATCTGGACCTTGCTAAACCCTTCCATACAATACTCCAGTTGTTCAGTACAGATAAGCTCACCAGCCTAACTATAAACCCCTATCCAAGTAGATGGGTTGCAAACCAGCTCAAGGACAGAACTGACCTGGTCAGACATGCTGCAGCCATGTCAGACTACAAACCAGGTACAACTGGCATACCACAAGGCATGGTCCTGGGACCTCTCTTGTATGCTATATATGTCACATAGGTACAGGCCAACATGGAAGGACTCTGTCTGAACAGGTTCGTAGGTGACTACAAACTGCCCACCATATCGGACCCTCCAGCTGACACAAGCATCCAACAAAAGGCACACATAGAAACAGACAAGTGGTGCCACAGCCATGTCAACAAGATAAATGCAGAATAGTGTATAGTCATCCCCTGTGGAAACACAGTATGTGGCCACAAATTACCACATAGGTGTGAACCCATTAAGTACATCAGGAGCAATAAGAGACCTGGGGACACAAGGTGATAGATATCCTGCATGTGACAACCATGTGTCTGTAGTGGTTACAGAAACATACCATATACCCACCTAATCATGAAGGTAAGCACAGCTAGGTCAGGGTAGGTCATTGTGCCTCTCCAGTCATCCATCAGCAGCCTCACAATTGCGTACAATGGCCCTTGTAGGATGTACCTTAGCAGACACCTGCATCAACTGGAAAGACCCCACAAATACCCCACCAGGAGGATCTCAGAGCTGTAACAGATGCCACGTGTTGCCTGATTAAACAAACTGCAGCTCCACACAGTGCCATACCACCTGGCTTGAGGTGATCTGTGCCTGATGTATAAAGCCATGACCAAGCTGAAATCAATGGACATTTGGCACCATGTAAAATCTGAATGCTGGTGACCTATGCACATGACAGGCCTGAACCCCAGCACAGACATAAACAGGACATGCTGTACCGATTGGTCCATAACCCAGAAGCTCACTCCACTCATGAATAAACTCCCAGTACAGGTTATCCAGGGAGTCCCTCACTGACTGTCATCCAGAGGAATCATGATGACTGGATGGGAGATGGTAGGTGTACCCTGGATATCACCTGTATGTCATGGGTAGACAGAGGCACAACACACTAACCTTGACATATGTCATGGCAAACACCAGTAAATATGTGTGTTGAAGGACAAACACTCTCTGACTAGTATTACAAATGGCCTAGGGCACATGGCCATTGTTTGTCACTGTCCACACAAGTTGTGGAATACATTAACAATGTCGAACAATCTTGTTCTATGTTGTCCATATCTGAACAAAAAGCAACATGGTCATATCTGCACAACTGGCCCTCAACCAGTTTGGTGTGCTCACTATAAATATTACAAGCAGTGAAAGGACTGAAACCGATGATACTGTCCACCACAGTGAAAGTACTGAACCAGTACACTATACGACAATACACTGTTTGGTCAGTATGAAAGGATGTTGACAACTGTATGCAAACTATCCCATGGCAACCCTGCAGGCACAGCATAATGCCTGTTAGGTTCAGACACAAAGCAGTTGGGCAGTAAGAACACAACCTGACATCCAACACTCAACTGTACATGTGAAATATAGATGAAGTCCACACACAAACACAAATGTGGTGGACCACAGATCCCAACATATGGAAAGTTCACACTGGGCATGCTCGCACACTTAGATAAATGAGACGTGTCAGTCAAGAAGCCATATAAACTGTGAATTGTGCATGCTCACACACTTAGGCCATGTCACAGTTCAGCAGTCGCACACACATATCTGGCATTTGTATGTGTTAACACAGGAACCTCCCACAATACAGAAATCTGCCCAGTGCACACAGTGAAATTACAAAAGAGACATAAGTAAAGTACTGGATCCCACTCATATGCAAACATCTGCCACAGTACACAAGTTGTTCATAGAGATAGGGAAAGCTATGGTAATAAAGACCCACAAACAGTATATGAGCAACAGATACTTGCACCTGACAGGTAAACATATGGCCATAGAGTGCAATACTAGGCTGTTGTTCCTAGGGAATATCCACAGTGTATTTGGCGTCTGCCTCCGCAGTACAGTAGGCCACTGTGCCTCTGCAAAGTTAATGCATATATATGCTCTCCCCCTTACTGATGGATAGTAACAGATGTACATACCTCTTCATAAATAATGATGTCAGCACACTATACATATGTCAGGAGCACAAATGATGCCCAGTAATTTGAATAGCACGCTTAGCTACTGCGTCTCTCACAAGTGTCATAATATAGTTAAGTAGGGGTTTGAATCCTGCAAGTGCTCAGTGTGTGTGCAATTCTATGTGTAAGAAAAATATCCCTTTTGGCAACTAGTACAACACACCACATGCTGCATATTCCACTGTCTAAACACTGATGATGTCAGCACCCTATAAGTACAGCAGGAGAAAGCCAGTCTCCCAATAATGCAAATAGCGTGCTCTGCTACTGTATCTCTCACAAGTGTCATAACATAGTTAGGTAGGGGTTTGAATCCTGCAAGTGCTCAGTGTGTGTGTATGTGTGACTATGGCAGGGGAGTAGTGTGTGTGCAATTCTATGTGTAAGAGAAATGCCCCTTTTGGCAACTAGTACAACACACCACATGCTGCATTTTCCACTGTCTAAACACTGATGATGTCAGCACCCTATAAGTACAGCAGGAGAAAGCCAGTCTCCCAATAATGCAAATAGCGTGCTCTGCTACTGTATCTCTCACAAGTGTCATAACATAGTTAGATAGGGGTTTGAATCCTGCAAGTGCTCAGTGTGTGTGTATGTGTGACTGTGGCAGGGGAGTAGTGTGTGTGCAATTCTATGTGTAAGACAAATGCCCCTTTTGGCAACTAGTACAACACACCAGATGCTGCATATTCCACTGTCTAAACACTGATGATGTCAGCACCCTATAAGTACAGCAGGAGAAAGCAAGCCTCCCAGTAATGCAAATAGCATGCTCTGCTACTGCGTCTCTCACAAGTGTCATAACATAGTTAGGTAGGGGGTTGAATCCTGCAAGTACTCCGTGTGTGTATGTGTGACTGTGGGGGTAGGGGGAGTCATGTGTGTGCAATTCTATGTGTAAGAGAAATGTCCCTTTTGGCAACTCGTACAACACACCACATGCTGCATATTCCACTGTCTAAACACTGATGATGTCAGCACCCTACAAGTACAGCAGGAGAAAGCAAGCCTCCCAGTAATGCAAATAGCGCACTCTGCTACTGCATCTCTCACAAGAGTCATAACACAGTTAGGTAGGGGTTTGTATCCTACAAACGCCATGTGTGTTTTAGTCACACAGTTTGTCCATTTGTGTGGGGGTGTTGTTCCCAATATTGCACGACATAGATTATATCAGTAATGTCAATGCACACATGATGTATGTGTGTGCCACATACACATATGTACCTGTGACCTTCAATAGTTCCAATGTCTGAAGCCTGCCTCATGTGAATACATGGAATTTGCATTAGACAACTGTATGACTCTGGTGTGCTGTGCAGGGGCTGCATGTGGTTTGTGAATATACAGTGTGAGTTGTATATGGTGTCATCCTACCAGCGAGGGATACACGTCTGGTCTGGAGCATATAGTCCACATGTTTTTGATGAACAGGTACAGCATGTTTTCACCTCTTGTGGGAGTGGTAACAAGTTGTTCCATAGCAATTCAGTAAATAAATGCTAGGAACCATTCAGCTAGGGTCTTGGAGCTAGAGTAATGCTCACACTGTATGTTTGGGTAGTTGCAGTCCACCCATATAATGGTGTTTGTAGAGACCGTCATATTCCCAGTGTTGTCAGGAAGGCCAAGTGGGTTTCCTGGGTATGGGAGGGTGGTGTGTGCCAGGCTATGAACCTGAAGGCAGTCTAACCCACTGTTAGTTGCACATGGATAGGCTCTGATGCTTTGTGCTGTGCCACCAACCTGGAGGTGTGTGTATCTGTGGTGCCTTTGGATACATCCCCCCTGTTCTGGTTTGGTGCATGTTTAGGGGATGACAAGCATGGTAGGAGGTATGACCTGGCAGTGATGGGGTGCACCTGGGAGCCTTGTACCAGGATTCTGTTACTGCACGGATATTGTTGTTCTCCATGCTAAGGTCAGTTTCCACTGCATGCATCTTGAGGTTTACACTGCTGGCGTTGAGTAGCATTACTATTAGTGTCCTATCCCGTGTGATACCTGTGTAGGTGGCTATGTAATTTAAGCCTTGCATAAAAAGGCACTATGTGTGTAGCAAGAGCCTTTGTCAATATACAACGGCGCATGACTGACAGGTGCAAGCTGTCCCTAGCAAAGCAACGTGGCTTGTCTAGCATGTAATCCCACGCTGACAGGCAGTGGATCCCCTTTGAATGTCACCGAAACATAAGGCAATTGTAGAAAATGATCATCCTGTCTACATATTGTGGCAGCATTCTTGGTGAGGGTAAGAAGCTACTCAAGGTCAGGGTCATACCAGCCTGTGCCACATGCTCAGAGAGCCCCTCTACGTCCCCTATCATGTAGTCCAGGGAGGTACGTCACAGGTCATTCACACTTGCATGGACAATGACTGAGTCATATTTGTACATGCCTTGGAGTGACCTGTATGCTTGTGTTATGTGGTGGATCATAGTGCCCGACGGGCATCTCACCGTGACCTTCTCCTTGTTCAGCCTGGTGAGCAGGACCTCAGTGTACCTGACGATAGAGGTACCTATTGCAACTGTAGCAGGTGTGTTGTTAAGCTGTACGGGCTGTGACTGTTTGGCACACAGGCTTTGTAAGCTATGTGTTGCATGTGCTCTGTTCTGGCGTAACGTTTGCTTGTGTGTGTCTGCTTTGCAGGTGTCTGCTGCTCAGGCAGGATGCTATTCTGAGACTCCAGGAATGTTCCTGTGTGTTTCTGTGTTTGGATTGCTGTTGTGGCAGATCTATGTGAGACTGGTATTGTATTCACTGTAGTATCCCACTCCACCTGACAGGGTATGCCAGTACTGAGTTAAGAGAGCTTAGCCCCCAGTTTGGCTATGTGGTTGCATCTCTCACATGTGTTGTAAGTTTATGGGAAGGGGAGAGGTTTGTCTGTGTACATGAGGCAGCTGTAATATTGCCACATGACTCTCAGATTCACCAACTGGACCAGAGAGGAGATTGACAAGTGACCTTTGCACATGCTACCATAGTATTGTGAATCCTATAATAATTAACAACACATAGGGCCAATGGGGAACAAGGTACTCAAGGTGAGTATGTGAGGGTGTAGTGCTCCTGATTTGTTAGTGCTGGCATATATAAATGCTTTCGTGAGCAAATGCCAGCTAAGTCATATGCAATGTGTTACAGGCAACTTACATGCAAACAGGACAAACAGTGACATTCTGTCAAGTGAGACATAGACATCAGTACAGTAAGCAATACAGATGTTACTAGGGATCCACAGTGGCGCTGTAAATCTGCATTGCAGGTGGAATCAGTGTTTCAGGGGCATAACAAGCAAACATGCATACAAACAAAGCTACAGTCAGCAGGCCTGGATCTAGACTATGCTACAACAAACAAGGTGTACGACTTCCAGTAGGTAACAGTGCATATATGCAGGCACTATAAGCCTGTACCCAGACATTCACAGGTCAGACGGGCTGGGTCCAGCCCCACCTCCCACAAGTGTATAGACCATGTACCTTCGTAATGTTGAATAACTGGCCTGATACCCAAGTGCTCATACCTGTAATAATACACATTTCAAATAACAGACACTGAGCCCTCACTCAGCAGTTCCAAACTTAGTAGGATGTATGCTACCTGTCCTGGCACCACAGTATCCTTAACATGTATGGAGACTCTCCCTCCTGTCATAGTTAGTTCTGTGTTTTGGGGCTGTCATGCATGGTATGAGGTGTGACCTTGTAGTGCTAGGGTGCTCTTGTGAGTCTTGAACCTGTTGTGTATTACTGCACAGATATCAACATCCTCAAACATCCTCATTGCAGAGTCGTGTGTGGACAGCATGCAACTTGCAGTTGACATGTCCATCACTGAGTATCAATACTTACATTTTCTTATCCCCTGTGCTATCTATGTAGGTGGCCTTCTGTTGACAGCCTCACCACCAGTATGCAAAGATGTGCAGACATTGCACTATGGTAATTACTATGGGTGTACAAAACAATACAATGACATTCATACTGTAACTGCATCAGGCATGCTGGGATATACCCACAATGATATCATTACACTGTACTGTTGACAACATGATACTATTACTACACTTCTATGTAGTCACCCTGTGCATCAGCACCATGTTAACCTGTTCCTGCACCGATGTTACAGATTGCAGGAGGTGGCACAGTTCCATCATATGCACAGGGTGTGTACTTGGTATGCCTGAGTCTGCCACTGATACAACCAATTGACATGTCTGTGTGTGTGTGTGTTGGTGAGGGACAACAGTACAAGATGGGGCAATGTTGATGCAGTGTGTGCGTGTATGCGGTAGCCCTAGGTGTTATCAATTCACATGTGTGTATGCATGCACACAGTTCCACCTCATGGCTGCCATATACAGGTGTTTGTGGACAGCCACAGACTGTACCTGCCAGGTCATACAGATCACTGTCTCTGGCCACAGACATGGTACCTGTGCCTGGCAGGGGTGCTACGGACCGTATCAGGTACTAAGCCAAACTGGGAACTGTCATCAGAAGCAGGTGGTTGGTGACTGGAGACAGGTCCCTGTTGGGACTGTCCAGAGCCACGTGCACGTGGTCTCCTGGGGCAGTCTGATGACAGTGCAGACCCAGCATTGCTGGGGCTGCTGCTGGCACTGTGGGAGTGGCCGCGGGCCTGTTGTCGTCCGCGACGGCTGCCAGCCACTGCTGTTGCTGGCATACGCCCACATCGACGCCTCAACCATCCACCATTGCCCTGGCTCATGGACATGTAGTTGTGGAACAGATCTAATGTGTCCCCCCAACGTCTGTCAATGACCTCGGTGAAATTACGGATGGCAGCCGCAACATCATGGATACTGTCATTCATAGCTGTGCGACATGCTCTCAGCTCCCTCAGACCCTGTCTGGTGTACCGTTCCATACATGACTGTGCCTGCATTACAACCCAAAACATAGCTGAGGTTGAAAGACCTCTGTGGGCACGTCTGACAGGGGTGGTATGCCCATGGATGCCCCCACGAGAACCCCTGGACATCTGCCTGTGTGGTACCATGTCAGGACCCTGGTCATGGCTGCTGTGTGGGGATGCATGTGCCACCGATACCACATTACCCTGGTCAATGCCCACTGTATCCTGTCCATCACCTAGGGACATTGGTGACAAAGGATGTATTGTTAGGATGACTGTGCGCATTGATGGGGTCGACAGCTGTGTACTGTCAATTGGCTGACCAACAACGGACCCTGGCACACCTCCCTGTGCCATTACACAGGTATCATCATTATCACTATCCACGGCAGCTGATTCAGGTTCCCTGCTGCACAACACCAGAGCAGCACCAGAACCTGTGGGAGTAAGACAGGAAACACAGTTTACAATGTGTACACAATGTCTCCACTGATACACACAGGCACACATGCACACACGCACACATGCACACATGCACACAGGTGCACATGCGCACATGTGCACATGCACACATGCACACGTGCACATGGAGACATGCACACATGCACACAGGTGCACATGCACACAGGTGCACATGCGCACATGCACACTCCTCAGTATATGTGATATCAACACACAGACACAAACACACCTGCAATCAAACACATAACACTACTGCTTCAGCCTATTATTACTATTAGTATCAAGAGTATTGAAGTTATTGTTATTACACACTCACCAGCATGGATAGGCTGCCTTGCTGTTACACCAGAGGGACCTGCAGAAATGAGACATCTATTGTCAGTGGGCACAACTGTGCCATTGATACTGTGAGTATGATACAGTTCAGTAGTACAACAGTTGGCTTCCACAGGTCTACTGCTGACATTGAGAATATCACTCTTGCACAATAATTACCAAGATAACAGCTACAAACTGAGGACACACCTCACACATGCATAAACTAACAGTGTACAGAAGAGTCAACTATACATATGGCATGTTACCTGCACGCTCCGAGTCCTGCTGCTGGGTGGCTCCAGCCTCCATCATTATGCATGTATGCTGCTGCTGTTGTTGCTGTTGGGCTGGAGCCACAACACTTAGGAGTAGTCCCTCCAGTCTGGTGAGGGGTGGATTTATAGCCTCCCCACCACCTGTGGCAAGCTGTTGCCTGTGGATATCCGATGCACGCTGATGGACATTTCTAATTAAATAACTGCAGTGATGGCGTACCTGGTCATATGCCCGGTTATGTGTGCCTATGTCATTTACCCGACGGACCAGGCCTTGCCACAGTGCAGCCCTCTCCTGCTGGTTCTGGCTGGTGCGGGAGAAGAGTATTGCGAAGTCCCGCACCAGGCTCTGGTGTATCTCCTCATCCTCCGCAGCGGAGTACACAGGGTTTCGCTGGTGAACCATAGCCCTGAAATGGAAAAGAAAAATATGTCAGCAATATATTTCAGCAAAATATGGCACACATAATACACATAATACTCGACTGTAGTGATATAACTTAACCCCCATATATAGCATCTGTCTGTCTATTGGGGGATACACATGTAAATGACCAGATATCAGTGCTCAGCCGACAACTGTGCAACAGTACCTGGCACACTCCATACGACAGACTAGTATACTCCAGCAGTCAGCACACTGGTTCAGGTCCAATGCACAACCTCACACTGGGGGTTTGTATCAAGGTACTGTATGGGGAAAATTATCAACCCATGCAATGCACGTTACATATTTCACTGGTAATGCGCACTACTCTTACTTGCCATAACCCTACCTTCACCACAGTCACATACAGGGTAACACAGCACAACATATGGCAATGTAGTATGTTTTGATTGCAATACCTCACACATCTGTCTCTGGCCTCACACCAAGGACACACACTACCATGACAGACAGACAGTCATGGTGAGCAATCACACCAGTACATAACATGCACCCAGTTACTGGCACACTCATTCCACCTCACATATTTGGTTTGCAATGGGTTCGTGGGTGTGCATTGTGTCTTAGGTAGGTAGTATGCTATTGGCCCTGGGCCTACAGCAACATACGGTTATGCTACCCTGCCCCTTGTGACACATGTAATATGATCGTACCTGCTCCTGTCAAACAGTTACACAGGGTGACTCATATGGCATATTACCTATCTGCATAACATTCAGCAGGGGTATGTCTGACATCTATTCATGGAGAGCCTTGCTTCTTAATGCTGTGTGGTTTACTCCAGGGTATGTCTTATCTGTGGGTAGGGACCTGTACCTCCACCATATGCTCTTTACTGCGGTGACAAGGATGACAGACATAGGTAATTTGGGTTGTGGATGTTGTGAGGTGTTACCATGGTGTTGGACAACTGTCAGGGGTGTGACTTAACTATGTATATCCAGCAGTGGTAACCTCTATGTAGGTAGTCTGGGTGCGCTCTGTGGTCTTGTCAGTCACTCTGCATAGGTAATGTGTTTGAGTGCATTGACACAGTTACTTACGTATGACTGTGTCCTTCTCCATATCTGTAGCTGTCATGGGAGGTACATACTGTGTAGGACATTGTGGGGTGTAGAGGGTACAGTGACCTACATGTCCATAGCTGACACACCATGTCTGCTGACACATACCATGTACAGGTATTACAGGACTAGTGTGCCACTGTGTATATCAATGGGGAGCCTATTGTACACTTGTTGCCCCTGTTCCCCCCTGACACATGCAGTGGTGGGCAGGCATGCACATATGTGGTGGTTACTGGTGTCAGTGTTTTGGAATGGGGTATGGTACTCCAGTATCCACACTGGTGTTCACTCCATGCCTTTGTCACCAGGCACCTGTTACAATACATCTGAACACATGTGCCTCACTCAGTATATATATATATATATATATATATATATATATATATATATGTATATATGTATATATATATATATGTATATATATATATATATATATATATATATATATATATATATATATATATATATACATATATATATATATATATATATATATAGATAGATAGATATAGACATATAGATATAGATATGGGGAGAGATGGGGAGAGAGAGAGAGAGAGAGACAGAGGGAGAGAGAGAGTGAGAGGGGGTGGGACACAGAGAGAGATAGTCATATACAGACATATCTGTAGACAGTCAGATATGTCTGTATATGTATATGTATCTACATATATCTATATATGTATGTGTGTATTACATATATCTGTACACACATATTCTATCTATCTATATATGTCTATGTATTTCTACATCCCTCTCTATCTATGTATGCATATATGCATATTATATATATATATATATATATATATATATATATATATATATATATATATATACATACATATCTCGATATACATACGTATACACATGATAGATATATATATATAATCCTTTTTATTTACACATATGTATACACACACTAACGTACTGATGAACATCCATTACTGTACAACCTACATTGTACATTGCACTACAACCTACATTGATATGTGCACATAGCTACCTTCACATACATATGTATGTACAGCCTTCAGTGACAGTTGCAGTATGTCCCCTGCCCTATGCACATCTTCATATACATAGATACAGACCAATAACACATATGGAGGGTTCACAGTATGTAGACTATTATATTAGTACTTTACATTACCTGTGTTTGTTACAGCTGTTTGCGATGGCTTTCTGATAGTTGGCCTGCTGCTGCTTCTCTTGCTAGCTTCAGTTTGCCTTGGCAGTGTCAGGTTGTGCTGACAACTTGTTTGTTTTGTTGTTATATATATTTTTTCTTTCTTTCCTTTCTCTGTCTCTTTCTCTCTCTCTCTCTCTCTCTCTCTCTCTTTCTCTCTCTCTCTGTCTCTACCTCCAGAGGGTGCAATGAAAGTATTGCATGTGTGGACTGGGAGTACAGGATGCTTTTGTAGGTATCTGCACATGTCCATGTGATGGCCTCTGCACCAATTGTTAGACAGCATTTACTAATTGCATGCAGCCTGTTGTGTTGTGATTGCAGTTCTCACTGTGATTTCAGGACAGTGCTATAAAAAGATTTGTTAGGTAGGCGTAGCCCTTTCAGATTATCAGGGTGGGGACCATGCTGTGGATACTGTTCTATGAGTGTAAGGGTTGGTATGTCTCTCATATTTCAGGCTGTGTTGTAGACACTGCAATGCATGTTGTACTGTAACCTGAGTATTCCTTCCTCCAGTTTCCTCTTCTCAGTGTGTATGTAAACTGACACATACGACTAGTAATACTGTATATATGGGTGTGTGTGCTTTCCTGTGGGAATTGTGGTGTAACTGGTATATAGCAGTGGCTCTTGCAATCTGTTGCTATGGCTTCAATATTTGCCCTTTACATTCACTTCTTGTATGCCTGCTAGGTGTCTTTCCTGTAATGTGTTGCTATGGCTTTCCTATTTTCCATTTACATTCACAGCTTGTAATGCTTGCTATATCTGTTTGAGCAGCAATTCCCTATGTGTTTGTTGTGGTAGGGTGGTACTGCATGCAGTGTGGTCTGGCCATGGTGTGGGCCTTGACACTTAGAAGGGTATTTGATCATGCTGCTGAGCAGGCCTCAGATACTCTCAGGTGCATCTTTTATCAGCCTCATGGAATGGTACATATCAGTGGGATACGCCCATGAAATATTCTGATATTCTGCAGTTGTGACTGTGGGTTATTTTGAGCATATGTATTACTACACTATTTGTGACGTGAAAGTGGTGCATACTTTCAGTAATTCATAGTTACCATTGCATGTGTTGTAACACCTTTCTGCCTACTGTTAGTACATTTCACAGGGAGTCAGTGGGGCACAGTTGACATTTGTTTTCAAATCAGGGACATCCCTGTAACTCAGTCACAGTTGCTATGTCTGGGCTCTTAACTATTCAACTATGGCAGTGTTTATCCTGCTCTGAGTATGTGTGTGGCTTGCCAGGTGCTACTGTGACAGCATTACCTACTAGCTACCAACTAGCATGGCTGTTTCTCTTCACACAGTAATATTTTACAAATCCACTAGATTTGACAGTAAATATACATGACATGCTTTGTGTACTAGACTTGCTATATTCCCTTTACATTAATTCCTACTATTTCATGATATATTTCTTTCAGCACAATGTTCTTGTATAGCAGTCATGGCTTAGTGGTAAGTCATGCAGACTACTGTTTCCAAGGTCCTGGGTTCAAGACTGACAGAGGAATTTTATTTTGCTGCTGAGCAAACTACAGGCCTTGTCATTCAGAGTGACTAAGGCACTTTTAAGCAGTTGTAAGTGGGTTAGCGTTGGTTTGCGCGGTGCTCACGCATGCGCACTGTCGCTTAGCTTCGCGCACACACGCTTAGCTAAGCGCACAGAAGCGCACACCCGCTTACTACTGCTTAAAAGTGCTTACTCTCACACCAGCGCTAATTTCTTTGAAAGAAAAGAAAATGGGGAGATAGGAAAGTGGTGAAAAAGGGGGCACAAAGAGGGTAGGACAGTAGGAAAACAAGCTCGGAATTTGCAGGAGGGATGTAGGAAAGGCCCATAGCTGCCCATTTCTTTATCAGCAACAGCCGTGCATATGTTTGTAATTTGGTATGAAATTTGAAACCTTCCAACCCTGAGAGAGGGGTGAGGACAACAATATTTCTTGTACAGCCAATTGTAATTGCCAGTTTACATGTCCAGCAGACATGTGTGCGAAATGGGCAGCTATGTATGGGGCGTATTTTTTTGTGGGAACAGAGTGCCCCTTATTTTTTTTTTCAGGTGAGAGTGGAATGTCAGGTACAGGAAGTAGGTATAGCTGGGGGGGTAGGTAGGGAAGGTTAACTGACAAGACAAACAAGACGCATACAGGGGTGGTGTATGACACGTGGGGGGGATACACAATTGACGGGGACGGATGTTTGGATATCTCGAGCCCATGAGCCCACAGATGGCAACAGTGGAACTGAGATCCCCACCCATTCTCAGTTGCCACTGTGCCTTCACTGCCCAGGACAGGGATGTGCTGGGGGCTGTGTAGGACTTGCAGCAGGCACGCCCATGAGTTGTGCCACCCGTGCCTCAAGCTGGCGTAGGAGCGCAAGCACAGAATGCCTGATCTCCCTACGCACCACAGTCCGGACACTACGGAGGGTGAGTGGATGGTCTCCTCCGGCCACGCTTGCAGAGGGGGGACAAGCCCCATCCCCTGCAGTGCTTCCACCCACAGGTGGCACAGGGCCACTGGAGAAGGGTCCGGCCTGGGCACTACTGCCAGGTGCACTCACCAGCTGAGGTGGGAGAGGTGGGTCCGCTGGAACCCGCCTTCTCTGTCGTCCTATGTTTTGCATTATTTTATGACAGTTTGGATTAGTAACATACAATACCATTCACAATTAGTTGTAACAGCATGCATTAGTATTCCCATTAACCAAACACCTGTAAATTCAAGCCATTGAACAGCAAGCATAACACATGCATAATTTGAACAACAATACACAATCCAACAACATGCAGGGTTGATTGATGGCAACAGGTCATCAGGTTTGGATGTATGAACAGGGCACATGCATCAACGTACATGCAAATATGTATGAACCAACAGGACAAATGTCCAGGGGAGTTAATTGTGAATACACATACCCATTTCATGTGGAATGGATTATTTGTGGTTATAGGGTAGGGTGAAGAAATATTTCATTAACAACTTCAAATACCTATACATATGCTGTACATTTCTACTAGCTGCAGATATATACACCCTACAGGTCTGACTACAGTTTCCTATGTGTAAACTTACACATGTTGGTGATGGGAATGTTACTGCTACATTAATATACATTGCATTTTTATTCATACACATTCATATCTGGCTCTGTTCAGCTACAGCATCCTACTACATTTGATTTATATGGCTCTAGACAACTGTGGATGTTTGGTATTTCATACAACCATACTATCTGCATATTGCAAAGGTACAGCAACATATCCAAATTGTGGGACACACATTCCAGCTTCAGTACTTTATTGCACACATTTCACTCTTTGGTTGTGCCTGTCACATTTATTTCATTCTGTACTGACTGCAGTATACTTTATTCAGGAGTTATTACAACTTTATTGGTGGATTCATACTTCTTTCTCACACTCTCACTTGTTTTATTTTTACAATTCAGGATGGTACTTAATTCTAGGCTTTATTGACATGTTTTACTTGGTTACAACAATCCTTTCCAACAGTCTCACTTGTGTCATGTTTCAGATTTTAAACAGGGATATATTTCACACATGTGTTGTACTCAGCTTGTGTAGCTGCAATTTACAGCCTGCTGCAGGTTATGTACTATTACATTACAGGTAGAACATCTTTATTTCAGACTTGTTTCATTTTTATTTTTGGATTACAGGCTGCATCACACTTATGTAATCACACAGTACTAGCAGAATCTCTCTTACACTGTTACTTGCACTTTTTATTAATAAGTGACTACACTGCACTCTTTTGCAAGCTGTCATATTTATATTTTTTAACAGTTACAGGGAGAGAATTACTAACCTGTCTGGTGGTGCAACCGCACAAGCCTATCGGCATAGGCTCAACGATTCATGGAACAGACACCTGCAGCAGTAATATAAATGAAGTAATATTGGAATACACATCTCCATAATATCAGCTAGGTTAATTTCTTACATAAATAATTACATGTAACTTACTCAGTAGTGGGGCGTTGAGCATTTGCCGGGCCTCCTGGATCTAACGGTTCAGTTGGTCCTGCTTCTGTCTCTTCAGGTCCGCATGGTGGTGACGGACCTGTTCACCAGTCCTTGATATTCCTGTGGCACTGGTGAGATCATGTGCCAACCGGTCCCACGCCTCAGCCTTGTATGCTCCCCACAGGACCTGGCCCAGCGTGAGTTGGGCCTCATGATCATGGGCGAGCAGCCAAACCATATATTTGGACTCCTCATTGCCCCATCTCTGTGCTCAGAAGCAACTACCCTCTCCTACACCTGCCATCCTGACTGCAAATCGATTCCACAATCAGTTATGCTGTGTATTCCCACCTATGGGGCTTATATATGCCGTTTTTCCCACACTTATCTGTGATTGGCCATTTTGGAAATGTATCAGCTTCACAAAACCTGCTTTGTCATGCTTCTCTTTCCATTCATTCCTATATATACGCTAATACTGCATTTCTAAGAGCAACTGTCATGGCTTAGTGGTTCAGTACTTTGACTATGGTGCATGGTATCCTGAGTTCGAGCCTGGCCATTGCTTTCTTTATTTTATGACTGTCTACACAAGCTAGGAGGTGTGTCTGTGTAAAGGCAGTTTTGATACAGCTTGCTCAACGTTGCCTGCCGGTTATCTTGTTGGCGCGGTGTGCAGCTCCGCGCAAATGGGTTACGCTGGTTTACACATCATTTGGCTGTCAGCACACATATTACGCTCAGCTCAGCTATGGGCACACAGTTTCAGCGTGTTACAACACTGCTCAACCCCGGGTACTCATTTTACACCTGTTAAACCACTGGTCACCTACGGGCAGATATACTCAGCTTGTTAGAGCGTAGCTCAGCTATAGGCACTTCTGACATTATATTTTTTTTTTATTATCTCACATTTCTTCAAAATACATGGCCCATTTCATTACATTTTACATAAAATATAATTTTATATATGTACATATATGTCAGGGAATTGTTTCGTGCTTATTTCACTAGAAATAAAAATTGATGTTGTGGGGGCTCGAACCGTGACTGCCTCGTCTTCAGCCGACGTCTCTACCGTTACACTATTGCTTTTTGGCTTACTTTGCATATTTAGATCTTATATGCTTTTCTACTGACTGCTAACTGTGGCTAAGCGATGGGCACGCCTACGCAAACGAGCGCAATTACGGGCAAACATCTTTAGAACTTGTAAAAAAAAATATAACATGTTCATTCTTACTTTTTATGTTTATAGTCTGTGGGGCCATGTGTTGTGTTGTGTTTGTTGACATTTACGTGGACACTCTCATGGGGGTTTACTTTCGGGACTGTTCCTCTTCTGGGGGTGTGTCCGTTTGCAGGACTCGCCCTGCGGACACGCCCCCTACTTTCTTACACGGACCGTGTTAGCCTTGGTCAGCATGCCCTCATGAATATGCATGGCATGCTGACGTCACACCGTTTAACTGCAGCCTCCGTGTAAGACTTGTAACTCTTACACGGAGGCTTCGTGAATCCTGCCCAATGACTTGTTTAAGCTAAATTTAGTAAATAATGCATTTATATGGAAGCTAAAGGAATTTTTGTCTTTCTGTCCTACCCAAAATTTTAAACCAAATTATATTATGATAATTTTAAAATCCTTTAAAAAATGTATCCTTAGATTTAAATTATATGAGAGTTGGTTATTCATTATCTTCCCCATAGCATATACACAGGGGGTCATTTTCTCTACAAATTTTTATAAAATGTCAATATTTAAACAAAAACATCTGATTTCTTGGCAACAAATGTTGAAAAACAATGAATTGCAATCCATTAATACTTTAATAGAAGAAAATGACCTTGATTCAACACTATGGCTTGACCTACAAGAAGCTAGAAATTATATCAAAAATAAACTTGAGTTAATACCCTCTTCAGCTAAAAATTTAATTCCCAAATTCATTCAGTATCTGATTGTGTTTACTCAGCAGAATAACACAATCAAAATTAGCCAGTCACATATATATAAAGTTATTAAATCAAACTTGGATATATTCCCAGATAATTATTGGAAATTTTTCTCTGATATTAATAATTTGTGCCTTCTCTGTGTATATTATTCCCACAATTCCCATTTTTTTATATGTAGTTTACTCCATCCTTTTTCCAAAGATCTCAGTTCCAGTTGTTTTATCTCTCTTACTATATTCGCTACTTCTAGTAAAGTTGGTCTAGACTTTGATTACCATTTTCTAGTAATTGATTTTTGGGCAGCCACCATAATTAGTCTCAACAAGAATTTGCTATGTCTAGGCAATTCTGATTCTGTATCATAGCTCAAAAAATCATCTCCTAAGTCAATCCAATCTGCTTACCCAGCATCTCTGACAAGCGGTCCACAGGGAATACCTAAAGTCTGCCAGCTCATTAAACTCCCAAGAAATATGTTCCAAGGCATCTCTTCGTGTCTGTCACACCTCCGACATTTGCTATCCACCTGAGGAAAAATTCTTTGAAGTCTACTTGGGGTATGAAAATACCTATGTAAACACTTTCAGGCAAAGATCTTACATCTTCTAGACTTTTTGCATATTTGGGAGATATACATATATCCCCCTATTTTCTCTTTGTGATTGCTTATCCAGTCTCTATTCCCAATCCTTTCTAAGCTCCTCTTATTTATTCTTTTAATTATCGTACAATATTTTCTATGCTCCACTAATCAGTGGCAGCTCATGATATTGGACTGCAGGACTGCAGCCCCCCCAACTGTGAACCACAATTGTAAACTCCTGAACTGCATGCAAACATGCTTAGAAGGTTGAATCTGGACTTCTTTCTTGCCAGTCCGGATTTAGGAAGAAGGCAGCAGTGTGCAGATTCCAAAGACATCTATGCAGTGCTAACAGCATACACTAGAAGGGGATCGGACTGCATGGTCTGCAATCAGTCTCAGAATGAGACCAGGAACAGGAAGGAACAAAGCCAGGAATTCAGAACTGTGCATTCCGGCATGTGCTGCTAGAAGCACGGAGGATACTCTGGTTGCCCAGTCTGCTAGTAGTAGGATTATTTAGAAGAAACGGGGAGGATTTGTGTGATAAGAAATTTTACTTAGGTAATTATAATGTTGTACTGTATTTTATCCTAAGGCCAGCATTGATTGAAGAAAACGCACCTGATCCAAATGCTGACAAAAGTCTTGCAAGCTTGGTTATTGCTTCTTTGCATTTACCCAGGCAAAGCCTATCTCTGTTGAATGAGCCACTGCATTTGTTAGGTAGAGGACTTGGATGGTGTAGTTAAGTTATTGTATGTATTGCATCTCCTGAGACCTGTTTGACAAGTTGTTTTCAATTTCTGATCTGCTGTTTTGGCATTTCACATAACTTAAGTATGATTCGCCTGAAAACAGAAGCCTGCTAGATGCTATTTGAGCGATATGATAAACATTTTTAAACTTGTGGAGTGTGACTCCTTCACTTGACAGATCTTTTGTTTGGAGGTAAGGACTCTCCCCTTCTCAGTGCCCCCATCCCTTCTCTCTCCCTCCCCGTGTGTGATGAGCATTTTATTATCAGTTCATATAAACAAATTTCAGATGGATTACACTAATTTATATACATATATATATATATATATATATATATATATATATATATATACCTACTTTTTAACATTAAAAATCTGGGCAAAGCCTAAAATAATGGGGGGGGGGTTGCAAAAAAAAAAGGATCGATTTTAAGTATTGCTTTTATAAATGTAGACAGTTGCTAGAGTAACAGGATTTATGTTAGCACACATTTTCTGAAGGAGGTAAAGCCTGAAACTCAAATGCCTGTCATTGTTTAATGACTTCAGTTCTCAGCCATTTCCCAGAAAACCACACATTTTATGAGGAACAGACCAAAAATAAGATGCAAAAATCAGGACATTATACGAAAATCTGGACATTTGAGAGGTGACTTGCAAAGAGTTAACGGGGCATTAGTCTTGTAATCTGGTAAATTTAGGTTGATTCATACATCTTTAACTTGCATGCTATAAGAAAATGAGGTAACCTTTTTAACTACTGAACCAGACCAAAGCAAGAAAGAGTTAAACAGTTTGGCTTAATGTAAAGGTTGCACTACTTTCCCAATCTTTGCATGTGTAAGTAGCACCATAAAGTAAACTTTTATTCTGATGATAATTCGAGCAGGAGGCTGTTGAGAATATTAATGCTACTGTTGTGAAAGTTGTCTTCCAAAAGAAAACAACTCTATAATGTTGAAGATATGCTGCAATCACAGACTAGCAGTGACAATTAAATAAAACTAATAATTTTTACAAGAAGTAAGTAGTCACTGCTGTGTTGAAATAAGCTAAGATTTTGACACATATAATTAATTACTCATTTAGTAACTACACAAAGACAGGCATATCCAAGCAAAAATGTAAGGTCTACTCTGCAGTCATGATGTAATAAAAGTTTATCTTGGGCGTATTAGGAGACATTATTTTCATCTCTGGAAGTGGCTGTGTAAAAGGATGTCTAAATTCTTTACTGTGCATTACTTTTCCAAGATCTGTAATGATGCTATAGATAAATACTTTAGAGCTGAAGGTGTAAGGGCTCAGTAAACAGGATGAAAGCTGTAGCAGTATAATTTTAACTGCAAATACGTTATGTGGTACACATTAGATGGACCTTACTTAATATAATATCGTACATCTAATATTAAAGATTGCATTTCTGCTTGATGTTATTGTTCTCTCTATTCCTCTTCTTCTTTTCCTGGTTAGGGGTCGCCACAGTGGAACTCCAGTCTGCTAGTGATTGGCAGTAGATTTGTATGGTGCTGAGGTGCCAGCCCGAAGCCCAACCTTCAACAAAGGCACGCCCATTCATGCATGTCTTTTAAATGCCACTCATCCGCGGGGAGGACATGCAGACTCCACACAGAAAGCGCTCCAGCTGAGAATCGAATGGGAGAACCTCTTGCTGTGAGGCGACAACACAACTGCTGCACCACCACAGCCATTGTTCTCTCTATTCTAAAAACACAAAATAGATCACATGGGAGGCAAATGCAATGCATGCAATATTTTTAAATGCCATAGATTTGTGTCACTAGCTAATTAATGGCTTTTAAGCAGATGCTTTCTGATTTGTACTGCTGAACAGATGTCTTTGCTGCCATATGTATGTGTCAAATGTCATATGAAAGAAAAATATTATTTAAAATACAAATAAACAGTTTTACATGTTGCATCCATTGCATCCAAAAAGCTTTGCAATTCAGTACTAAAAACTTAACAGTAAATACAGTGGATTACATGCAGTAAACTTCCTGTCACATGCAGAATGAGCGATAATTATCACCTTTCAGAACACAATGCAAGAGTTTATAACTGAGACTTGAAACTGATGATTTAAGTTAATCGTTTTAGTTCAAGTTTCGTATAACAATGGACATTTATCATTAGTTATTTAAAAAACAGAAATGTTTTGGTGCACTGCATAGTATTTTTATGACCACAATTTTGCAGTTATGTACATGCTTTCATTTAAACTGAAATTGGTGCCTATGCCACATAAATATATGAATATGAGAAGATCTAAAGCCAAAGTAGTTGCTCATTTTACATCCTCTCTAAAGATATGATATTGGTAGGAGCTTACTAAGCTAATTTGAGAATTGTATGTGATGGCTAAATTATTTTTATATATTATCTGGTGCTAATGCTGATACTTTTAGTGACAAAAAATTACTAAGTCATTAAGAACTGATGCCTTACATTACACGTGCAGTTGTTAAGCAACTTGCCAGTTACAAAATTACTGACTCCTCTGGATAAGAGGACATTACATCAAGTGTGAAGAAAGTTTAACGCACAAAGGACTCCTGGGTAATGTCAGCAAGTAAAGCAAATATTAACATGCAAATCATTCTCAACTATGCCATTCTAGGATATGGAGCAAACTGTAGCACAATGTATAATTTGATTATGGGATGATGTTTTTCTGTATTTTTAGCTGAGGGAAGGGGTCTCATTTTATCAATGAAACAAAGCTGATGGCCTATTTCACCTTGAAATGGCAAACAGACACATTTTTTCCTTTGTGTCATTTTGTTTCCAGATAGCCAGCATCAATAAAGTATATTAACCAATTTGTAAATCCATTAATGGAGAATTTTTTATTAATGAAAGCATTTTGTGCATTTGTTGTCATTCATGTGTAAATACGACTTGAATTAACATTATTATATTCAAGATCACTGTAATGTGCTGAGTTCAGAGGTCAGGAAAATAATGACAGAAATAATGTTTCCAAGATAGACTTCTGAAGTATGTTATGAGAAATGCTAAGTAACTCATCTTTAGGTACGCGCAGTTAAGTGATTGCTTGTGTAAGATGCCCCAGTTGATTTATACTGGTGGCTAGAGAGTAGTGGTGGTTAGAGAATACCTCAGACTTGAACCCTGTAGCTTGGGTGCAGGTAGTAAGAGCCTGAATTCCCTACCCACAACCATTTGGGAAGTTTTGCAGATTTTTACCTCATATTTTTGTTCTGTTCCATTCTGCATAAAATCTGTGTTTTCTGAAATTTTAATTCCTTAAATAGTTGATGGTGCAGTGGTAGCATTGTTACCTCACAGCTAGAAATCCACTGGTTTAATTCTTGGCTGGGGTGCCTTCTTTCTGGAGTCTGCATGTCCTTCATGGGTTTGCTGTGGTGTCCTCTCCTGTTACAAATACATGTTCTTGCAGTATTTCTTTCTGGGCCTCTGCTGAAAATTTGTTTTTGTTCCAAGTCAGACTTTCCAGGTTAACAAATGTTAAATAAATAAAACTGGCAGGCATTTGAATTTTAGACTTCATATTTTTTAGAAAGTACATAGCAATACAAAACATTTTATTTTAGCAGTTTTCTAAGTTTATAAGATAAATATTTGAAATTTGTCCATATTTTTGGGACTGTATTCCCCTGCTATTGGATTTGTCTAGGTTTTTTGTGCTAAGGTTGAGAGCTATGGTGAGAACTGAATTCACTGAATATATTTGAGGGCTGTATTCCCCCATTACTGGCTTTGCCCAGGTGTTTTGTGCTAAGAGGTTGACAGCTATGGTGAGAACTGAATTCACTAAATTGTAGCCCTTTAAGTTTCAGTCTTCCTCCCTTTCACAAAATGGCTGATTTGGCATGGTGGTATGTTGCTCTAACTGTTTTGTACAGGGTCCTGGGTTCAAGACTTGTCAGTGAAATGTATGGTTGTAACACAGCATTTTATTCTAGCAGCTTTCCAAGATTACACAAGCAGTGTTTAAAATGTGTCCCTGGTTTTTGGGCTTTTGCCCCCCCAATACATTTTGGCTTTTGCCAGATTTCTTATGTTGCAAAGTTGAGAGATACAGCAGAGTGTCGAGTAGATTTTACAAGCAGCTGAGAGCTGCATGGGAAGAGAAGCTTAGTCCTGCTTATGCTGAGTCGGCTTGCATTGTTAATAGCACAACAGGTAGTTCACTTGCTTTTGATGCAGAAGGCTGTGGGTTCTACTCCCACAGTATTTAAATGCAGATTCTTTTATTTTGTCAGCTGCTCAAGTTAACAGTACTAATATTAAAAAGTGTCCCTTCTTTGACAGGCTCCCAGCTGTATTGTGTGGCTATTATATATTTTCGCATCAGATTTTTGGCCCATTTTTCATAAAATTGTAGTTTTCTGGCAAATTAGTGGCAAATCATTAAAGATTGAAGTTAGAAAATAATGACAGACATTTGAGTTTCAGATTTCATACCCTTCAAAAATATTCATACTAATGCAAGACCTACTACTATTCCATTATCTTTCTAAGTTTATAAGAGCAATGTTTAAAAAGTTGTCCTTATTTTTGGGCCTTTGTTCCACTTCTATGTATGGCTTTGTCCAGATTTGTTGCTCTGAGGTTGAGAGGTATGACAAATGTGTCAGGGCCATCACAGTCAGCCAGAGACATTTCAAATTGTGACATACTTGTTGCACCCCACTGTAGCGACTCTGGATGTGTCCAAGCAAGGCAAGGAGTAGTTATGCAGTGTAAGTGTGCAGAGTAACCCCCCATCCAAGGCAAACACATGTACTATGGTGGCTTTTCATCTGGCCTTGATTTTGCAGAATGTTCTGTTTTTCTGTCATATTGTTAAACTGTTGCTTTATGCTTATTATTTAGAAAGTGCCTGTTGCTCTGTGTTTAAGTTGCAGTGCTTTAATGATCATTGGGTAAGCTTGTCTGAGATTGTAAGATGCAAGTAAGCTTTAATAAGCATACTGTTAAAGAATTACCAAACACTGAAACCCTTTCTGTTGTCGCCATGCAGAGAATACTTTCATAATTAGATAACTTATAAGCCTTGGGTATTGAAATGCATATGACAGTATTTGTAATAAAGGACAGGATTACATTATTTTAAGAAGCTCATTACATTTGTTGGAGACTTGCAGTCATCTTTGCAGACTTTACCTGTAAACTAAACAGAATGCCAATCTATCGTGTGGTCCATAACCAGTGCAGTAATCCTTTAAGCAATTTATCTTGAGCTGTTTCTTGTTTGCTGTTCATTTTTTACTTTGATCATATTTTCCCCATGAAACAAGTAGATAGTTGTTATCAGGCAGCAGGTCTTTTTTGGATAAGAAACATTTTTACAAGTGGGGGTATCACAGACATTGCTACTTTCAGTATGTTACTTGGCATTTTTATAAAGCTGAATATAAATTATAATTAGAACTGCAGTGCAAGGAGAAGTGGTTTGAACTGAGTGCTGCTTATTTTTCTTATACTTGACTTTGACTGGCATTCCAGTAATGTATTTAAAAAGTATTTTTTTTTCATGCCTCACAACCTTTTTGTTTCCATCTAAATACTAAGTAAGCTGTCATGAAGCCAATGCACTGAAATATATTTTTTCTTCTACACTTCATTTTGTCTTGATTGGGCTCTCATAATGACGGTTTGGCACTCAGGGCAGCATATTTAATTAAAGTACTAGTTTTTTTGTGGTTTTGAGCATAGCTCCTCCTCTTTCTAATTGTCTGCACCCCTTCCCATTGGCCCCACCCATTCAGCTGTCTCCTGCAGCCCCCCTTTGACTAGAAGTCACCAGCCGCCACTGCTACTAATTATTCCTTTTTAATGGCAGCTTCTGTTCTAGATTCTATTAAAAACTCACTAGTGCCGGGCTTTCATTTAGGACCCACTATTTCTTTCTCTTTGCCTATACTCTGATATCAGTCCTTGATAGGGAATCAACGTCTAACCTGCAGTCCAAATAAATTTTTGGCCTCTTCCCATTCTATTACCTTTCCCATGTTAGTTATTTGCTTCCAATACCTTGGTTCCTTTGCCAGTTTTCTCCAATAAATTCCATCCCCCTCTTGCCTATTATCTGTATCCCTAAACACAGTTCTCCCTATCATCATAATCTCTTTTCTCCATTTTTGTGCTGGTTTAGTGTAGACTACTCCCTGCTATTTTATGAATATAATACTCTATGATTTTTGTTGTTCTCCCTATGAGTCTGCATCCAAAATCCCAATCTCTCCTTAGTTCCTGAGCTTCCCCTTTCTATCATCATTCCACCTTGAATTATAGTTTTCTGCTTGTGTTATGTATAAGAGCCTTAATTGTGTTGCTCAAAAATACCCCTTCACATTGGATAATCCTAGTACGCCTTGTTCATTTAGAAGGATCAGCTTATCCCACTTGACCCTTGTTGTCTTTTCTTCTCAGATAAAATCCTTCAACTCTTTTTTAACTGCTATCCAGAGCTTCTCCTCTCATTGATAAAAATATGCCTGACCTGTGCATAAGACTAAAAGGACTAAAAACATTATAATTGCTTGTATCTTAGTATCCATATCCATATAACAAAGCTTCCAGTTTCTCAATGTTTGTATTATCTTCTGTTTGCTCTCTCCCACATATGCTTAGCTGCTACAAGAAAGTCATTTCTAATCCATACTGCTAAATACCTCATTTTACCCTGTCCCCATAAATATGGATATTATTGGACCAATTTACATGTGAGTACAAAATTTACCACTATTGCCTTGATTTTAGCTTCATTCATTTTGTATCCCGAGAAGATGTGAAACTGTCTTAAAATGTTCCACAACACTGTAATGTCCCTTTCTGTTTTTGTCGTGTATAAAGTAATATCATCTGTAAATAGAGCCAGAACTTTTCTAGCAAGACCCATAACAATTCAACTTCCATTTTGTTTTGCACAGCCCAATAGCTTTTATGACAAAGAGGCAAGGTAATCTCAAATGTGGATGTGCCTGCCTTAAAGGGCTTGTAAAATATGCATATTTCATTCTAACATATAGAAGTGATAGAAAATATTTTTCCCGTAGAAAAAAGTATTATGTTTGGTTCTGATTTCATAAGAACATAACAATAATATGATCCTGATTCATAGCTTAGTTTTATCAGCTTGAAATATATGTATATTATAAATGGAATGCCAAAGTCATAGCATCCAAATGGTAAATAAGTAGGCTTAGGAGACCTAGCAACAAAGAACCCTAAGAACCATTTCTCTGTAACCATACAAACTATTATAGCAGATTTCTCAGAATAGCATATCCTGACCGACAGATACAAAATGCACTTAGCTGGGCTTTTCACTTGTAAAGACATACTCAGCTTTATCTTCTTGTACATCATTTACTGTACACAAGTTTAAACTGGGGAAGTGTAAGCCCAGTTACAACAAAAATTCTGCATTCAAGAGAACAAAACATAAATTTTACTTGTGATATAATGACAGCTGAGTAAGTACTATAGGCCATTGCTGCACTCAGCATACCGAGCAGAAGTTAAGAGTAGATCCTTCACCCCATATTTTTTTCAGACTTGATTATTGAATTTCCTGCCTGCACTTATTTTTAAATCGTTTTTTTTCTTAAAACTTGCATTTTGTCTGTCTCTGGCCTAGCACTCAAGTGTGGAGTCATTTACTGCACTGTTCTAACTTGATGACCTGCTAACCTCTGCTTTCCTTAAAAAAAACAAAAAAATATTGCTTTTTTCCCACTTTTCTGAGATTTAAAAAAGTTCAGTTACAGATTTGCTGTTCTGAACTGTTTGTAAGTTTCTTGGAGGCCATTGTTTGCTTGGGCTAAAGGGAAGTCTCTGTGTTCATCAGTGGCAGTGATAAACATTGAGCAGCCTGCCTGCCCCTGTGGGAGTGGTTACTGCCTTGAAACTGTAGTTTTATTGGCCATTTTGGGTCAATTCCTAACTCCTTGATCTCCCTCTCTTAAAATCTGATTGCCTCATGGTTTTGGCGTCTTTTCAGACTTGTTGGCTGTTGGTGAAGCACCCACAAAGAGGAGAAAACACTGAGAGAAGAAAGGAGCCACTTTTGAGATTTTAAGTATTTTGCTTCAAATTATTTGTTAAATTTTTCTGCATTGCCGCCTACTTTTGAGCATTGTCTGGCTTGTTAAACTTGATTTCTTTGTTGGTAACTGTATTTAGAACACAACCTAGAGCTGATTATTGAATTTCCTGCCTGCACTTATTTTTAAATATTTTTTTTCTTAAAACTTGCATTTTATCTGTCTCTGGCCTAGCACTCAAGTGTGGGGTCATTTACTGCACTGTTCTAACTTGTTGATATCTGTTAACCTCTGCTTTCCTTAAAAAAAAAAAAAAAAAAAAATCTTGCTTTTTCCCACTTTTCTGAGATTTAAAAAAGTTCAGTTACAGATTTGCTGTTCTGAACTGTTTGTAAGTTTCTTGGAGGCCATTGTTTCTTGGGCTAAAGGGAAGTCTCTGTGTTCATCAGTGGCAGTGATAAACATTGAGCAGCCTGCCTGCCCCTGTGGGAGTGGTTACTGCCTTGAAACTGTAGTTTATTTGCCATTTTGGGTCAATTCCTAACTCCTTGATCTCCCTCTCTTAAAACCAGATTGCCTCGTGGTTTTGGCATCTTTTCAGACTTGTTGGCTGTTGGTGAAGCACCCACCAAGAGGAGAAAATGCTGAGAGAAGAAAGGAGCCACTTTTGAGATTTTAAGTATTTTGCTTCAAATTATTTGTTAAGTT
This sequence comes from Protopterus annectens, assembly GCF_019279795.1. Classification (NCBI taxonomy): domain Eukaryota; kingdom Metazoa; phylum Chordata; order Ceratodontiformes; family Protopteridae; genus Protopterus; species Protopterus annectens. Next base: position 1,498,493,416 of record NC_056725.1, on the reverse strand, counting down.
TTTCTGCATTGCCGCCTACTTTTGAGCATTTTCTGGCTTGTTAAACTTGATTTCTGTGTTGGTAACTGTATTTAGAATACAACCTAGAGCTGATTATTGAATTTCCTGCCTGCACTTATTTTTAAATCATTTTTTTTCTTAAAACTTGCATTTTATCTGTCTCTGGCCTAGCACTCAAGTGTGGGGTCATTTACTGCACTGTTCTAACTTGTTGATACCTGTTAACCTCTACTTTCCTTAAAAAAAAACCAAAAAAACAAAAAAATCTTGCTTTTTTCCCACTTTTCTGAGATTTAAAAAAGTTCAGTTACAGATTTGCTGTTCTGAACTGTTTGTAAGTTTCTTGGAGGCCATTGTTTGCTTGGGCTAAAGGGAAGTCTCTGTGTTCATCAGTGGCAGTGATAAACATTGAGCAGCCTGCATGCCCCTGTGGGAGTGGTTACTGCCTTGAAACTGTAGTTTTATTGGCCATTTTGGGTCATTTCCTAACTCCTTGATCTCCCTCTCTTAAAACCCTCTTTTGCACGGTTTTGCGTGTTTTTGCGCATAGCGCAACATCGGGCAGCGCCGCCTAATTAGGTTTAAACTATTCCTGGCTCCATGAAGTCTGCTCTTCACTTGTTCCCTTAGAACTGCTCTGTCTCTCAAAGTAAACACCATATTCTCATTCTTAGGCCCCTCACTGGTCCAAATAAGTAATTTTACAAGTTAGCACTAATAAACCATAAGCACTACTTACTCTTATACTCTCTACGATTACCTTGTCCCCTATCGGTCCATTTTAATTCAGTTTCATATATTACTCTAGCATGTCCAAAGGTCAGTCAATGGTTTCCTCTCCAGTCCAGCTGGAGAATCTGGGAATTTTGAGGCAATGTTACAACTGTCTCATGTACACGGACAACCCTCTCCTCCTCCAAACAGTTTCCAATATATGTGAGAGATGCAACCATATTGCCAAACTGGAGGCTGAGCTCGCTCATCTCAAAACTGGAGAAACCAGTCAGGAGGAGAAGGTAACCTCACACAACACAATTCCAGTATCACATAGTCCCACCACAACAGCAAACCAAACACATAAAAACACAAAAACATACTTGGAGGCTCTAAATACAAATCTACCTAAGCAACAGAGACCTCCAAAGCAGACATCCAAGCAAACGCTACCCCAAAACAAAACACGTACAACACATAGCACACAAAGTCAGTGTGCCAAGCAGTCACAGCCCTTAAGGCTGAATAACACACCTGATACTCTTGTAACAGGTGACTCTATTGTCAGACACACTGACGTCCCGCTCACCAGGCTGAATAAAGAGACGGTCACAGTGAGCTGCCTGTCGGGCGCTAGGATCCGCCACATAATGCAAGCATCCAGGTCACTCCAAAGCAAATACAAATATGACTCAGTCATTGTACATGCTGGCATGAATGACCTGAGACGTACCTCCCTCGACTACATGAAAAGAGACAGAGGAGCTCTCTGATCATGTAGCCCAGGCCGGTATGACCCTGACCTTGAGCAGCATCTTACCCTCACCTAGAATGATGCCACAGTATAAAGACAAAATGATCGATTTTAACAACTGGCTAAAATTTTGGTGTCATTCAAAGGGGATCCAGTGTCTGTCAGCCTGGGATGACATGCTCGACAAGCCACGCTGCTTCACTAGGGATGGCTTGCACCTGTCACCCCTGGGCTTTTGGATATTGGCAAAGGCTCTTGCCACCCCCATAGTGCCTTTTTTAGGCAAGGCTCAAAAGTCAAACCCACCTCCATAGACAGCACAAGGAACAAGAAACTAAGGGTAATGCTGCTAAATGCCAGAAGTCTTAACCTCAAGATGCATGCACTCGAAGCTCTCCTCAGTATGGAGAACATCGATATCTGTGCAGTGACAGAAACCTGGTTCAAGGCTCCAGAGAGCACCCCAGCACTACCAGGTTATACCTCATATCATGCTTTTCGACCCCAAAACCCGGACCGAACCACAAAAGGAGGGGGAGTTTCCATATTTATCAAGGATATCCACACCTCCAGGTTAGTGGCATTGAACGAAGTATCGGAGACCATTCATGTGCAACTGACAGTGGGCAAGACTGCTTTTCAGTTTATAGCATCCTACAGACCACCCTCTCAAAGTCAGGAATCCCACTCGGCTTTCCTGAAAACATTGGAGAACATGAAGATCTCTCCGAACACCATTATATTGGATGACTTCAACTACCCAAACATAGACTGGGAGCATTACTCAAGCCCCAGCACCTTAGCCCAAAGGTTCCTGGAATTTATAAACTCAAATGCTATGGAACAACTAGTCACCACTCCCACAAGAGGGGAAAACATACTAGACCTGATAATTACCAACATGGGGACTCTATGCTCCATACCAGAAGTATATCCCTCATTGGTAAGATCAGACCATAAATTAATTCCACTGGATATCCACATCCCGACCCCACCCCCAGCCCAGAAAACCACAGTGAAAAACTTCTCAAAAGCGAACTTCACACTTCTCAAATCCGAAGTGGAATCCTTCAAGGCCCCAGAGCCAGTGGAAACTATAGCCCAAACTGCAGAATCCTATATAAACGCATTCTACGGACATCTCCACGAATGCATGGATCATGCTATCCTAAACAAAATCAAGACGCAATCATCCAAAGGCAGGCATCCAGTCTGGTGGACCCCAGCCATAAATAAACTGTACAACAGAAGGAGGAAGCTACTGCATGATAGAGCAAAATCCCTAAAAGGGAAGGCATCTTTGATCAGTACTAGCAAAAAATTACGATCCCTCCTAAAATCCTCCAAGGCCAGCTTCGAGAGAAAAATTGCACAGGACACTAAATACAATCATAAGGCTTTTTTCAGTTATGTTAGGAACCTGGGATGCAACTCCCAAACTTGTTCTGCGTTGATTCTAAATGACAAAAAATACACTGAACCCACAGACATCGCAAATATCCTGGCAGACAGGTTCATTGCAAACTTCTCCCCCTCCTCCCCCCCAAAAGAGCAAGCATCTATCGCGGCAGAGTGCAGCCTCCCACACATCTCTGATGCTCAGGTGAAGGCCACCCTCTCCAAAGCAAAAAACACTGATTCCATGGGACCAGATGGTGTCCCGGGTTGTGTCCTACATGAACTTCAAGAAGAACTAATCCCTCAAGTAAAACTGCTGTACAATCTTAGCCTCACTACAGGATATGTGCCCAAAGAATGGCGTACAGCAACAGTGGTCCCACTCCACAAAGGTGGCGCCTCTGCGGACCCTGGAAACTATCGCCCCATAAGCCTGACTAGCCTAGTATGCAAGGCTATGGAGAGGATCATCATGGAACTCATAAACAAAGACATTGGGGACCTACAGACACTAGATCCTACCCAATTTGGCTTCGTCAAGGGCAGATCCTGCCTTTTCAACCTGGTCGACTTCTTCGAAACAGTCACCAAGGCCATAGATGAAGGGAAGGTAGTCCACACAGCCTATCTCGACCTCGCAAAGGCATTTGACACAATACCCCACTCAGGCATCATAGATATGCTATCCAGCCTAAATATAAACCCCTATGTCACAAGATGGGTCGCAAACTGGCTCAAAGACAGAACCCACAGAGTCAGAGTTGCTGGGGCCATATCAGACTCGAAACCGGTCACAAGTGGCATCCCACAAGGTTCTGTCCTGGGACCTCTCTTGTTCGGTATTTAATTTTCTGAGGTACAGGACAATGTGGGAGGACTATGGCTCACCAAGTTCGCAGATGACTGCAAACTGGGCGCCATAATTGACTCTCCAGCTGACACAAACATCCTTCAAAAAGGCCTCACAAAGATGGATAACTGGTGCCAAAGCCATGGTCAAAATCTAAATGCCAAAAAGTGTATAGTCATACCCTTTGGCAAAAACAATGTGCCCACAAATTACCACATAGGTGGTAACCCATTAAGTACAGAAAAAGTAATTAGGGATATGGGGACCCAAGTTGATAGCAATCTCTCCTTTGACAACCACATTGCCAAAGTGGTTAGAAAGACCTTCTACATAACCCACCTCATCATGAAAGGATTCCCATCTAGATCAAGAGAGGTAATCATGCCCCTTTATTCATCCCTCATCAGGCCCATCATAGAATACAATGCCCCCTTTGGGATGTACCTTACCCGACACCTGCAGCAATTAGAAAGACCCCAAAAGCACCTCACCAGGAGGATCAAGGGACTCAAACAGATGCCATATGCTGCTCGGTTAAAAAAACTCCAGCTCTACTCAGTTGCATACCGCCTACTTCGAGGCGATCTATGCCTGACATATAAAGCTATGTCCAACCCAGAATTAATGGACATGCTCCACCTCAGTAAATCTAAATCCCTTAGAGCCATGCGCTCGAGGGACTTAAACCTCAGCACAGAAATAAATAAAACATGCTGGAGGGACAGATTCATAACCCAGAGGCTCCCTTCGCTCTGGAATAGAATTCCAATTCATGTTAGGCAGAGCACCTCACTGACTCTCTTCAAGAAGAATCTTGATGAGTGGATGGGGGATCGTAGGTTTGTCCCAGGGATTACTTCCGTGTCACTATTAGACAGAGGCACAGTAAACTAAACTTTAAAAAGGGCACAGTATACTCAAATCAAGGGGTGGCATAAGCCAAACACAATCGGACTAGGCTTATAAATGCCCCAGGGCAGATAGCCTAGTATGAACCTATGAACCTATGATGGGTAGGTATTTAGAGCATCAGTGACACCTCCAGGACTCTTCATGAATGATAGACATGGCATTTACAAAAGAACCTAGTGGAGACCAAGGTAAGTTTGGTTGTTTCTCCTCCTCTGTAACTAGACCTGTAGTAGGATGACTGAATGGGAATAAACTACCCCTCCACACACACACACACACACACACACACACACACACACACACACACACACGCATACACACACAGAGGTACACACACATACACACATACACACACACACATACACACACATCAGGGCAGTGAGCCAGAGATATATGTAAGCATTTAGTTTTGTCTGAGTAGTACCATTGTCTTGTGTAATATACACTTACATTAGTGTATATTTAACAGTACATGCTTTATTTTGCAGCTGCAGAGGAGTGTAGTTTTAGCATGTCTGAGTGTCATAGCAGACAGCAGCAATACTTAACTGGTTGTGTATGTGTTCAGTGACAGTCCATCGTCCATCGTACATCTTCACTTATGCTTATTTTATATGTTTCTTTTGTCTGTGTACATGTGCGTGCAAATGTCTGCGTATGTGAGAATGTGTGTGAGATATTTTTTTTTCATTGTGTCCTCCTTCTGCAGGACCAGTTATAGAGGAGAAAATGGAACCAAGGGATTTCTTTACGTAGTGTGGATGCTTCTGAGCAGGAGTTTCCTCTTTTCAGTTTATTGTGTCCATTTGTTAAAAGAAGTCTTTGAACCAAGGAACAGAATATTAACTAATCCCAATTTCAATGAGTTTATCAAGAAGTAGTAGGTGGGCGAGTGGTATATGATGCCAAATTCTTTATAAGATCAACGAAAACTGCTGGCAAGGTCCACAGAACTGCCATGGCACCCCCCCCCACCACCACACACACACACACATACACACACTGAACTCATATTGTTTTTTAGACAGCAGATAAAAACAATTAGAGTGTAGATTTTTTTGAGGATTTTCCCTATGGTAAAAGTAAAGGGATAGGTCTGAACTGGGTGGAATTTCTGGTTTATTTTGTTTTGGCAGGTGTTTTTTTTTTTTTTTTTTTTTGTCAGACAGATGCAATAAGTGTAAGTGGAGTGCTTAGGAAATATTTACAAAGATGAATGAACAAGGAAATAAGTTGTTGGATCCTGGAGGAGAATCTGTTTAGATATGGTAAAGCAGTGACTCTATATTTTTTGCTTTTTTATTTGTTTAAAATAGAAGAAAGGCAAGAATTGGGGTGGAGAAGGAAGTTGAAAAGGGGGTGAGAAAAGAACAGAAGTAACTTTGGACAAGTTGCTAAATCTGCTGAAGAAGCCCAAGACTTGAGGTTAACTCTGTCACACAATATGAAGTTAGTGGTAGTGTTTCCAGCCTTATACATCCAGTGAGTAGGTTTACCTCATTCTAGAAGTGTTTTGGTTTGTGAATGTAGGAGTAATGTCTGTTTTTGTAAATGTTACTTTTTACGTTTGTCCTTCTTGTTTGACTAAATTATGGAATGTGGTAACTTTGGACTGAGTCATTTTGTTTCCAAAGGTTCCATAAGATGTAAGAGACATTTAAGTTCTTTGGTGAACTATGTATTTTTGATAGCACATGACAGACCTTTTATTGCAGGAAAGAATTTCCCTTGCAGCAGGAGTAGAGTTTGAATCAAGGTAGAGCCAGTTTCATTTGGGTTTTGAATACTGAGTGGGTGGATAAGTCAAAAGTAACAGCAGAAGATTGGTAATTGCTGAATTTGTGTCTGAGTATGACACAAAAGTTCTAAATGATGACTAAACAAGTCTAAAACAATATTTATATTCAGATATGCCAAAGCGTGGAATGGAGTTGGTTTGGAAATCAAAAACAGGGAGCGGCAGAGTGCTAAAAAGAAAAAAAAAAGAAATAATACAAAGATCATGACCTGAAGAAAAAGAAAAGTACAAAGCCTAGAGTTACAGCAACATGCATCAGGTTTCGAATTTGACACATGAATAGCAGATTAAGTGACTTTAAGCCAAAAGAGAAAAGGCTAATAATGGCAGATCAAAACAGAGAACTGACATATGCTGGCTCAGAAAATCCACAGAAAATTTAAGAATGCATAGAAATGCAGCTTCAGTTGTATGAAACTAGAAACAGTTGTACATCTTGTTGCAAACTGTGAATTTGTATCACTGATGGTCTATCCTAGTTCTGAAAGGCATAATAATGTCATAAAGGGGTTGCTCACAAAGAAGAGTGTTCAAACATTACGACCTACAAATGGCCGAGAGACATTGAAAAGAGCAATGGGGGGGGGGGGGAGGAGGAAAAGAAAGAAAGAAAGAAAGAAAAAGAAAGAAAGAAACGTAGCAATGATCACATGTAATAACAGTTAAGAAAGTAACAGCAAGAAAACTCCATATTGTAGTTGATGGAAAGTGACATAGTTATCAATTATCAAAATTGATGTACCTAATAAAGTTGTGCAAAATCTTACCATGACAGTAGATGTCTTTCTCTTTACTGTTGTAATATCTTAAACATAAGGGATCTCCCACCCAGGGCAGCCCAACAGTCATGCAGTATGCAAAAGCCTAATGATCTTGTATGTTGGTACATCACAGTTATGCTCCCTGCACATAATAAAGGTCATAAAAGGGATGTACAGATGCAATTACCAAGAGCTGAATTTCCCCAGAAGAGAACAGTCTCCATAGGACAAAGGCATTCCTGCACATCCAGAAGGAGAAAAATGCTAAAGAAAAAGGGGAACCCTCAGCCAAAAGGGAATCTAAAACAAAAAAAAAAAAAAAACAGAACAAGCAAGAGGGAGTTGGAAGGAGGGAGAAAATACTGTAACAGTGAAGAGAAGAACATCTACTGTTATGGTAAAATTTTACATAACTGTACCATCTCCTTCTATATCACTGTCACAGTATCTTAAAAGAAGGGAGAGTAAAAGAACTCAAGAATCAGAAAGGGAGGTGGAAGGATGAGAAGCACCCTTAACAAACTCCCATAAAATGGTTTCGGCAAAACCTGCTCTGGCCCTAAAAACTATATCCAACTTATAATGCTTAGTAAAGATATGCATTGAAGACCACGTAACAGCTACAAGGATGGAACTGGCGTCCAACCTCTTGAAGAAGGCACCAGATGAGGCAATAACCTTAGTGGAATGAGCTGTAACAAAAGTAAACAAAGATTTGCCATGGAAAGTATAACAAAAGGAAATGGCCTTAGATATCCAGGAAGAGATGATTTACTTAGATACAGCCAAACCCGAAGTCCTGGGATTAAAGGAAACAAAAAGCTGATCAGACTTATGAATGGCCTTAGTTTTATCCAAATAGTACCCGAGCTCTCTGTGTAAATCCAAGCTATGCATGACCCTTTCACTAGCAGACTGAGTAGAAGAGAAAAGGGAAGACAGTTGTACTGACTGATTCAAGGACAACTCATTTACTAACTTGGACATAAAAGAAGGATTAGCATGAAAGGAATACCCCGTCCCTGTGGAAAAAAAAAGAGGAATAGCCATAATGGCCTGGAGCAGAAGTAAGTGAGCAACAAAAAAAGGCTTTCAGGTGCAATGTTGCAAAGAAACAGAATTTGCAGGCTCAAAAGAAGCTTGAGTCAATTTTTCCAAAACAAAGTTAAGGTTCCAAGGAGGAGGAATATATTTCCTTGGAGGCCTAATATGCAAGGTGCCTTTAAGAGGTTGTTTTACCTCAAAACACAAAGTCAAAGGAGGATATAATGGCAGACAAGCAGAGATGGCTGACAACTGGACCATCACAGAAGAATAGGCCAGGTCGGACTGCAGAAACTCACACAAATAACAGAGGACAAGACGGACCCCCCACTCCCGAAAAAGGGTCCTAGTTATGAGCATGGCACTAGACAGAAAATGTTTTCCATTTAGACATATAAGATTTTCTGGTTGAGGGTTTCCTTGCCTTCTGTAAAGCCCTGAACACATACTCAGAATAGAGTAGCCTGAAAGAGATCAAAATCCTATCACCCCAGAGTCAGTTGAAGAGTGAGCAAGTGAAGATGGATGAGAGACCCATTGTCCTGTGTGACGAGATCCAAAAGGACAATGTCCAGAAACACGTCTCTGTGAAGCATCCATTCATGAGCTTGAGTTTTAGACCTGCTCAGAGAGTCTGCCACTAGATTGATCTATGAAGGAATGTATACTGCCTGAGGAGTTAACTGATAACCAACAGCTGCCTCCCAAGCCTGAAGTGCCATCCTGGTGAGGAGGTACGATTTTGTTCCTCCCTGCTTGTTAATATACCACATCACTGCAGTGTTGTCTGTGTACACCTTTAAGGGCCCTGGAGAGAACATGGAGTGAAAAGCTTGAAGAGCCAGAATCAGAGTTCTCATTTCTTTGATGTTGACATAGTCTGACTTCTGATGAGGAGGCCACGGACCCTGAAAATTCAGGTGACCAAAAATAGCCCCCCACCCATGTCTAAAGCATCGGTGAACAGTTCTTGAGAAGGGACTGGAGGCTGAAAGGGCCAGCCTGGGTTGACAGCAAATGCTTGAATCCAGCACTCAACATCCTTCTTTTGACAGAGAAGGAAAGGTACATTGAAATCCAAAAGGCGACAATGCTGCAGCCAAACTGTCTTGAGGTACCATTAAAACCTCTGCATATGCAGTCTGGCAAGAAAAAGTAGTGGAAAAGCAGAGACTATGAATCCCAGGGACTGAAGAACCTTCCTGGCTGGCATGGCAGTCAGAGGAAGAAGAGAATGAAAGAAGGCTGTCAATGATGGTGGCCTGATGGTTAAGGTGTTTGCCTTATAAACACAAGGTGTATAGTTTGAGTCTCACATAGGATAATTTGCTAGGCTTGCAAGGGCAGTTAGGTTAGTACGAACCTATGATGAAACTTTTGGAGATGGAAGAGAAGCCAACATAGGCACTGTCTGAATCCTGCATCCCAGATGCACATGATTCCGACAGGGAGGCAGGACAGACTTTTGGAAATTGATAATGAACTCCAGACTTTGAAGAAGAGAGCTGGTGAACTCCAGATCCTGTAAGAGATGACTGAGAGAAGGTGCCTGAAGCAACAGGTTGGCTAGATAAGGAAAAATCTGAATGCCTTGGAGTTTGCAGAAAGCAAGCACAGGAGTTAGCCATTTTGTGAATAACCTTGAGACAGAAGAGAGGCCAAAGGGCAAATAAGAGAACTGAAAATGAAAAGAAGACACAGAGACATGTAAAAACTTCTTGAAAAAAGGGTGAATATGGATAAGATGGTAAGCATCTTTCAGATCCAAGGACACCAGAAAAGCCTGGGGTAATAAAAGAGGAAACAAGGTTTGACGAGTATGTATTTAAAAAGAAGAGACCTTGAGAAAGGTGTTAAGCTACAAGAGATTCAGAATAGATCTCTAAGTGCCCTCCTTCTAAGGAATCAGGAACATCCTGGAATAAATAGCCTTTCCTATTTGGGAAGGGGGGACAAGTTGAATGGCCCCTAGAACCTCTGAGAAATGAGGAAGTTGCTCTAGAGGATGCTGTGGTATTTTTGAACAAAAGAGGGAGATATGTCCCTATCATGAATTAACCTTGACAGATAATAGAAAGAACCCAAGAGTCTGAAGTAATGAGTTGGGAAGGCAGAGGGAAAGATTAAGGGATACACAAACCTGGTGTAAAAGAAGGGGGGGGTAAATTCTCAAAGAGAAGCAGACATCAAATAAAGGTTATCATTCCTTCCTTTCTTCTCTCTCTCTCTCTCTCTCTCTCTGTGTCTCTTCCTTTAGCAGGGTGCAAGGGAGTTACAGGGTTCACTGGAAGCATCCTTAATGCATACAGACAACAGGTTAATTCAAAAGGCAGTTTGAGTCCGGTCACTCCATCCACCATTTATTTAGGAAAACCTTTGTACCACCTCAGCACTGTGTTTTAGGTTTACTGGAAACATCCCTAAAGCATACACACCACAAGCTCATCCAAAAGGCAGTCTGAGTCCATTAAATCCAACCACCATTTAATTTGGACAAACTTTGTACCACTTCTGCCCTGTACTTTGAGTTCACTGGAAATATTTCTAAAGCATACAAACAGCAGGCACATCCAAAACCAGTCTGAGTCCACTCAATCCACCTATCATTTATTTAGCACAAATTTTGTACCACCTCTGTCCTGTGCTTTAAATAATTGTTAGGGGCATTTAGTCTTTTCTGTGTATATTTTAGCCTGTATAGTGACTAGCCTGAAGACAAGTGCTTCAGTGTACTGGTTTGTAAGCGGTAGCCTTATAGTCTGTAAACCCGCCTCCACTTACATCCTGCTGGTCAGCTTTTACTGCCACCTTCCTAATAGACACTAACATTTACTAATACTGCTCTTACTCAAAATATTTCTTTCTCTTATATTTGCTTCACTTCTTCTAGACTTGTTCCTCCCATTATTTATATCCTCCTGTCTTTAGTGGAACTACATGCCTTCAGTGAGGCCACCCTTGATCCCAACTCACTCCTTTCTTATTTCTCCTTTCCCAAGAGAGTTACTAAACCACTTTCAGGTCTGAGCTAGTATTTGTGCACCGTCACCATTGACTCAGTGCACTCAACTGTCTCTTTAGTGTTTTTATTATTTTTAATAGAAGTGTCCCTGCAAGCATATAGATATGTGTGTAATAGTGAAGTCTACAGTTTGAACACCAGTCTGTGAGCTATATTTTTATGTAAATTATAAATATTAGGGCAGCCTAAATCCAAGGAATTTGTCCACTATAATATCTCCATTTTCTTAGACCACAGCAGTCTTACAGGTCCATTCTCCTTCAATTGTGCTCTATTGATTGTTTTTAGCAGTTCACTGTCTCCCTCCATTAGGTTATTATCCCCCTTTACCCCAGATGCTCATATAACTCTCTTGAGTTCTGAGTGAGTATTTTTCATAGCTGTACTCCTGCATTCTGGCTTACCTTTTCTCCTTGTTTTGCTGATCTGTGGGGGTGGGATGTAGCCTTTGGACTTTGCATTTCAAGATCCAGAGAAACCTCCTTACCATTACACAATTGTTCAAACAGACAATAACAATTGTTTACTGTTATATATCACCATTAGTCAGGTCAAGATGATATTGGATTAACTCTCCTACTAAAACTGTGTCCTAGAACAACAAAATCAAGACCTTCATCTACTTGCACAGAGGCCTTTTAAACTGCATATTTACTTTTACTTATTTCTCTCAGCAGATTTGTTGTTTAAGTTCAGTCACTAATTCTTTGTCTCTTTAATACGTTTTCAACCCACTTCATTCACCCTCACTCACAGCCGGCCTTAAGCATAGGCCAACTAGGCGGTCGCCTAGGGCTCCACTGTAGCAGGGGTTCCTTTTCAGTATTTATTTGGTGTAGGTAGACCAGGATGGGGGCACCAGATGGTGTGGTAGGGGGTGTCATGGAGCCCTTTTGCCTAGGGCACCAGTTGACCTAAGGCCACTCCTGCCCTCACTAATACTCAGGCTCACTCTGCTCCCCTACAGTACACCCAGTTCCCACCCTTCTTATATTAAATTTATACTTCCATAGCACCACTCACATGTTTCTACAACCAATACCATCAGTTCCCTCCAGAAGAAAAACAATACATTGAATTGCTCCCAGTAGTAATACCCACTTTAGTTTACCACCCAAGACTCTCTCAAAATATCCTTCTTCGTTACCCCATAACTATCACATTACATCTCCTGAGCCAAACCACTACCCTCCTAATATTTTCTAATCCTAATTTACAAAAAAGATAAAACCCAAGTTAAATAAAATGCCCTAACTCAGATTATTTTACCATTCCTCCTCACTCTAGTAGCCTTCATCACCAATTATCAAATCTACCTCCTTCTCCATAACACTCTATCTCTAGAAACAAACCATATCTGTTTTATTTAGATATATATATCTTAAAACTAAGTATGCAAATTTACAGTCAGATACCAAACCAAGACCGAAATATAACTGGCCACACTCTTCCCTCTGTAAAATATCAGTTCAAAAGATTAAGGAAGATATTCACCCCAACCCAGGTCCCATTGTTCATAGGTAGGTACTAGGTTATCTGCCTGAAGGCATTTATAAGCCTAGCCAGAAAGTGTTGGCTTTCACCGCCCCCTTAGATTAGTTCCCTGTGCCTCTGTCCAGCAGAGCCACTGAAGTGATCCCCGGGGTAAACTTTCTGTTTCCCATCCACTCTTCAATGTTTTCCTTGAAGAGTGTTAGTGAGGAGCTCTTCCTAATGTAGATTGGAATCTTGTTCCAAAGCATGGGAAGTCTCTGGGACAGGAATCTATCCCCCCAGCACATCCTATTTATTATTGTGGTGAGGTTTAGATCCTTAGAGAGTGTGACTCGAGGGGATATGGTTTTCTTTAGATGGAGCATGTGCATCAATTCTGGGTTGGACATGGCCTTGTATGTCAGGCAGAGATCACATCTGAGTAGGTGATATGCAACCGAGTACAGTTGGAGTTTCTTCAGTTGAGCTGCATAGGGCATCTCTTTGAGGCCAGTGATCCTCTTGGTGAGGTACTTCTGTGGTCTTTCCAGCTGTTGCAGGTGTCTTGTAAGGTACATCCCAAATGGGGTGTTGTACTCTATGATGGGTCTGATGAGTGATGAGTAGAGGCACAATGACCTCTTTTGATCTGGATGTGAACCCTTTTGTGATTAGGTGGGCCACATGGAAGGATTTTCTAACCAATTTGGCAATGTGATTATCAATGGAGAGATTACTATCTACTTTGGTCCCCAGATCCCTTATTAGGTCTTCTGTATTTAGGGGACTACCACCTATGTGGTAGTTTGTGGGTACTTTGTTTTTTCCAAAGGGGATGACTATGTATTTTTTGGCCTTTAGCTTGTGGCCATGATTTTAACACCATGTATCTGTCTCAGTGAGACCCTTTTGGAGGATGTCTGTGTCAGCCGGAGAATCAATTATAGCCCCTAGTTTGCAGTCATCTGCAAACTTGGTCAGCCATAGTCCTCATGTATTTGCCTATACCTTTGAGAAGTATATGCAGAATAGGAGGGGTCCTAGGACTGAGCCCTGGGGAAGGCCACTTGTAACCGGTTTAGAGTCGGACCTAGCTCCCACAACTCTCACCATGTGGATTCTGTCCATGTGCCAGTTGGCAACCCATCTTGTGATGTAGGGGTTTATGTTCAGGCTGATGAGCTTGTCTATGATACCAGAATGGGGAATGGTGTTGAATTCCTTTGTGAGGTCTAGGTAGGCTGTGTGTACCACCTTTCCCTCGTCTATAACCTTAGTAACTGTCTCAAAGAAGTCCACCAGGTTTAGGAGGCATGATCTGCCCTTAACAAAGCCGAAGTGGGTAAGGGCCAGTGTTTGGAGCTTTCCAATGTCTCTATTAATGAGTTCCATGATGATACGCTCCATAGCCTTGCAGACCAAACTAGTCAGGCTTATAGGGTGATAGTTCCCAGTGTCTGTTGTGGCTCGACCTTTGTGGAGCAGAATAACTGTTGCTGTGCACCACTCTATAGGTACATAGCCCGTGGAGAGGCTGAGTTTGAACAGTGTGTTTAGGTGAGGAGTTAGTTCGTCTTTGAGCTCATGTAGGATGCAGACTGGGACACTGTCCAGTCCCACTGATGCTGTGTTTTTGGCTTTGGAGAGGGCTGTTTTAAGCTGAGTGTCTGTGATTTCAGGGGCTTTACATTCTTCCGGTATGGTTATGGGCCCTTTTGGGGGTGAGAGGCGGTGAAGTTTGCACTGAACCTGTCTGCCAGGATGTTGGCAATATCGGCTGGTTCAGTGTATTTTGTGCCATTCTGCACTAACTCCAAGCAGATCTGAGCATTAGATTCTTGACATATCTAAAGAATGCCTTGTGGTCATCTTTAGAGCCCTTGGCAATTTTTCTTTCGAAGCTCGCCTTGGATGATTTTATGAGGGATCGTAGTTTCTTGCTGATACTGATCAGGGATGTCGTCCCTTCTTGGGATTCTACTCTTTTCTGTACTAGTATCCTCCTTCTATTGTATAGTTTGTTTACATAACACCATCACTTCCATCCCTAGAATAAACCAGTCACCTAATACCGCTCAACAATTAACAGAACCCAAACTCACCTTACTAAATGTGAACTTAAGAAGTATGAGCAATAAGATTCATGACATAGATGCCTACCTTACCACATACACTCCTGATGTAGTCATAGCTACCAAAACCTGGTTAAAAAATAAAAAAAATAAAGGACAATGAGCTCACCCCCCAAGATACAATATATTCAGGCATGACAGACAAAAACAAGTGTGCGGGTAGTGTAGCAATAATCTAGAAAAATTCCCTAATCATCACATTACTCCCACAGGAAATACCTAAATTTAACAAAGCTGAACTTCTGATAACACTCATAAAAATCAACAATAGGAAAACTACACATTTAACAGCAATGTATGTACCATCAATGAATAATATTAATACTGCTGAAAACATCCTGTATTGGATACTAAACAAATTAACCAAGAAACTATAATATTTACAGACTTAAATATAGACTGTCAACTCATAAATTCCAATACCCACACTGAATCCATAAACTTGTACAACTTCAAACAATTAATAACCACACCCACTATAAATAAAACTTCAGGGAGACACAACATTAGACTGGATTCTTACAAACAAACCAGACAAACTGACAAAAATAAGCTGCCTCTCACATAACATAAGTGACCACATACTAACATATGCTATTAGAACTCACTATAACCTAGATAAACATGTTGTCTATAATCAAATATGATTCAGCAGAGGTACTATCAAAGAAACACTAAAACAATATAACTAGAATATACTTAGAACAATGCTACTATATACTGCTATAGAACACCTTAGTGACATATTCTTACAGACCTTAAACAAACTAGCACCAGTATGTAATAAAAGAATAAAGTCCAACCAGATACTATGGCTAACAAAAGAAAAAAGAAAAATGATAAAAGAGCATAAGGCCCGGAAAACTTGGTACAAAAATAGAAATCAAAATACCTTCTACCAATTTAGACATCTTAGATGCCTTACAAAACTCATTGTCAAACAGGACAAGCAAACATACCATACCAAACTACAAGACAAACATGAAAACAACCCAACACCTTTTTGGTTATCACTAAACTACTCCACCCTGGCAAGACCACCACTCTCTCTTTCTCTCCAAAAACAAACAATATGACAGATTCTATTCCCATACAGTTTAACTCCTACTTTATACAATCAATATCATCTCTCTCTTAGACACTGATATATCTGATCCCCACTCTTTACCGCTGTCCAACCAAAGACAACCATGGCTCTTCACTTTTAGTCCAGTACTCACTTCGCTCATAATGAAGCTGCTCCTTAAACTTAAAACTGCTTCCACAACTACCATCAGACTATCTAAAAATGGCTGCAGAAGTCATACTCTTCCCTGTGTCCATAATAATTAATGGGTCCATAGTAGTCCATATGTCCCATCACTGTGGAAAACATCCTACATCATTCGCTGCATAAAGATGGAACATCTGCAGAGTTTAATAATACAGACTGATTGTGATTATATTCCCCATCTCTAAAATATTAGAGAAATGCATCCACACGTGGCTGATGCAATATCTAACCTCAAATAACCTGCTCGAGAAACACAACATGGCCTTAGGCCCCAGAACAGCACCACTACTGCTCTACTACAGTTTACCAATATAATAAACCAACATAGAAACAATGGTCTGCATGTGTCTACCATGTTCTTAGACTTGTCAATGCCATTTGATACTGTCTCACACCAGCAACTACTCATTTGACTCTCTTCAATAGGACTTTCACAATATTCCTTGTTGTGGTTTCTTAGTTACCTGTCTGGAATGCAACAAGTTGTTAAATGGCAACAAACCTACTCATCCTTT
This sequence comes from Protopterus annectens, assembly GCF_019279795.1. Taxonomy (NCBI): domain Eukaryota; kingdom Metazoa; phylum Chordata; order Ceratodontiformes; family Protopteridae; genus Protopterus; species Protopterus annectens. Next base: position 1,498,476,770 of record NC_056725.1, on the reverse strand, counting down.
CAAACAGCTACAAAAGGTGTTTCTCAGAGCTCTATTCTGGGTCGTCTCCTATTTAATATATTTATTAACAGCCTCCACACCTCCACTCACCCTGCTAGTTTAGTTAAGTAAGAAGATGACTAAGCATCAATACGGGTTGCCTAAACAATAAATAAGTGCCAAGACATTACTGAAAAATGTTTCTTTTCTACAGAAACCTGTCTCAAAGAATCAAACCTCCTACTCAACCCCAAGAAAAATAAGTTAATGCTTTTTACCTCAAAGAGTTGCTGAAAACAAAAGCAATCTTTTACCATACAGTCAGCAAATAATGCTGTCATTGAAACTGTAACTCACAGTAAACTTCTAGGTGTTATAATAGATGACAGTCTCAAATATGAGCAGCATATACTGCACACTATTACATCTACACACCAGAAACTAGTGTCCCTTTATAAGATCAATGGATTTCTTACAGGTACTGCAAGAAAAGCTCTAGCCAGCACCTTCTTATTGCCATGACTTTTATATGCTGCTCTTACCCTAACAAACTGAAACAATAGTCAAAGAAATAAACTTGACTCCTGCTACAATAAAATAGCTACATTTGCCACTACTCTCCCTCATAGGACCCACCACTGGCATATCTTAAAGCAATTAAACTAGCTTGAACTACACTACTACCTAACATATTCACAATTAACTACAGTACGCAAAATAATTCAAATCATCATCCAGAAAAATGCCATGCACTACAAAACGTATTACTACCCTACTATCCTGCAAGGAACCTCAATTGTAGTAAAAAATGCTTACTTACTCACAAATAAGTCAAGTAATGTTGCAGGGGACTCACTCTACTCCCAATATGTTGCTAAACTCTGGAATAGTAACCCTACACAAATAAAACTCTCCAACAAACTCAGTGGTTTTAAATCACTTATTAAACAACATCTTAACCAGTCCTGATCCTGAACATGCTCATCACCAGTTTAAGACTTTGTGCTCACTGTACAATACTCTTCAAATGCTCTGCTTAAAGAGAATACTCTCAACCTCCCACTGAAATGAAAAAAAAATTTTTATACATAATTACTGTGGTACAATCCAGTAAGCTGCACATGCACTTTCTCTTTAGTAACTTCTACTTCTGTAAAATCTTAGAATGTATAAATGTAATTATTGTAGGCATATAAATGTAAATAGAAATGTAACTAATCTGTGATTAATTGGAACTTAGAGTAATGCAATGTAAGCAAATGGAGCCTTTCTCCCCGGTCCTCCACTGAAAATGGGTATTATATTACCCAGTTGGAATTCCCTGAAAACGAAGACAAATGAACAAACAAATAACTAAATAAATAAATAGGAGGCTTCTGGAACACTGAAATCTGATAAGCCTTAGCAGAGGGGACCCAACTACCACCCTTCCTGCCCTTGGAGACCTGGCAGGGTTGCCTACAAACAAAAGCAGATCTGGAAGGATAATTCCTCTGGAACTTAGGGATAGGAGAGACAAAAATATGTTTAAGGTCCCACAATACTTTGCCTTTCTCTTGAAGACACTTAAACATGTCAGTAGCAGAAGTCCCAAAAAGATGTTTACTATCCAAAGAAGAATCTAACAACTTGGCATTAATGTCCTCAGTCAGAGACTGAAGATGAAGTCAAGAATAACACCCCATGACAGACCCAAAGGCTGCAGCCCTGGGAAGTGACATCAGTAGTATCATAGCTACACTTAATAGAGTGGTGATCCACTTGAGAACCAGACCCTAAAATATATAAGGCACAGAAATTGCATTCATAATCAGGGAAGTCAGACATAACCTGACAAGCCTGAGCAATCAAGGCCAGAGCATACCTAGTCTTCTGGGTCTGCATGTTTCAGCCTTCTTATGGTATCATCAGCACAGCATAAGTGGAATATTTGGCTAACATTTAGAAAAACAGGGTTGTCGTACCCAGCTGATATCCATAACCATTAGGGTGTCTGCAAAATATCCCAACCAACAAACTAAAACAATAAGTAAAAAGGTCACATTCCACTTATGCTGTGCTGATGATGCCATAAGAAGGCTGAAACATGCATGTCCACAGCTCGTGGGCTTTGGATTTATTGGCCAGAATCTGTCCATAAATAGACTTAAAAAGAAAAAAGTCATGGAAATTCAGATTTGTCATATAACTAAAACACCTGATGTCCTTAAAGGGTAATTTGCATATATCCCATGTTGCTTCTAACACAAGAGGTTTAAGGAATCACACAGTGAAAAGTCCACCCTTGCTAGATTTTTCTTTTGGTTTTTGCTGATTGTTTTTTTCTGTGTGGCCTTTTTACTCATTATTTTAGTCTTGTGGTTCTGATAATTAACAGCCCTAAAGGCCAAGTAGAAGCAGTGTAAACTTTCTTATCTCTCCATTGCCCTACTATCCTTATCAGAACACAAAAGTTTGGAAGAGGGCAAAAACTTAAAAAAATTGTCAGAAGAGACTGACACCACAGCAGAATCAGCAAAAAGACATTTAAATAAATAAATTGACAATCCTCAGAAACATTATAGAACCTACCAGGTTTCTTAGGAGAAGGAGGCTGAGAATCAGGAGACTTGGGAGCAACAGTAGAAGTGTCTAACAAGGCGACCAACACAGGAGGAACTGCCAATGGTTTAAGAGTAACCACCTGAAGCAACTTATAATATCTTCTCTGAATATCAGACACTTGGAAAAAAATCCCACTTAAAGTACTCCATCATCCTAGCAATTGTGTTCAAAAAGGACAATTCCTCAAAAGTAGACTCAGGGCTAACAGACTTATCTTCATCAGAACCATATGCCAAAGGCATCTGTGAAGAATAGGACAAAGAACTCTCATGAGACACTGAATCCTCATTTGAGGAATCCAGTTCCCTAAGCCATTTAGAAGGTGTACATGTCCAAGGAGAAGCAGGTACCAAAACCCCTTGAGGATGCTTTAGAGCCACCAAGACAGAAAACAAGCCATGAGAAACTCTTGACATTGCCTTTGGATCCTTAGGATGGACCAAAATGTTCTTCAGTTTTTGTCTTTTCTGGGAAATGACATCAGCCCTAACAAATGCCAGAGGTTCTGACCCTTGGCAAGATTCAATAAGAAAACCTGGAACTTCCTCCCTGACAAATATCTGTGAATCCCTCTAGGACCATCTGAGATAATCAACTGCAGTTCCCCCTTCATGTCCTGAGCAGACCTCTGCAAAACCTCAGAGAACATGCAAAAAGACAGATCCATGCCAGCCTGTGACAGGGTTGCAGCAGAGGAATCCTGTGTAGATGCCAAACAACCTACAAAGTTATTACCTGCTTCAGGAGGGACATCCAGTGAAGAGTGGACAGCTAAATAACCTGGATGAGACTTCTTGGCCTTCTACTTACCTGGTGGGGGTATCTCAGGGCTAACGGATTTTGCCATAATACCCTGAACTCACTGTTTAAGGTGTTGGTTTTCAAGATAAATGGCCAGGGAAGATGGCTTCTGAGTGTCTTAGGCACAAATGTCTTACAGATCCTACAAGAGGCATGGTTGTGGGAAGCACCCAAACAAAAAAAGACACTGTGATGATCCTTATGGGGAATCTGTCTCCCACACTGACATTTTCCCTTCTTGGATGACATGAATTCTAGGTAGCAAAATAAAATATTACACCAAGAAAGGTAAAAAAAATAAAATACAATGGAACACTTATCTGATGGCTAAGTATTCAGTACAGCAACAAGGCATTTAGACCAACTAGCAGAAATGATGTTCAAACTGGAGACAAAGAAGTAATGGGTAGTTGTATCCATATGTCACTTCTATGCCCTATGTTCTGTATGGGAAGCATAAATGTGAAGTACAGTATACACAAGATCAGGTTTTTGTGTACTGGCTAAGCATTGGGCTGCCCTTGCTATTAGACCCCTTCTGTTTAGGATACTGCAACACTGATATAGAAGGACTTCTATAGTATCCTGCCTACTAAAAGATATAAAGTTATAAAAATAAAGACATGCAAGCAGTGATTTTAGCAATGTGGAACAAGGGCACTCAGGTTTGTCATGTAATAATATGAGTAAGTAAATTAATAAAAAGAAACAACGATGTATAAGTATAAGTATTTATCTTACTGATATAGGTAATCTCCTAGGAAGTATATAAGGAGGCAATTCTGGCTAGGCTGCAAGTGCTGAGAAGAACACTCCTGACAAATATTAAAAAATAAAACAAGAATGAGTTTGTGAACTGCAACTCTGCCCTGACTTTAGAAATTGGTGCATTCTTGTTATGACATTATAGACATAAAACATTTGGGGAATTTAGAAACTGTCTAAGACATTATGCCCCATACCTGTGGGGTAATTTAACTATTTTATTTAGTCTTTCTTGACACTTTCCCCTGGGAGCACAATAGATCCCGTAAACAAATTGCAGTGCCCTTTACAAAAGTAAAACTGGTTTGTGCTTCTTTAGACACTGAGTCATATAAAGTTAAAACCTGGAAAACCTCACCTGCAAAACAGGCAAGGAAGGATTTCAAGCTCTACATCAGTCTTGTCAGACTGTGCTTGCTTAGAGTTATATAGATATGCCTTGCATGTGGCTCTTGCTTTTGACACAGCTGTGACTGTGTACTATATAGATTAATGATATAGAATTTCTTTTATTTTGCCATTTTGTGATCCAGAGTGAATGGACTAATCGTTTACTTTTAGCTGGATTAAAAGGGTATTCATGTGCATAAAGATGATTCCTACTTCCTACTCATAGGGGGTATAGAAGTGCTGTTTTTCTGGCCAGCTAGTTTAAATGTTTAACTGTTCTATCCTTTTGTATGTGCCTGATAATCTGCCATAAAAATAGTCAGGCATATGTCTTCACTTGAAAATGGCAGAAATGGTGGCCATTATGTTTTGCAATCTCCCCTTTTTTTTCAAGAGTTGACTGCTTCCATTAATTACCCATAATATTATTTATGTCAGCTGCTCTAAAGTTAAAGGGCACCCTGTGTGCTGACACATGTAACTTATAGTCTTAAATCTCTTAAATGTAGTTAGTGTGGTCCTGGTGAGAGTACTGACAAAACATTCTCAATTTATTTAGAAGACATTTAGACTGCCATCTTTAACTGGCTGCAGAGAAACTGACAGAGACTCAACCCAGTTAAAAACCAGTTAAGACTGTGATTACATTAAGTCATATTATTTATTTATTTACCAGGAAAGTCTGATTGGGTGACAACAGACATTTTCAGTGGAGGCCTATGGAGAAAAGCTTCACAAATAGATGCTGTGTAACACAAACAATTAATTTAATTGTTGCATAGAACATTTAGTAAATTTCAGTTTTGCGCAGGTTAGAGAGTTATTCCAGCACAGCTTAAAGTAAATATAATAATTCAATTAAAAAGTTGATTATTTGACTGCAGAAAGCATAAAAAACAGGTAATAGCTTATCAGAGTTTGAAACAATTTATACTGTCAGAGGCATTAAAAAACACAAAGCACTGGGGACAGCAGTATGTTTTAAGCCACAATGTAGTAGATGCTCCAATATAGTTAGCATCTGTTTTCATTTACTCTTGATAACTGTTAGCATTAACTGTTTATGGATGAAGTGCAACACGTACACAGTCTGGGGGTGTTCAGTGCCGTAATTTAAATTGGTATAAATTCAGAGTGAGCTAGAGTAATAAAAGTTGGTTAACATGGTAACACTGGTATCATTTCCTTAAAGCTTACATATATTAGTACATTAACGTACTAAAAAAGTACACTAGAAACACTGCATATTTTAATATATAATTCTCCAACCAGCTTGGATCACAAATAAAGGCAGAAAGAGTGAACACTTATCAATGAGTTACATAACATGATTAGAACACAATCCGGTGTTTTGTAAATCAGTCCTAGTTTCACTAAACGGGGTTAATATCGCTACATATGCTTCTAAAATAAATGTATTTTTCCTTTTGAGAGCAGAAAGATCAGTTTTAGATGCATATTTAGCTACATTTGATGATGCTATGGAACAAGTTAAATGTGTTTGTGGAGTGCAACAAGCTAAATGTGTGTGTGTGTGTGTGTGTGTGTGTGTGTGTGTGTGTGTGTGTGTGTGTGTGTGTGTGTGCGCTTACAAAAGGATATTCATGTGCATAAAGCTGATTCCTACTTTCTACTCATGGGGGGTGTAGAAGTGCTCATTTTCTGGCCAACTGGTTTAAATGTTTAACTGTTCTATCCTTTTGTATGTGCCAGATAATCTGCCATAAAAATAGTCAGGCATATGTCTTCACTTGAAAATGGCAGAAATGGGGGCCATTATGTTTTGCAATCCCCCCTTTTTTTTCCAAGAGTTGACTGCTTCTGTTAATAACCCATAATATTATTTATGTCAGCTGCTCTAAAGCTAAAGTGTGTCCTGTGTGCTGACACGTGTCGTGAATGTGCGTGTGTGTGCACGTGTGCATGTGCATGGGTGTGCGTGTGTGCGTGTGTGCGTGTGTGTGTGTGTGTGTGTGTGTGTGTGTGTGTGTGTGTGTGTGTGTATATCTGCAACCCCTTTTTCTTATTTTTGCACATGAGGTCATGGTCATCTACAGTCTGATTTGATATATACAACAGATGACTGACATTTGTGCATGATCACCACCAGTAGTTTATAGAATTACCAGTACTGGGTATATGCCCCTTTCCAAGTATTGTGCAATTTCATAGTTGGGATATGTTATTTGTAGGGGTTATTCATGGTGCAGGTGAGCTGGCCCCACTGGAAAAAAATGTATTTTTAGTTGCATATTCTAAGGTTAATTCTCTGAGCATGTGAAGGTAATTGTTGACCTATTTTTTTTTACTTTTTCAAGTTGATGTTAGTAATGTTGACATTTGAATGTTAAGATATTTAAGTTCACTCATACATTTTATATACGAGTATATAAGCTTTATCTAAAACACTTTTTATCTTATATAAAATATAAAAAATTTAGTCTAAAACACATTTAACTGAATCACATTTCACCTAAAATGTCATACACAGTAAATACTCCTCCAAAAGCTTTTTTTTTTTCTTTTCAGGAGAACAAGTTTCTATAACTGTATAACTTAAAAAGTACTAACTGCACAGTTGCATGGCGTGGAGAGAAACGAGAAAACCCTACACAAAGTGAATCACTGCTTGAGAACAAACAGAAACATATACATACAGGAGTACAACATATTAGTGGACATTACTAAGGTAAAAATGGTGCTCTAGACCCATTTACCTTGTAATTTCTATTATTCTTATACCCTAAACTGCACCAACAGTAATTGCCTATAGCCTGCTGAACTTTTCAATCAAAATGTGATTTGATTAAATGTGTTTTAGATTAAATTTGTCTAAAATGAATTTTTAGGTATTTTGTGGTTAAATAAAATCAGTATAGATCATCAACATCATCATCATCTTTCGGCTTTTCCCATTAGGGGTCGCCACAGCGGATCATATCTTTCCATTTCTTCCTATCCTCTGCATCTTGCTCTGTCACACCAACCGCCTGCATGTCCTCTCTCACCACGTCCATAAACCTTATCTTAGGCCTTCCTCTTTTCCTCTTACCTGGCAGCTCCATCCTTAGCATCTTTTTCCCAATATGCCCATCATCCCTCCTCAGCACATGTCCAAACCAACACAATCTCGTCTCTCTTGCTTTGTTTCCAAACTGTCCAACATAAGCTGACCCTCTAATATACTGATTCCTAATCCTATCCATCCTAGTCACACCGAGTGCAAATCTTAACATCTTTAACTCTGCCACATCCAGCTATGACTCCTGCCTTTTTGTCAATGCCACTGTCTCCAACCCATATAACATAACTGGTCTCACTACTGTCTTGTAGACCTTCCCTTTCACTCTTACTGGTACCCGTCTGTCACAAATCACTCCTGACACTCTTCTCCACCCATTCCACCCTGCCTGTACTCTCTTCTTCACCTCTCTTCCACATTCACCATTACTCTGAACTGTTGATCCCAAGTACTTAAACTCGTCCACCTTTACCAACTGTACTCCCTGCATCCTCACCATTCCTCTACCCTCCTTCTCATTTACACACATATATTCTGTCTTAGCCCTGCTGACCTTTATTCCTCTGCTCTCTAGAGCATATCTCCACCTCTCCAGAGTCTCCTCAACCTGATTCCTACTCTCACTACAGATCACAATGTCATCTGCAAACATCATAGTCCACGGGGCCTCCTGTCTGATCTCAACTGTCAACCTGTCCATCACCACTGCAAATAAGAAAGGATTCAGAGCTGATCCTTGATGTAATCCCACCTCCACCTTAAACAGATCTGTCACTCCCACTGCAGTCCTCACCACTGTCACACTACCCTTGTACATATCCTGTACCACTCTTACATACTTCTCTGCCACTCCCGACTTCCTCATACAATACCACAACTCTTCTCTAGGCACCCTGTCATATGCTTTCTCCAAGTCTACAAAGACACAATGCAACTCCTCCTGACTTTCTCTGTATTTCTCCACTAACACTCTCAAAGCAAACATCGCATCTGTAGTGCTCTTTCCTGGCATGAAACCATACTGCTGATCACTAATCATCCCCTCCCTTCTTAACCTAGCTTCTACTACTCTCTCCCAAAACTTCAAGCTGTGACTGATCAATTTTATCCCTCTGTAGTTACTGCAGCTCTGCACATCACCCTTATTCTTAAAGATAGGTACCAAAACACTTTTTCTCCACTCCACAGGCATACTCTGACTTTTCAAAATTTCATTAAAGAATCTAGTTAAAAATTCCACTGCCATTTCTCCTAAGCACCTCCATGCTTCCATTGGGATGTCATCTGGGCCAACAGCCTTTCCATTCTTCATCCTCTTCATAGCTGTCCTTACTTCCTCCTTGCTAATCTGTTTCACTTCCTGATTCACTATCCCCACATCATCCAACCTTCTCTCTCTCTCATTCTCTTCATTCATCAGCCTCTCAAAATACTCTTTCCATCTACTCAACACACTCTCCTCTCTTGTGAGTACCTTTCCCTCACTATCCTTTATCACCCTTACTTGCTGCACATCTTTCCCAGCTCTGTCCCTCTGTCTAGCCAATCGGTACAGGCCCTTTTCTCCCTCTTTAGTGTCCAATCTCGCATACATCTCTCCATACGCCTTATCCTTAGCTTTCACCACTTCTCTCTTTGCCATGTGCCTCATCTCCTTATACTCATGTCTACTTTCTTCATCTCTTTGACAATCCCACTTCTTCTTCGCCAGCCTCTTCCTCTGTATACTCTCCTGTACTTCCTCATTCCACCATCAGGTCTCCTTGTCCTCCTTCCTCTGTCCAGATGTCACACCAAGCACCTTTCTAGCAGTCTCCCTTACTAGTTCTGCTGTAGTTACCCAGCTATTCGGTAACTCCACTGCCTTCCAGTGCCTGTCTTAACTCTTCCCTAAACTCCACTTCACAATCACCCTTTTTTAACTTCCACCATTTAATCCTTGGCGCTGCTTTCACACTCCTCCTCCTCTCCTTGATCACCAACGTCATCCTACAGACCACCATTCTATGCTGCTTAACTACACTTTCCCCTGACACCACTTTACAGTCTCCAATCTCCTTCAGACTGGCCCTCCTACATAGGATATAATCCACCTGTGTGCATCTTCCTCCACTCTTGTATGTCACCCTATGTTCCTCCCTCTTCTTAAAATACATATTCACCACAGCCATGTCCATCCTTTTCGCAAAATCCACAATCATCTGACCTTCTGCATTCCTCTCCTTAACACCATACCTACCCATCACTTCCTCATCCCCTTTGTTCACTTCACCAACATGCCCATTAAAGTCCGCTCCAATCACTAGTCTCTCACCCTTGGGTACACTCACCACAACTTCATCCAACTCACTCCAAAATTTCTCTTTCTCATCCATCGCACACCCAACTTGTGGAGCATATGCACTAACAACATTCATCATTACACCATCAATTTCGAGCCTCATAAACATCACTCTGTCAGACACTCTCTTCACATCTAAACACTCTTGGCATATTGTTCCTTTAGTATAACCCCTACCCCATTTCTCCTGCCATCCACACCATGATAGAACAATTTGAACCCGTTTCCTAAACACCTGGCCTTACTTCCCTTCCATCTGGTCTCTTGCACGCACAATATATCAACCTTCCTTCTTTCCATCATATCAGCTAGCTCTCTTCCTATACCAGTCATACTGCCAACATTCAAAGTTCCTACCCTCACTGCTACACTCCTAACCTTCCTCCTCTCTTCCTGCCTTCAGGCATGCCTTCACCCTCCTCTTCACGTTCGGCCAACAGTAGCCCAATTTCCGCCAGCACCCTGTTGGCTAACAGTACTGGTGGCGGTCGTTGTTAACCTGGGCCTCGACCGATCCGGTATGGAAATATGAAATTTTCGTGCCATAAGTTATAATAATATCTCCTGTTCATAAAATCTGCAGTGCTTTAAGATTCTGCACCCATTGTTATCTTCAGTCTGTGACAACATATTGAGAAAATACACATTGTCCTTTCCCCCATTGTATCTATTGCATTATTCTGAAGTTCAGAAGCACAGTCTGAAATTGGAATATTTTGGTGTTTGTTCATATGCACAAACTATGTACTTGAGCTTATAGGTTCATAGGTAGGTACTAGGCTATCGGCCCAAGGGCCTATGTAAGCCTAGCCAGCAAGGTTCTATAGCTTATGCCACCCAAGAAAGTTATTTTCCTGTGCCACTGTCCAGCAGAGAGACAGAAGTGATCCTCGGGGTGTATTTCCTATTTCCCATCCACTCATCAAGATTTTTCTTGAAGAGTGCTAATGAAGAACTTTGCTTGATATAGATAGGTAGCTTGTTCCAGAGTAAATTAACTAGGTGTTGTTGTTCTGAGTAAGTGTCAGATTTGTACAGCACCATTAATATTGGATTGTCCATTTATCAGTCTTGGGGAAACTGACAAGGATGATCAGTAGTACTTTATAGACACACACACACACACACACACACACACACACACACACACACACATGCATACACAGACAGAAACACACACACACACACACACACACACACACACACACACACACACACATACACACACAGACAGAAACATACACACACACACACACATACACACACACACACACACACACACACACACACACACACACACACACACACACAGATACACAGACAGAGACACACACACACACACACACACACACACACACACACACACACACACACACACACAAACACAAATTGAATTACTTTAAGACAAGTCATCTTCATATCATGTATTTCTGCTTTTCAAAGGCAAATGGGTCTATTTTTTAATCTTACACCATTGTTTGGCCCTTAACCTATTGCTAATTGATGTTCTTTTGGATTTTTTATGTAGCAGTTACCTCCAACATGCACTTGTTTTTTTTTTATTTTTGATTAGACATTTTCTGCTATACTTTGATTTTATTTTGTAGGATAACTCATTTTACTCTATGCTTCTACAGGACTATTCCTTTTTCTCTTGATTTTTTTCTTGTTTTAAAATATATAATATTTTGTTTTCTGTATTTCATTTTTTATTTAGCCTTCTGTTTGGGCAAGATATTTTGCAATGGCTCTATCTTGTTTCCTGTCATTTTGCCAGCTGCCCCTTATCGGTCATTTCTCCTAGTGCCTGTCAGCAAGTAAACTGATCCACTGATCCATGCAGCATAATGTATACTGACCTTCAATTCTAGTTCATCTGAGGATGCCTAAAGTAATAAATTCTAGCATGTTATATAGAAAGTCAAATGCAGCACTGCATAAACAGAGTTGATAAAATAAAAATCAATAATCTTAACACTAAGAATTATGTGTACATCTGTATAAAACATTAGTATATTAATAAGTAGCTGCTTTAGTGGCATTTGTCTCTGCAGACTATAGACAAAGTGGAAGATTTTCTTTATAATACCTTGTTTCTATTCATCAGGTGATATCTTCAGTATACAGAAAGCCTGTTCTTGGAGCAGGGCCTTTTGTCATGACACTAGCACAGAGAAAGCTAAACTGATGGCAAGTTGCATGAAAATGTGACAATATTTATTGATTAGTGGCATTATCTCAGTTCCCAGAGAAAACAGTTAGTCAGCTTTATGAACCATAGATTGTATTACTAGATGTTGCAGGATAACCTTTAGCAAACAGTGGCTTAAAGACATAAATCCTGCTCAGTAACATAGACATCCTCTGGGTATAACATCGTCAAAGTGAAAAACAGTTTTAAAACTAACAGTTCAAGACCTATTCCAAAGTTAAAATGCTACTTTATTCAATTATCATATCATTTTGATCACAGAAACACACACAGACACACACTCACACTCACACACACACACACACACACACACACACACACACACACACACACACACACACACACACACACACAGTTACAGTTTTAACTGCTCATAACAGTAGCTTCTTTGGATCAACTTTTCAGTCTGTAAATTGCAAAACAACTACTCAGCCCTGCAACACTGATTTCAAATGCAAGTTTTAAAAGTCAAATTTCCATGATAACTACTTGTTATCTGTTTGTGGCATACCTGTTCTGGAGAACTGGCAGCAACTGCATAGAAGTACCCTATACATGCCACTATTTTACTTCAAACAAATGACGCCTAAAGACACAAATAACTATTGCCCAAATATGCAAACACTCCCCATCAGATTCTGAGGCCAATACCCCTGGTACATTAGACTCTGTAAACAAAACTTAGCCAATGCACAATTCTACCAAAACATAATGCACATGATTCAGAAAGAAGCTATTATTAAACATATTTTTAAGTTTCCCAAAACCATGATCTTCCATTGACTTTTGACTCATCTCCATTTTACTGACTCTTGGTAAAATATTTAAAAGTCTTGCCTTTTCTCAGTTTTATGATTAGTTACTAAACCATAAGAGGTTATCTGCATATTAAAATGGATTTTGCCTAGGACACAGCACCATGATAGTTATATGTACTCTGGCAGATGCTATTCTACATAACATGGACAAGAGAAACTTAAACAGGCCTAGTTTCATTAACTTACCAAAGTGATCGGGATGCTGGATTACAGCTTACTCGTAAATGCACTGAAGCAGACATAGACTGACAACCAAGCTCTGTCATGGTTCAGAGATTTCCTAATTGATAGATACTTTAAAGACAAACTGACAGTTCAGTCTCACCTAGCACCTCTCACCAGTGAAGTTCTTTAGGGATTAGTCCTGTATCTCATCCTATTCTGCCTGTTTGTTAACTCCCTCCCAAATGTCATCCCCCAAAATCCTATAATACTTTATGCAGACCACCCAGGGATTTATAAATGACACATCCACAATTGCAGCCTAGTCAACACTGTTTATAGTGTTTGCATGATGAGCAGCAATGCCAATTAGATATTCGTGCAGCTAGGTTAGTGTGCACAACAAGCAGTCTCTTGTCATGGCCATAGCACAGACCTGGGGCTATGTCATAGGAAACCACCCTGCAGCCACATTGAAAAACAAGCAGCTAAGGTAAACAATGTCAGTGCATGAGCAGCCCCAGTAGTGGGTGTGAATGCATGTGCATGTTTATATAATGTTGATGTAATCAACAGCAACAAATGCATACATAGAGAAATTAAAATGGAAAATAAAGCATCACAGATAACTGAAGGTAGAGAAGAGGTAAAACACTAAAAATAACAGAATCCACAGAAATGCACTACATACAAGTAGTAAAAGAATTGCAGGACAAAACAATTGGTGGAAAAGCAAAAACAAGATGGTACAATGGTGATACAGTAGTTTTGAAGAATGTGAAGTATATGCAAAAGAGTGGGGATATAATAAAGTAGCATGATATACCAACCTGCACCAGTCCTGACAATATCAGAATGCCAAGAGTAGACCTACACTATACTATGAATTTCATTCAAAAAGGAATATATGTTACTATAGGTGGTGCTAATCAAGCAATTCAGTTCACATGTCAACATACCCACAGTTTAGTAGTGAAGGGAGCCACTGCAACAGTCTGAATGCAAAAGTTATAAAATACATACATTAGGGAAATGTTATATATGAGTATATGGATGGAAAGAAGAAAAAAAGTTATCAAGTGTATTGAGCACATAAGTTCCTCAACTGAATGTTTCATTGTAGTGCAATAGCAGGTTAGACACTCATAACTCTCAACTCTCTAGATTTTTGCAAAATGTCTAGATTTTTGCCTCATATTTCTGGTCTGTTCCTCATAAAATTTTTGTTTCCTGGCAATTCACTGGCTGATCATTGAGGATTGAAGTCAGAGATTGCTGACAGATGACTGAGTTACAGACTTCATGCTCTTCAGAAAATTCATGCTATTCTGGTATTCTATCAACCTTCGAAGTTTGTAAGAGCAATATTGAAAAATTGTCCCTATTCTTCAGTCTTTGTACCCCCATTATATATGGCTTTGTCCTTTCTGAACTTCTCTAGCCTCTTGCCCCATTTTTTTCACTTCTGTTGCTTGCTACCTTCTTTTGTCAAGGATTCACTTCCTTAACCTCTGTGAGCTGCTCTACCCTCCACTACCTCTCCTCCCACATCTAACACCTTCATTATCTCTCCTTCTATCTTCAGCCTCCCCACTACTTGTCTTCATAAACATACTTTACTACAGATCTATCCCCCGCCTTTAAATCCAAAAATAAACCTTACAACCTACAGTGACTCCTAACTCCATACAAATTTTTCATTAGCAATATAGTCCTCGCAGGAGACTTCCACCCAAACCCTGGCTCCACCTCCCCACCCAATTGCCACACAACTCGCGACCCTTCCACTTCCTTACCCTCTCCTCACAATTCACACCAAACCCATTCCCCCAGTATACCTACTTCTTGTTACAAATACCTAACCATATATTCACTAAATATTCAAAGTATCACTAACAAAACCACTAAACTACACTCCTGGATAGCCCACACTTCACCCCATATTCTAACCCTATGTGAAACTTGGCTAAAGCCACACATCTCTAATAACAAAATACTCCCACCCGGCTATAACATTTACCACTCTGATAGACTCCATAAGAAAGGAGGTGGCATCACCATCCTCTATTCTGATGTCCTAAACATCTCACCACTCACCCTCCCTACCCTGACTTCCAGCCAGCTGATGTAATCATCCTAAACTTCCACCTTAATTCTTACAAGAAATTTACAATTGCTTCCATTTATATCTCACCTGGAAATAATATCCCAACCCTGGAAAATATCTTATCCTGGTTTTCCAACAACATTCACTATGAAACCCTCATCCTTGGTGATGTCAATATTGATTGGTTCAATCTCTCTACAAACTCTCTACAACTTAGCATAAACTTACAGGGGTTCCATCAGCTGATGACCACCCTACCTGCCTGCACAAAACCTCTTCCTCCAACTCCATGATCGACTGGATCCTCACCAACTCCCCAAACCTTTCTATTTTTATTTTATTTATTTATTTATTTATTTTACATTTGTTGACCGGGCTAGTCTAGCTGAATACATGTCCATTTTCAGTAGAGGCCCGGGAAGATAAGCTCCAATCAGTTCAAATGAAGTTCACATATACAGCAGTGCATATTTAAATTGCAAAAAAGATTTTTTTTTTTACCTTTACCATAACCCATCTACTCTACCTGACTCCTTAAGTGACCATCTTCCTATATCCATTCAAAGACACTCTACCCAACTACCCAAATTGCACCTTTACAGAGACTGTCATAAACTCTCAAACTTTAATACCTCCCAATTCAACTCTATACTATCTAGCATAGACTGGTCCATCTTCAAGGTTATCCCTATCGATGATGCAGTGAGTAAATTTAATAGTATATTCTTAGGCACCCTGAACTCCCTTGCCCCCTCTTGGAGAATTAGAATCAAATCCAGCTATGCCCCCTGGCTTTCTAAAGATACTAGATCCACAATGCATAAAAGAGACTCTGCCTGGAAAGCCTGGATCAAAGCAAAAGCACCACCCCTGCTACAAAATTATAGCCAACTATGGAATCTCACCAAGAAACAAATCAATAAGGACAAAAATTCCTACTACAGCTCTCCCCAAATCAATACCTTATCCAACCCTCATAAGTTTTGGTCAACCCTAAACAAACTTCTCTCTCCTGGTTGCCCTTCCAGCCCCTCTCCCTTCCCAAATAAACCTCCTTCAGAAACTGCTACTCTTCTCAATGAACACTTCATTGACACAATTCAAAAACTCTCCTCCCCCAGCTCTAACACAACTGCCCCCCCTACACCTCCTAATGCAACCAACTCAAACCTCTTCTCCTTTCAATCTGTTTCCACTTCCTACATTAAATCTTTACTTCTGAAGCTTAAACCCTGCTCTCCCTCCACAGACTATCTTCCCCTTATTTCCTCAAACTAGCTGCTGAATCTATAGCCTATCCTGTATCCATTCTAATCAATAGATCCATCCAAGAAGCAACCGTCCCTCTCTTATGGAAATCCTTCGTCACAATCACTCTAAACAAAGGAGGAAACTCAACTGACCCATTCAATTACAGAACTATTGCAATTATATCCCTTCTATCCAAGATACTCATAAAATGCATTTACTCACAGCTCCTAAACTATCTCCTACAACTAAACCTCCTTACTCGCACTCAACGCGGCTTTCGGCCAAACATAGCACCACTACTGCCCTGCTTTCTTTTACTCATACTATTGCTAAGGCCCATGTCAATAAACAACTCATATCCTGCCTTTTTCTTGACCTCTCCAAAGCTTTTGACAGTCTCCCACCCTATCCTCCTATCAAAACTATCCAAACTATCCTGCCTCCCTATCCTAGTTTTCCAGCTTCCTCTCTGGCAGGCTACAATCTGTCAGATGGCTGTCATCCTGCTCTCCCTCCATTCCAGTCACAGCAGGTGTTCCACAGAGTTCTGTCCTGGGCCCCCTTCTATTTAATATTTTTACCAATGAACCATACACATCCTGCAAAAAGTCAACCCTAATCCAACATGCTGATGATTTGACCCTCATCTCCATCTTTAGCAATATCTCTGAATTCCATACTCAAACACAAGATGCCTTTCTATCCAATGAAAAGTGGCTGTCTGATAATCTTCTCATTCTGAACCCAAAGAAAACCAAACTCCTGCTCTTTCTTCCACGTTCACTCTCCCATCATAAGTCCACATTTGTTATCACTTCCTCAGATAGCACCATCATACAACCAGAACCTCACATCAAGCTTTTAGGTGCCATCATTGATGATGAACTCAAATTCAACCTACATATACTCCAGTGTATAAAAAATGCACCAGAAACTTAGCCTGCTCTATCGTAACAGAAAATTTCTAACTGCCAATGCTAGACTCTCTCTGGCACAGGCACTTCTCCTCCCCTCCCTTCTTTATGTTGCCCCTGCCCTAACTAACATTCAGTCCAAAACCCTGCCAAAACTACAACAAGCATACCATAAAATAGCAAGGTTCATCACTGACTCCTGTAATAACTCACACCATTGCCTTGCCCTCACCTCCCTCCAATGGCTTGAATTCCACCAACTACTCCTTCTATCACAATTTCAAATCATACACTCTGTTGTATACAAACCATCCTCCTGCCCAGGCCTTTTCTCCATGGTTCTCTACCTACACCCACTCTAGGACCCACCACACCTCTAACCAGCAGCTCCTGGGCATCTGTAAACCAAAGAAAACAAAGTAAAGGGAAGTAAATAGTGTGGGAAGAAATAGCCAGAGAATTGTTATGGCTAGGCTTTTATAGGCCCTAGGGCCAATAGCCTAGTACCAACCTATGAACCTATGAAAACTGTTGGAAAATTACTCTACAAATGTAAGCTTGGAATAAACTTCCTTTAAGCATCCGCTCCATTACCGTCCCATTACACTTTAAAAAAGAGCTCAAGCTCTATCTGCTTAACAACAAAACTTGCCCCTGTCAGGACCCTACCTAACTCTTCATTTTCTCTTTATATCTCATTCCCATCACAATCCACTTGTATTAGCCCCAACCTTTTTTTCTCTGTGTGACCTCCAGGTACTTATCCAGAAATTATAATCTCATAATAATGAATGAAAACCCATTCATAGCTACTGACTGCTATTTTTTATGAATTGCTACTTGTCTATTTTTGTTTGTGCTTTTTTCACTCCACCTGTTTTCTTTTTTTACCTGTATTTAAATAGTATTATTCTTGTATTGTTAAATCTCAACACACTGTAAATTGTTTTAACTGGAGCTTTTCTCCTCGAGTCTCAACTGAAAATGGGCAACTAACCCAGCTGGACTAACCCGGTTAACACATGTCAATAAATAAATATTTGTTGGTCTTAGAGGTTGGGAAGTATACTGCAGCAGTCAGAGAGAACACTTCATAATCTCGAAATTCTGCAATACCGAATTTCAGAATCCAGAGACCATAAAGCCGAACGTTCTAAATACTGAAACCCCAGAAGCGCAAATTTCAAAATCCCGATGTTTGGAGATGTTGAAGTAGCGCTTCTGGTGTTACAGTGTTTGAATGGAAATTCAGGTAAGTATGTATGTTTAAGGGTATTGTTTAGGGGCTTTAGTGTTTGTCAGTGTGTATTGTGACTGTGATGTGTGTGTGCAAGAGGAATGTAGGTGTGTGGTGGTGTTTTCGTGTGTTTGTGTAGTGCGACCCTGGAATTAGTATATTTAAGTTGGGGGGTGTGCAGTGGGGCTTGCCCTCCTGCTTGTATGTAGTGTAGGTTTGTGTGTCTGTGTGTGGGGGGAAGGTGTGTGTTTGTGTATGTGTGTGGTGTCTGGTTAGTGTAGGATTCGAGATTTCAAAATTTGCACTTTTGGGATTTTGGTATTTAGAGCTTTCAGATTTATGGTCTCGAAATTCTGAGATTCGGTATTTCAGGATTTCAGGGTTATAAAGTGAATCCATACATATATATATATATATATATATATATATATATATATATATATAAACATACATACACACACACACACACACACACACACACACACACACACACACACACACACACACACACACACATCTCTCTCTATAGATTAATATATATATATATATATATATATATACACACACACACACACACACACACACACACACACACACACACACACACACACACACATGGTTTCACTTCATAATCTAAAATTACTGAAATCCCGAATTTCAGTAACCTGAGACTATAAATTCAAATCATTCACAAAACCGAAACCCACAATCCCGAATCACAAAATCATGAACATACATGCACCACATAACACACACACCATTACACCCACAGCACACAAACCACACAGCCCTACACGCCCCCACCCCCTACTTATATATACCAACTCCGAGTTCGCACATAACATAAAAAAACTCACACCATGCCATCCTCCACTCGCTCGCACACAAATACACATCACACATACACAAACACCAACAAATCCAACACTCACACTCACACCTCCCTACCCTTACCCACACATACAACATACAATACACACACAAACAGTCACTCAGCTATAATTTCAGCACCATAACACTACATGCGATGCACAGGAAATGCATAAACGTGGATTTGAGATATTCAAATTCGCTGTTATGCACTTTCGGAATTCTGGTTTTGAATTACTGAAATTCGAGATTTCAGTAATTCGAGATTCTGAAGTGTATATATATATATATATATATATATATATATATATATATATATATATATATATATATATACACACACACACACACACTATATATATATATATATACATATATATATATATATATATATATATATATATATATATATATACATATATATATATGTTCCCTACATTAGAATGACAGCTCAGAAGATTGACACTCAAATCACCGATGCCAGAAGAACAAAACCTCAAAAACATGAAAGTTCACATGCCCGACAAACCACAATCGTGACACTTAACAAAACAAAAAGTTCACTGTTACACACAACACAAGCACACCAACAACCTAAAGGACAGCCTTGCTTAGTACCTTCAGTAATTGTGACAGACTTAGAAGTATATGAACCAATTTTTATATAAGCATGGGAACCCTCATAAAGAAGTTTAATAACTTGTCTAAAAGTATTTGAAAATTAAGTTGTATAAAATTATTAAAAAATGTATATTTCTCCAAAACAAATAACAGATAATCCCAATGGGCAGATTCAAAAGCATTATTAATATCCAGATTTACCAAGGTTAAGTTTCAGTTTGTAGTCTTACCATAATCTATTATTGTTATTATTTTTTAATATTATCATAAGAATGTCTATTCATTATAAAACCAATCTGATCATCATTTATTAATGAAGGAAAATTAGTTTAATTATATTAAAAATATATTGCCATAAATAAATTATAATCAATGTCTAATAAGGATATTGGTCTATAGGTTGAAAATTTGGTTGCATCTTTAACTGCTTTTAAAATAGGAGAAAGTAAAGTGCATTTCCAGGATGGAGGAACATTTGATAAATATTTAACCAATGAATACACATTCAATAGTATTTCCAAAGCTTCTTTAGGCATTAATTTATATAATTCATGCAATTTACCATAATTTCCACATGCTTTATTAAATTTTAATTTATGTTGAGATCAGACATTAGAATTGGCTTATCAGTTAATTTTGTTTGATCATTAGATAGTTTATTTTTTAATATATTTCTTTATAAAGGATTTAAGTATATCTTGAGACTCTGTTATTATGTTACACTGATTGATTTTATTGAAATGAATTCTAAATGTTTCTAATATGTCTTCTAATTCCGTAACTTTCTTTTGTTTTTCTGGTAAATAAACCTCTCCAATATGATTACACTTAAGAATAATCTTAGATCTAATTGCTAATTTATGAAGATTCTTAGGATTCAATAAATAGGAATATGTCTTAATCTTGTTTTAGGTTTATCATAGTTTTATGTTGTAAATATTTTAGATACTTTTTAGTTAACATATCAAATTCTTTACTAAGTTGTAATTACCTTTCTGAATGTCTAATTTTAGCTTATCTACATTTTGTAAGTCTATTAATTCCTTATTCCATTGTTTTTCTTATTATATATCAGTTTTTTTAATTTTACCATACAAGTATTCTTTTAAAGAATCCCATGCATAAACTTGTGATATATCTTCTACATTATTTCTGTTTATAAAAGTTTTCATTTCCTTATAAAAAATTAAATTCCTTTAAATTAGTTATATATTCTGGTGTCTTTTAATAGGGATATTATTCTTAGTATTTATCATAAGTTCAAATGTAATTGCATTGTGATCTGATAATAGACAATTAACTACTTTAACTTTACCTAGTCTAGACATTAAACTATTTGAAATGTAGAGTCTATCAGTTCTGGATTGAGTACCATATCTATGTGAAATGTGTGTAAAATATAATGAATTTGGTTCAGCAAATTTGTTTATATGTTCAATATTAAATGTATCTATAAAGTCAATTAAAGGTTTAGCAGAGGCAGATATCCTACATTTATTAGTAGCATTATTATCTTTGCAACACAATATAAAATTAAAATCTCCTGCAAAAAATAATATTTCCTTCAGAAAACTGTATAATTTCCACAAGTTGATGTTTACCAACATTTGCTACTATACCAGGAATACAATAAACATTAACTAAAGTATATATTTTCCCCTTTATTTCTAAAATTAGTAAACAGAACATCCCTTTCTTATATTTGTATATATTTAAAATTTTTGGAATTTGTATAGAATTGTTCCACGGTACTGACAAAACTATTTTCTTCTGTTTAAAATAAGAACTACCAAGCAAAAGTGTAACAATTTGTGTTAAGTATTTTTATATCTTCTTGTACTAAATGAGTTTCCTGCAAGAATATAATTTTTGCATTAAACAGTTTGAAGTACCTGTTCAAGTTACCCCTCTTACAACCACTATTTAAACTATTAACATTAATGGAAATACAATTCAAATACATCAAGTTAAATAGAGGGTAAATGTATATAGTATTTCCAAGATACTGACAAACTACTTCTACAAAACTTGTATTATTTATAAGAAGATCTAAATATAACACTTTCAAATATGTCAAAAAGACAAGGAATTAGGCAGAAGACAGGACTCCAATACGGTAAAACTCAAACACTTTTAATAATTCAATAAATAAAAAATAACACCAGTGTGGAAGTTGCTTGCATTGTAAGTATATGGAATTGGGACAAAATATAGAAATTAATGGTTTGAGATAGAGCTGAAAAAATAAATGTTATTGCAACTCGAGAATGGTTGTTTATCTTGCCAAGTGCCAACTTTGTGCCTCTTTCTATATAGGAAAAATGGAACATAAACTTAAAGAATGAGTATACGAGCACCTGTATACTATCAGTATTAGTAAAACTGAGAATGCACTAGCAAAACATGTTTTGTTGAATCCATACCAGAATTTCAAATTTTGAGTTATAAACCAGGCTATCACTGACCCAGGAGGAGGACCTATTACTCTTGCTTTAGAACAGTTAGAACTGTTATGACAGGTATGCTTAAATGCTTATAGCCATCCAGGACTCAATGACATGTGTTTGATTCATTGCTTATCAAAGTTAAAAAAATCTAACTAGATAGTATTTATGTACAGTTATATATATTTTTATAACTCACAATTTTGTTTATACACACATTTTTTAACCTATATCTTTTTATATATTGTCTGAGATTGTATTGGACACATTTTAGTATGGCTGTCTCTTTAAATGAAGACTCTAAAAGTCATATGACTTGGTAAGGAGGGGTATTTAAAAGGGGAGAATACTTTGATGTTTTTATCTGATGAAGTTCAGCTGAACTCCACTGGATGAAAAACACTTAATTATTAAAAGTGTGAGTTTTACTGCATTGTTGAAGTCCTGGCTTCTGCCTAATTCCTTCTCTTTGTGGACATTTAGTTTATCTTCATGTGGTTTTGAATTTTAGTAGACTTTCAAATATGTCAACTAGATACATTTTTTTAGCAATAGCAGACACCAAAAAAGTATATACTATAAAATATTAAAATGAAATATAATTTATATCTTTCACCCTTTATGGATTTTGTTACTCCTAGTTTGGATAGTATCACTACCCAAAACAAACCATCTAACACAAATGTCAAAGTCAAGCCTCCATCTTCTACTATTTGAGAATGAAGTTTATATGAAAGGTATAATCTATTATCAGGTAATATACTTTTCAACTCTATTACTTGCATCAACAGCTAAATGTTCAAGAGTCATCATTTGAATAATCAGAAATCTTATTATTAAGATATTAAATCATAAAATTAGGAAGGAATGAGCCTATTTCTTATTATTTAGCACTGTGCATATTACTATATTCATATTATAAAACGATCACAATACCTGAATTACATTTCTTTTATTTTTTATCCGATACTGATTTAATTAATATTTCTATATTTAAGGTAACCAGTATGATGAATCCTCTATTATTTTATAAATATGTTCCAATAAGTGTTTATAATTAACCAATGTATGATATTTCACAGACTCAATAATAGTAATAATAACAGTAAGTAAATCATTCCTATACCATTATCAAAAATATGTGTCTATTCCTAAAAGTAGAATATCACACATCAGGCAACTAATTATGATTTACACATCTAATTCATAAAATGATCCCACCTAAATTCAGCTTCAATGAGCAAATAAATTCAAGTCATCTGATTCATTTATCAACACTGCATTACCACAGATTACTTGTGACTAATTAGTAATGTTATATTAATATTTTATCTAAACACCCCCTATAAATATTATGTAAGCAATACAGCTTGCTAGAGTAGACTCTATATAGAAATCATAGATCAAGCCAGGATTATGTTGTGAGGACCTCCACAAAAGGCCATCTATCCCTAAGATATCCACCATTTCTACACAACACCCACCTTGAATGATATCATTATCCTTGGAAAATAGCAACAGTTAACCTTTAGTAATTATAAAACTAGTATCTTTGAACTGGAAAGGATTTTAGTCTTTTTTAACTTTTATTTTATTCTATTTTTATATTTTGTTTCTGTATTTATATATTAGCATTTGTGTAGTTTGTAAAGAAGTTATTTCCTAATATGGAAGAGGATAACTGAAAGAGGTGTTGTCTTGCTTCTTAATAGCAAACGTTTTCTTTTTTCCTTTTTTGCATAAATAGGAAAACAGGTAAAACTAACAGAAAAAGATAATTAGTTGTAATAAATATACTCTGAAAGCAAAGCTATGTGTAACAAAAAGAGTTTGATATTGTTTAACGACTTAAACTCAGACTGTATTTTAGAAACATCAGACATTTTAATTAAGCAGACTGAAAACTATGAGGCACAATTTAAAGAATGTCCCTAGAAATAAGGTAGTAATGCAGCAGCTATGATGTCTTCATATATATATAAATGAATGAGTAAGTAATACTTTGATATACCTCACACAAAATTCATGCCCTTCCCCCAAAAATCCATTTTCCTTCCATGCAATCCAAAATCCATCCCCCACATACAGAAAAACATAATTTAATAATTGGCTTACAATCAAAATGTCGAGGTGGTTTTCCTCAACAGTTGGGAGGATGAACAAGGAGCATCAGAAAGGCAAAACTATGAACACAATTCCTGTTAAGGAGATTGTGTTCATAGTTTAGAGTGTGGGTATATTGAAGGGCATCACATTACAGTGGCGGTTGGGAAAATTACCCTTTTCCTCACTGCAGTGTGATCTTGCAGTTAGAGTATATAAGTAGCAGGGAGGTGTGGGGGACGCAGCCCCCCACATGGGGGACAGGGGGCTTGCCCCCCTGCAAAATGGTAAGACATTTTCTACCTCATAGCGGATGTTTTTTCACAATGGTGAGTGGTTGAATGTCAAATCTTTCCTTCAAAGGAATCTACTTTCTAAACAAGTGTCATGATTTTATTTTGTTGTTCTGGGTCGGGGTTGTGAATGGTCATGGAAAGCTGCCTCAACATTTTGATAGTAAACCTTAATAGTTATGTTTACCTTTCTTTCCTATATTTCTCTCATCTGTTACATTATAAAAACTAAAATAAAAAAATAAAAAAACTGCTGAAAACTAACACTTTAATACACAAAATAAACCTCGAATAAGCACTTTCATCTCCTCATTTTAACCACAGAGACTTCTTCAGACTGAGGTCAAATTGTAAATACTCCACTTTTAAAATACATCATACATCAAATGATATACTTAAAACATTACATGATTATAGAACATCACATTATTATAAAAAACAAATACATTAATGCTTCAACCCCATTTCTCTTTAAATACTTTATAAAGTCCTTTATATTATTCAAACCTGCTGGAAATCAGGCATTCAGCCTTACCTGCCAACAATATTCTTACAAGCCTAGCTCTCACTCAATATTTATTAAATTGTTGGTCCTAGATCATTTTTCCAAAACCAAGAATTCAAAGTCAATTTTGCATTTCTTGGATTTGTAGTGTTTACTCAATGCATTCCTGACATCCCCTGTTTGAATTGCATATTTATCTTCATAAATCCTTCTTTTAACTCACGGGTAGTTCTACCCACATAGAATGACTTGCCCTCTAAACATACTGTCAAGTAAACAACATTTTTTGGCATACCAAAAGATCCATAAGACTGGAATGAGCCCCCACTAAGACCCACAGTGTCGAGTGCGAATAGCAAAATGTAAGGTTTATCAGTTTTTGTAGATAAATATCTACAAAAAGTAGTCCCTACTAATCAGACTTATATTAAAGACAGTTTTGATTTTCTAAGGAATATAGAGAAAATTACAGTAAATAAAAATTATTTACTGGTGACGTTAGATATAAAATCTTTGTACACTATGATTCCCAATGATGAAGGGATGGAAACAGTGAGAATTTAATTATTAAGAACTAATATGTTTTCTTCTTATACCATAGGTTTACTAATGGAGATAACAGACATTGTGTTAAGTTATAAATTTTTGTCCTTTTATGAAGAGATATATGTACAAACAAATAGTGTGGCTATGGGAGCGGCCTTGGCCCCAAGCTACACCAATGTTTTTATGCATGGATTGGAACTAGCTAATGTGCTAGAAAGTAGATTTAAGAATTACATCATTAAAATGTTAAGATTTATTGATGATGTTTGTTGGCATGGCAAGGAAGAAGAGAA
Source organism: Protopterus annectens (assembly GCF_019279795.1). NCBI lineage: Eukaryota > Metazoa > Chordata > Ceratodontiformes > Protopteridae > Protopterus > Protopterus annectens. Next base: position 1,498,450,492 of record NC_056725.1, on the reverse strand, counting down.
GAATTAGAACAATTTTTATATTATATAAATAATGTTTGTTCATACCTAAAATGTACTCACCATTATGATGACAGAGAGATTATTTTTTTAGATGTGACAGTGTACAAACAGAACAATAAACTATTGTCTAAGGTCAATAAAAAGGAAGTGCAAAACAATATGTATTTGCATTATTCAAGTATGCCCCCTAAAAAACAAAGATGAATGTAGTGAAAGGACAGTTAACAAGAATTGGTAATTTAACTAAGAATGAAAAAGATTTTTTAGAAGAAGCTAACCATGTCTGCAATAAAGTTGTAAAAATGGGTTACCCTGAAGCAGAAGTTAGGAAGAGCTTACAAGAAAAAAAAATGGAAGAAAATCTAGAAGGGAGTTGTGACAACAAATCTCCTTATAATCTTAGAACTGTTATGGCAATATAAAATAGTGTACATTATACTGCTATAAAGAAAATTATAACTAGAAATTGGGGACTATTTAGAGCAAATAGTGAAATAAATAATAAAATATGAGTTAGACCAAAATTCACTTAAAAGTAAGCCAAATGTTATAAAAATTTCTTCCAAGAGAAGAAAAAATTCTTCCAAAAAAAAATTTCTTCCAAGAAAAATTAAATAAACCTAAACTAGTGCAGCAAAGGTTTGGGATGATAACATATTTTAATTGTAATATGCACAATTTTTGTATACTGATTCTTGTGAACTAGCAGTGGGGAAGAGTATAGTGAAAGCACCTGGTGTATTTAGTTGTAAATCAAAAAATGTTATTTACCTGACAGCATGTTTAGAGTGCAAGTCATTCTATGTGGGTAGAACTACCTGAGAGTTAAATAGAAGGATTTATGAACATAAATATACAAGTCAAACAGGGGATGACAGGAATGCATTGAGTAAACACTACAAATCCAAGAAATGCAAAATTGACTTTAAATTCTTGGTTTTGGAAACATTATCTAGTACCAATAATTTAATAAATATTGAGGAAGAGCTGGGCTGGTTAGAATATTGTTGGGAGGAAAGGTTGAATGCCTCCTTTCCACCAGGTTTGAATAATAGGCAGGACTATACAATGTGTTTAAAGAGAAATGGGTTGAAGCATTAATGCATTTGTTTTTTATAATCATGTGATGTTCTATAATCATGTGATGTTTTAAGTATATCATGTGATGTATGTTGTATTTTAAAAGTGGAGTATTTATGATTTGACCCAGTCTGAAGAAGTCTCTGTGGTTAAAGTGAGGAGACAAAAGTGGTTACTCGAGGTTTATTTTGTGTATTAAAGTGTTGGTTTCCAGCAGTTTTTGTGGCTTTTTTATTTTATTTCATTCAGTTGGTTGTTTGTCACCGCTTTGTTGAAAGACATTATAAAGACTACTAAGAGTGACAAAATGACTAAGCTAGGTCACCCATATAAACTACAGAGACATCAAGAAAACAATATCTCTTACACAATGACATCTAAATGTGCCCCATCAGCCACTGACTGCCAGCATTATATCGCAGATAAATAGTGCAATCTGAAGTCTAAAGAAGGGTAGAGCCCCCAAGCCCAGTCCTCAGATGCAAACCTCCTATTCTTTAATAAAACTCAGTGCCACAAAGACAAAAGGCAAACATGTTCATCTAACTCTTGCTACTTTCTGTCAGTAATTAATCTTGCATTTTCTACATTGTAGCTTCTACAAAAGTGCATGTTTCTTCTGGAGATTTGTTACAACATTTTGCATACATTGGTTTGTTAAGATATGTCAGTGAGTTGGGGAAGAGGACCAACATCAAATACTTAATTCTAGCTACAATCTAGAAATGCAAATGCAACAGAAACCATCTAATTCAAGCAACACCCATCAATTACTGGAGTCAGATTTCTCACATTTGAAGACGGAACCACAGCTTCTTCCTTGAAAAGAAAAATTAACTAAGCCACACTTCCAAGTCTGTCATTCAATCAGTCCCCAAAATGTGACAACAAAAGCAACCACCAATGAAAACCAAAAGAAGCAAAGCAATAAAAAAATGTGGATTAATATTGACACAAAACATAGGCAGCCACAGCAATGTTGCAAACTGATAACACAGAAATTCACAACAAATGACCCCCCCCATTATATGGACCTCCCTCAATCCTTCCAAATTTCTCACCAGGAAGACAAATATATTATTTTATTTCTATTTACTGAGTCCTATGTTCAGCCTTATTAATTTACTGCACTGCGCACATTTTTGGTGTGACATAAAATGCAAGTGACTTCATGTAAAAATATGTACATTGTTGACTCGGTACTGCAACAGTATCAACATTTGGTTTGTAAATCATGACCCACATGGACTGCCTAACTATTTCATACCAAAACTCCTGATTACAACAGCAGTTTTTCTTCCCATGTACACTGGTAAGCATACATCAAAGCAACTTCTCTCCACAATTTTGCAGTACCAATGTTCACCCTGCAACTGACCAAGCAGGAAGCAAAAACAAATGCCCTGTGAATGAAATAAGTTAATCCATGGCTTCACACTCCGACATCCTCATGCATGATGAGCCTGCATGCCACAACATGACATAACAGAATAAAAGACTAAAAATGCCCACAAAAAAAAGTAAAAAAACCCTGCACAGTGTGATATCAGGATCCCACCCCAACCTTCTTACAGTGAAAAGGGTGACAGAATGCCCACAACATAACAAGACACCATGACCTTTCTGAATTTGCATTCTGTGCTCTCGCCTTCACTCCATGCTATTATCTATACAATCAGTGTGGTCAGTCAAGCAAATAGACTTCTTTCCTTTTACTGCAATATATCAAGTTTATTACATTATCTTTTTTACGTCCAGAACACTAGATTTCTTGTACTATGACTTTGAAAGCAAGATGAATTCTATATTTGGCTACTTTAATGAACAAATGAACCATCTTTTCCTGTTGACCTTTAACATTTGACATAATTTACATTGAGTTCCTTTTCCCTCACTTTTTCATTCCCTCCCATTTTCTTCTGCAAAAGAAAAAAAAAACTAACAACTATGCAACCTCAGCAGTAAGCTATGAGTAAAAAAGGAGAAAACTAGAACAACTGTTTAACATATGCTCATGCCACATTTAACCCAAGAAAAAATAGTTCAAGGATCCACTAACTCCACACAGCACACCAACAGATCTTTAATTCAAACAGCATAAACACTCAACAACACACATCTCTACATTTCACCAGCTGCCACCAATCCACAAAAGTAAGAACACATCTTGTGAAAGATAACAGGATGTGCTCAGAAAACATAACCCCCCCTTTTTAAAAAGAATACAATTGCAAATGTCTTCTTAACAGTGAGATATTCATGCATTGCACAAAGCACAAATGCAAAAACTGGCATCATTCAATCAGATATATATATATATATATATATATATATATATATATATATATACATACACACACAGCTAATTAAATTTACTTTGTGTCAAACATTAATTATTTAAGATTAACTATATTTTATTCAATATATAACTAATTAAAATGTAATGTTAGTAAAGAAATTAAACATAATAGTATACTTACACTCTCAAATTTTTCAGGGCTGTTTAAATACAGTACCTATAATATAAATAAGTATATTTATAAACTGCATAACTCAATAATCCCTATAACAAATCAACAACAATATATATTAAGTTATCATTGTTTGTGTAATGAAATTAATCAGACTATGCACTATGTACTATTTTTATATGTTCTCTAATTACCTAAACCAAAATACTATAATGAGATGATGAAATATCAAAATGTATTTTTATTAACTGAAACTGTGCATATGTAATAATAGAGTAATTTTCAAAACTGAACTTTATAAGTTTATATAAGTAATCTGAAAAAATAGCAATAACTAACTTAATATTTTGAAGCTAAGTAAAAACATACTATTTATTAAATACAAGTTACTTGTCCTTTAATTTCTTTTTTTCATTGACTTTCCGTCTATTTTTCTGCATGTCTCTTCAAAGAGATTCCACTCCAGTCCAGCTCTTTTTTTTGATCCAGTATGTTATTTGTCTTTTAAAAAAGATAAAGTGGATTCTAGGTTTTCAAATATTTTGATGTCATAAGAAAGAAAAACTTTAAGTCTTGCAGGAAACAAGTGAACTTTAAAATGTCTTTTCTTTAATTATTTTACTAAAGGTAGGAATTATCTTTGTTTTGTTATAACTGCTGCAGAGTAATCATTGTCAAACTTAAAACATTGTCATTTGTTTTAATCAGAGCATTAGTCCATGCAGTTTTAAATATCATTTCTTTCTCTTGACTAGAAAGGAATTTAACAATTATGGACCTTGGAACGGACTTTTTCTTTGATGTAGAGACAGCCAAAGGCCTATGTGTTCTCTCCGTACCAAAGGAAATAGATTCTGGCAGGTTTAAAAGTTTTTGGAAGCCAAGAGGTAAGAATGTTCACATTATTGTCACCTTCAATTTTCTCTGGTAGACCAAATATATGAATATTATTTATTTTGGATCTGTTCTCTAGGTCATCAATTTTATTAAACAAAATAGCATTTTGTTTTAAAAGAAGTTCTATGTTATGTTGCCCTTCTGACATCCTTCCTTCCATATCATTTAGTGCATATTCTATCCCCAAGATGAGAAAATTCTGCTGCTTTATCATATGGACTTGCTTCATCTGTTTTGTACATCTCTCTTTAAAATTATTCAGTTTATTATCCATTTTGTCCATCTTTAGTGAAAGCTCTTATATATTTTTAAGAACTGACTGCAGTTCTTTCTAATGATGAATCCTGTGAATTAGCATTCAGATGACTCATCTCCAGATTATAAGTACAACCTATCTAACAAAAAATTTTACATGAAAAATGTATAAAGATTTTTCAAGATAAAGTCCTTTCTTATGCTGTTAACATTATAATTCCATAAAAACAGATATTTGACATGCCATAGAATTTCCTCTCATAAATGTATTTCAAATAGCAGAGCAAAAGAAAATTGCTACTAGCCTGTTACCACCTTGGCCATGCTTCCCAGTTGCAATACTTTTTAAAAGCACATTAAACACCATCAGAAACCCACTAAATCACCCCTATTATCCCAACACAGAAATATCTATTACCTCCTCACCTGAACAAGGACAAACCTTTTTGCATTGCTGCCTTATATATTCCCTTCAGGAAACAGCATTACCATTCTTGAAGACCTCCTTCCATGGTATTCTACTAATGTAAATAAAGAAACTATTATACCTGAGAATGTGAATGTAGACTATTTACTTGTAAACACTGACTCTCCTGCCCTTACCATTAACCTACTCAGTTTCACACAAGTAATCAACTTACCCACTAGAATCAACAAGCACAGCAACAGACACTCACTGCTGGACTGAATCCTTAGCACCTTACCCTCCATGATAAACACCACTGACTGTCTCCCAGACAACATGAATGACCATCTTTCCACATTTTTACAAGACAAACTAATCACACTCACAAACATGCAGGATTAAAACAAATACATAGACTCTCCTCTTTTAACAAATACACCTTTATAAACTACTACTCAGAATACAACTGGAATACTCTATAAAAACTACCACTAGAAGATGCTGTTACCCATTACATAGGGTCATAGGTTCATAGGATGTTACTAAGTTATCGACCCAAGGGTCTTTACAAGCCTAGCCGTTAAATCCCAATATAACTACTAGATGAGAGAAATAATCTATGACTAAGTTTTTTTCTAGCAAGACCAACATTCCTTAACATAGCTCCATGGCTTAACAATGAAACTAAACAGCGTGTGGTATATACAGACAAAACCTGAAAGTATATGGTATAAAGGTAGGAAACAAATGGTGCAAATTTTCAGACAGTTTAAAAATTAATATAAACAGGCCAAACTAGAAAAAAACTGCATTATTTCACTCACTTCAAGGCAAACATCATATTCCAAAGCAATTCTGCACAATCATAAAAAATGTATCATATCCTGGGCAAACCACCGTCCCATCTCCTACCACAAATAATGACATTGACCCCATACCCACCCAATTCAACACACACACTTCATTCAATCTGTCATCTATCTACTAGAATCTAACCACCTTCCCACCTCTCTGTCCCCACCAGCAATACTCACAATACCCCTCTTTTTTTCTCCACTAAATACCTACCTCAGTTATCAAACATTACCTTCACAAAATAAAAACCAGTGTACCAGCTGCAGACAAACTCCCACCCTAATATCTGAAGTTAGCTGCCAATGTCCTGGCATATGTCATCTGAATATTCATAAATAAATCTATCACAAAAAAACTACCTGACAACCTGAAATTGGGTAAACTGATTACATGTGTTACAGATAAGGCATGTCTGCAAAATAACTTGATTAAATTGACCATTTGGGCACAGGAGAATAATATGCTGATAAATACATCAAAAACTAAGCATATGAGATTTGGAAGACATAACTTGAAATGTGAATATTTAAAACAGCACACACTGATTGAAACTGTAGACTCATTTAAGGACCTGGGTATATGGGTAGATTCAGCTATGAGTTTTTCTAATCATATCAACCAAATGTTTAATGATAGCTATAAAACTATACATTGTGTAAGAAGATTTATAAAGTCTAGGAAATCAAAAAAAATGCAGTCATTGTTTGTTAGTTACATTAGATCCAAACTTGAGTATGGAATAACAAAATGGAAACCCAATAAGAAAACAAGTACGAGTAAATTGGAAAGAGTACATTGGAAATATACCAAAGGCATCCATGGATGTGAAAATTTAAGTTATTATGAAAGACTGAAATAGCTGGACCTGTACATTGTCTTTTACAGATGTCTAAGGAGATCTTATTCAGGTATATAGGGCATTTAGAGACAACTATCCCTGGGAATGTTTGGGGCTATCAAAAAGTACTAGAGAATCATCAGACAACCTCTGTAGAAGATTCTATAGGAATGAGACGTGTACTAATTGGTTCACTGACAGAGTAACTGATGCATGGAACAGACTACCAAATTACATTAAAACAAGTACTAGTTTTGATATTTTTAAGAACAGCCTGGACACTTATTAAGGGAACAAGTGTTTTGGTATATTGGCAAGCTAGAAGGGCACTAATGCCCATGTTCGAAATATTTATATGTATGTATGTATATATGTAGGTTTCCAATATCTGGAAAAAAATCACGTATTATACCACTTCACAAAGGTGGAACAGCCACAGACCTCTCCAACTGCCACCCCATTGTAATTCACCCCCCTCTGTCCAAAATCTTAGAAAGATGCATACACTCCCAACTCTTAACCCATTCCGTAAACAACAAACTACTCTTCCCCACATAGCATGTTTTTTTGACAACACCACAGTACAACACCATTTCTGCTTAGTTTCACAGAAACCATGAATACCAACAGAAACAATGGTAACCTAATATCTTCCCTGTTCCTGGATCTGTCAAAAGCATTTGACACAATATCCCACCTGCTCCTGATCAATGAACTGTCTTCCCTATCACTGTCTCATTCATCCCTCACTTTGTTCTTTAGATATCTGTCCCACATACAACAGGCTGTAAAATGAAATCAGGACCTAACCCCTTCCTCCCTGCCATCACTAGTGCACTATACGGGTCAATTCTAGGCCCAGTTTCACAACTATCCTGCACAAAGCCAGCAAATCTGCCACCTTAGTACAATATGCCAAAGATGCCACCATCATCTGCTCAGCTTCAACCCTTCCACTACTTCAACAAATGACTCAAAACTCCTTCACTTCATAGAATTATGGCTAAAAGCTCATCAGCTAATCCCAAATGTAAAAAAAAACAACAGCAACAGTTAATGCTTTTCACACACACATCTCTTTCAATAGCCTGTTTGTCCTTTAATGTTACTTCAACAAACACCGCCACCATAGAAACTGTAACAAATACTAAGCTACTAGGAGTCCTAATAGGCAATTAACCTAAAATTTGGCCTGCATATCATCAAGAAAACTCATAAAAAACTGAGATTCCTCTATAGAAACAAGACTTACCACACAGAGTCATCAAGAAAATCCTTGGCATCATCCTCCATCTCCCCTCCCTTCTCTGTGCATCATCCATATTAACCAACATTCAAGCCACCCTACTAAATTAATTAAAGGCCTGCTTTAACAGAGTAGCCAAGTTTGCAGCTAATGCATCCTACCGTATGCACCACTGCTTAACACTAAAGAAACTCAACTGGTTAGAACTACCTAATTGCCTTACATTCACTCTTCTTCAAACTGCCTACAAATTAATACACAAACCATACACATGCTCTTCTTTACAAAACTTTCTCAAGCACCACTCCCCACCACATTGCTTTGGCTCAGGTAATCAGAACTTACTAATAACTTCCAAATCCCATAATACAGCTTGAGACTCACTATACTCATCCTATGTCACCAGACAGTGGAACTCCCTGCCTATCCCACTAAAACAGGAGAGCTCTGTATCTATATTTAAGCATAATCTAAAACAGCATATGGACTCCTCCTGGCTCTGGTCTTGTTCACACCCTGACTCTCCATCCCTCTCTCTCTGTCTCTCTGTCATATCTCTAAACTATCACTAACATCAAACTTTCTAGGTCTCCAAACCTATCCTGTAATTGTAAATAAATCCTATCTATATTTGTAACTCTATACTGCTTTTCATCACTCCTTTGTAAATGAAATTTGTATATTGCTGTATATGTAAATGCAACCTGTTTATTACTATATAACATTCCTACAGAATTCAAATTGTATTAACCTCTGCCCTAATTGTATTACCAATTGGATTATTCTAAAATCTCATTCTATTGTTGAGAAATTGATTCTTTTTTCTCTCTGTCAATTCTTTGTAATTTTTGTAACTCTAAATGGAGCTTTCCTCCCTAGTCCTCCACTGAAAATGGGCCTGAGTACCCAGATGGACAATCTTAGTAAGTAAAAGGCAATAACTAAATAAATCAATAAACAATGAGACTCTTCTCCAGCTGTGCAAGGAGTGGCATGCAGAATCAAAATTGTAACTCTCAGAGTTATATTAGTTCCAGTAAGGAATGTTGGTACTGACAGATGTTGCCCTACATATAAATGTACTTTATTCTTTTTTTTAATTGCTACCGGTCACTATACAAACAGGTGCTATACTTACCCCAGCAATCTCTTAGGTGCAGTAGACTGGCCCTCTGTATCTCCCTGTTGCTTTCAGTCTGTTCTAGGGCTAGAGATATAAAAAGGCCTTAATGTCGAATTTCATGATGGCATGCATTGGTAGGATGTTAACTATAACATGATGTACTTACAGTACTAAAGTGGTGATTGTGTGTTAATGTCAGCCTCCTTTCAACAAAGGAGTCCTGAAATTCAGCAACACAAGTCACTATAGTGGTGACAGCACTGTTTCCCTATGCATAAGATGCAAGTAGCAGTGGTGAAAATGTGGAAAACATATTACAGGTATCAGTCTTACAGTGTGATCAGCTATGGGCCTTCTGCAGAAGCCTCCACTTATAACATTTTATTTTACAATTTTTATTAATTTAACTATTTTGAAAGATATTACTGGGGAGATACTGGCTAGGTGGTACAAAACCTTCTTTAACTGTTTAAGAAACCACAGAAACAATGCCCAGCACTGTGCAGAGTTTAAGCAAATTATATCACATACTCAGGCCCAGATGACATAGCCAGTCTACTAGTGGATAAATGTAGCTCTAACTTCACCTTTTTACATATTCCCATATCACATTCCATTATCTTAATCCTACCTAAATCTCCAAAGGGCAGGTGTTCAAAGCACTATCTGAGGCTAAGAACACTGCTTCTATGCGGCCAGATAAAATACCAGGATGCATATTGGTCAGCCTGAAACAGGACATGTCAAACTCCCCTTACAGGGGCTATTCAATATCTATCATCAAATGGGCTTTGTGCCAGATGAATGGAGGAAAACACCAGTCATCTCTCTTCACAAAAGTGGGGCTTCAATGAAACCAGATAATTATAGACTAATAAGTCTGACCAGCTTCATTTGCAAGGCTAGGGGAAGGAACATTATAGCATTAATAAATAAAGACATAGACAACCTGCAAACTCTTGACCAAGCCAGTCTGTTTTTTTGTCAAGTGCAAATCCTGCCTATTTAACCTGGTTTACTTCTTCAGGAATGTTACTGAAGCAATGGATGAGGGAAAATTGGTGTGCTGTGCATATTTAGGCTTGGCAAAGCTGTTTAACATCACACTACACTCATGTATAGTTAATAAACTCAGCTGGCTATATGTGAATTCCTATCTAACTTATTGTATAGTAAAGTGGCTCACTAGAAAAACCCAGTAAATTAGTTTGGACAGCTCTTCCTCCTCTAAAAGACCAGCCTCTAATTGCATATCCCGGAGGTCTGTTCTGGGGTCTCTAGTCTTTAGCATTTCCTTCTTGGAGTTCAAAGCTAATGTTAAGGGTGTATGGCAGACCATGTTTTTAGATGACTGCAAACTTGGACCCCATCATAAATTCTTCAGAAAACACCAAGACCCTTCAAGACAGCCTTTCTAAACAACTAGCCGGTGTCAAAATCATAGCTTAAAACTAAAAATCAAAAAATGTATAAGATATCCTTTGGCAAGCATGTATTCTCCTGTAGCTATTACATCAATAACACAACTCTGAACATTGATTCAATAGATATGGAACTTGTAATCTGTGCAGACAATGAGCTGCCCTTTGATCACCATGTAGCCACTGTTCTTTGCACTGCTTATTAGAATGGGTATGATATCAAGGTCAAGGGATGTAACTATTCTACTGTATTTGGGATCATAAATGCCCTTTCAGTATTTATCTCTCCAAACACTTGACTCAGCATAAACTACCACAATGCTTTCCCACTAAGATAATCAAAAGTTGTAATCATAAAAGCTACGCTGACACTCTCAAAGCCCTGTCCCTCTCCTTGGTATCCTATAGGGTACTGAGCGGTGATCTCTAACTCTGACACCCACAACCAACCCTATGCTTTCTGGCCTACTTCTTATCATGTCAATGTGCAATGCAATCAAGTTTAATATGAAGGGCCTTATTGTACATTAACTTTAAATAGTCATATATGTGCTTGCCTGTACTGGAAAGTGGCTGTGACATTCCCCCAAAATGAGTATTCCTTCCACTCTGTGGACCACTTACCAAGTAGGGCACTGTCCATTCCCTTGTCATTTGATTATACTGTATATGGCAGTTACTTTAGCCTCCTTGCTTCTTGGTGTCTGTATTCAGTACATGGCAGAAAACCAGTTCTACTCTTTGCATATTTGCTAATTGCTCAACACTGCCTATAAAACTGATTGTTTTCAGTAATAACTGGACTAGGGGTGGAAAGCATGCTATGCTCCCATACCCTACCCCCAGTCTCTACCCTCCCCAACTTACTCTACTCGTATACTTTCCACATACACATTTCACCCATGACACCTACTCTTTAAACATCTTTAAAAAGCTTTACTGATATTATAGAAACATTCCTGTTCCTATTCACCTATTTCCCATCTATGTTTCAGTATAATTTCTAACAGCTTTTCTCCCTTGCATACTGCTTTGCACTATATCCACGACTACTCAGACCCTTATCCCGCAATACCACTAAGTCAATTATTCCACATTTCAACTTCTTCTTTTTCCAAATAAATCCTGCCTGCTTCTTATCGTAACTACATCTTCATCCTGTGTCTTTTCAAACCCCTCTATTTCTTGCATATCAGATACGTTTCTCTTACAATTTCTTATACTAGTATTTCCTTGCACATTTAACATCCTTCCAATATTCATTACCCTCAAATTTCCAATAAAATTCTTATATTGTGTTCTCCAAAAAAAATATTTCTGAACCTCATCTACCAATCACACCTATATGTATCATCTGTATCATCAGACACATACCCTATTATTTAAGTACACCTATCCAAAGCAACAGCCATTTACTCACAAACTGGGTATTAAACATAAAATTAAGCAATAATGCCCCAATGTGCATCATCATACCTCTGTAACAATAAAGTTTACTGACATCCATCCAAATCCAAGCCGGACTCAGCACCAACAAGCACCAGCCAGCATTTCCCCAACAGCTTCTTTATCTCTTGCATTTCAACCTCAGCCACACCCTGGTCTTCATATATACCAATGTTATGAAGTATTTATAACAAACTCACTGAAGTTCAAGCATGGATAGTACTGCATATGACTACTCTAGACATCTTAGTAGCCACAGAGACTTGGCTCTAACAGGAAACAAAAAATTAAGACATTTCCCCACCAGGCTATAACATTATACCAAGCCAACAAGAAATTCAGTGATATTGCTATTTTCTAAAAAAAAAAACACTAGTTATCTTACTTTTTTGCCACACCCTGCCAACTTTCGCTAATTAAAAATCCTACTAACCATGCAAAAACTAAAAACTCACAAGACAATTGAAATTATTGGTATATACATACCCCAGGTAACATTGCTAAAACCCTGTAAGTTATTGTCTGCTAGACCTCTTCAAAAATGCCTTATAAAAACAAAATATTGGATGATGTCAGTATAGATCAATAAACCATACAGTCTGAAAATCCAAACAATGATATACATCTTTACAAGTTCACCCAACTTACAACCACAACGAATACATGTAACAAAACCACAGAAGACAATCAGCCTTTGACTGGATCTTACTATTCTCTATGAATAAAGTATCACTCATGAGCTCTGTCAGATAGCGTAAGTGATCATTTACCAATCTGCGCCATAAGGTCCATAAAGAAACTAAACAATACAAAAAGAGCAGCGCCAAAGATATTTGAAGAGAAATACAGACAATGGAATCCAGATAAGGAAAACTTTACAGTATACAAAATAAGAAGACAAAGACGAAAAGTAGAAAAGGAATATTAGTAATGGAGAAATTAAAGAAATAGAAACTGAGGTTATGGAGTACTTGTGAAATGAAGGATTCAGTGTAGAAAATCTAATTCAGAAAGCACCACAACAGGATAGGGCAACAGATATCCAAATTAAGGGGAAACCAGTGGAATGGGAAGCAATTGGTCAGGTGCCATATGAAGATATTTTGGAGCCTTCCACAGGAAACCAGTATAAACATTTACTTGAAGCTGGACAGGAAGGAAAGAAACAGGAAACTCTGATGCAGTCAATGTTGAGGATTGATAGGCCAGTGAGTTTCCATATGACAGAGCAAAGGATGGCACAGGATGAAATTAAAGACAATGTGCCACAGGAAGATGCTATACAACTTTCTATAGTATGCCCACAGAAAATAGAATGTAAAAAATGTGCCCTCAGTTTAGAAGAAAACAAGCTAAGAGAAGAGTTGCTTGATTTAATAGAGATAGATAGACATATTAAGATGAATGAAAGAAATAGACTGCAGAGGGTCAATAAAACCCAAAATGTCAGAAGTTTGATAAAACAAATGCACACAGTACTTTGAACTGTCCATAGAGATGCATGTGATATAACAGAAGTAAACAGGATATATTACTGTGCAGCTAAATTAATAACTGATAAAGTTTTACCACAAGAACACAGGGTAGTGAGGGAAATGAATGGGAGAAATTGAATACTGTCATGAAAGTATCAACTAGAGAAAACTATAAAGCAATTAAGACAAGAAGTGTCACTGTAAGAGGAGTATAGGAGAGAGAACAGATCAACAAAAATATTAAGAAAGACGGACATAATAAAAGCAATGTGCGGTATTAGAATAAACTAGGATCTATCGTGCACTACCACAAATAACAAGCTAAAAGTCTCAGCACAGGCAGAAAAACCTAGAAGATAGGCAGATAAATAAAAAGGAAAAATACAAAATAAGCAATTTACTGATGATCCAGAAAAGTTTTACAGAGAATTGGGAAACAAGGTAAAAGGAACTGAAAGACCACCAAAAAATGAAGAAATAGATACATTTTGGAGAAGTATTTATGAAAATCCCATGGAACATAACAAAGATGCTAAATGGATAGAAGAAGTAAAAGAAAGAATAAGAAGTTTAAAGGTACAGGATATGAAATGGGATGAAGTAACATCTAGAGAGATTGAAACAAAGTTAAGAGAAGCTTCCAATTGTAAAACCCCAGGCACAGATTCAGTACCTAACTTCTGGTTAAAAATATTAGTATATTTGCACAAAGATTTAGCAATGAGTAAGAACTATTTATATACACACCCTGAACAGACACAAACCTGGCTAACAACAGGAAAAACAATGTACCTACTTAAGAGTGAACCTGCAAGCTACCCTAAAAACTATAGACCAATAACGTGCCTTCGGATAATGTATAAACTATACACTAGAAGTGATGCCGACAGAGTTTATGGTCATTTAGAAGAAAACTGAATTATGGCAGTAGAACAAAAGGACAACAAAAGAAAGTCATATGGAACAAAGGGTCATTTGTTGTTAAATAAAGTCATAGTGGAGAACTGCAAAAAGGGGAAGAATCTAAGTATGGCATGGATTGACTTCGAAAAAGCATTTGATAGTATCTGACATTCATGGATAAAAGAGTGCTTAAAAATGTATAAAATACACCCTACACTGATCGACTACATTATAGTGACCATGAAACAGTGGCAGATCATTTTGCAATAAAGCCATGATAAAGGACATTATTATCCCAAGGATAAAAATTCAAAGGGGGATATTCCAGGGTGACTCGCTTTCAGCTCTGCTATTCTGCCTTCCCCTTAATCCATTAAGCTGTCTACTTAACAGCCTGGGCCATGGCTTTAATTTGGCTCCTGGAAAACAACAAAGCATAAAGACTTCTCATCTTCTCTTTGTTAATGATTTAAAACTGCATAGCTCATCAGATGAGGAACTGAAACTAAACTTTTTCAGATGATATAAGAATGTCATTTGGTCTTGATAAATGTGCAAAAGCAACCTTTAAAGCAGGAAAACTGCACACCAGGAAAACATCAGTTTGGGACAAGAATGTGATATAAAAGAACTTGAACAAGAGGGAGTGTACAAATATTTGGGAATTGATGAAGGATCAACAATAAAACATGAACAAATGCTAATAAAACTTAGTAAGGAAAACTTTAGAAGACTTAAATTAATCCTGAAAACAGCGTTGACATCTAGGAACAAAATCCAAGCTATGAACCAATTTGCTCTTCCTTTACTAACTTACAGTTTTGAAGTGATTGACTGGCTCCAAAACATGCTGTATAGATTAGCTAGGAAAACTAGTAGTATGCTTCATGCTCATCAAATAACTTAGAAAAATCAGTGAATACCAAGATTATATATTCCTCATTTCGAAGGAGGGGTGGGCCTCCTTGAAATTGATTACATGTATAGATCTGCAGTCATGGGATCTCACACATATCAGCTGACCTCACAAGACCCAAACACAGTGAAAGTTCTGAAACATGAAGAGAATAAATCTAAGATGACTTATCTGCTTAATCTAGCAGAAGCATATCGGTGTTAAGCAGGAATGGAAATCAAACCAAAAGTAGATAAAAATCAGGCAGCAACTGAATGTGCTAAAAAAACAAAAAAAAGAATATAAGGTGAAGGACCAGATGAGAAGGCAAGAAGTGGAGAAAATGCATATAGCTGCAACTATAGAAAACTTCTGGAAGAACCTCATGTTGATCAGGAACAAATGCAGGAATGGTTAATGAGAGGCAAATTCAAACCAAGAGATGAAAGTTTAATATTGGCAGCCGAAGATAGTTGACTACATACATGCTGGTTTACAAATTCCATTGAACATGTGGGAGAAACAGACAATTTTAAGTTTTGTAAAACTGAATTGGAAACAGTCACACATTTTGTTGCTGGTTGTGATATACTAATGGCAGAAGTACTGTATACTGAAAGGCATAATAATGTGGTAAGACTGTTGCACTGGAGATTATGCAAACATTATGGTACTGAAGTGGCTGAAAAATACTGGAGAAATGAGCCACAAAGCATCATAGAAAATGATGAAGTTTACATCACATAGGATCACCCATTACCAACAGTTCAAAAGATAGATGCTAGAAAACTGGATATAGCGGTCCATGGAAAGAAGACAAAAGTAGCATTGATCATTGAAATCACCATACCCAGTGACTACAATGCCTTGTGTACAGAGAAACACAAAGTCATAAAATATCAGGATTTGCAGGTAGAAACAAGAGAAATGTGGAAGAATGATACACAGACAGTTCCAATAGTAGTAGGAGCAATGGTTCTTATAAAAAAAAAAATCTACAGTCGTACTTAGATATATTACCAATACATGTAACCCCATATGAATTGCAGGAGGAGTCATTACTGGGCACATTGCTGGTGCTTCGAAGAGCACTTCTGGCTGACATCAAAGAGTGAAACAATACTAATTTCAGGAACTTTATTTGTACTTTGACTTGGCAATGGGGTCCATTCCCATCATGGTATTAGAATCCGGAAAGATCTGAAGAAATTAAAAAAAATAAGGTACCAAAGCAACAGTCCCAAAACACATCCATTCACCCTGGTAGAAAAAAAAATTGCTACTTTTCATGAAGACACTTTTATTAATATACTACATCTCCATACCTGGGACTCACTAAAGATTCTGCCCATGTATGATGGTGTCTCTGAGATCAACAAAATCTTCCTTGGTATGCTAAACATACAAACTGTCCTCAGAATAAAATTAGTTGAAGTCAACCCTGCCCCATGTCTATCCATCACAACTAAACAGTATGTGACGACCTCTCTCTACCCCAGGCCAGTAGTCAAGGAGCCTCAATTCTCACTACTAAGACCGGTGAGAGATGGTCACTAAAAACAGGAATTAATTTACACAGTACTTTAAGATGCAGCTCTCTGCATCAAGTACAATTTCCCCTAAGAGCACACACAGGGACATGCTCCAGACATAGGACTGGACTCTCTGTAGCTCTATATCTCAAACAAGACTCACTTTGGAGTGCTGTGTCCCAGTTCCAAGTAGCTGACATACCCATACCTGGGTATTTGATTTTTGTATACATACACACGCATACACACACTCCTGGGAAAGGCTGGTACAGATTACTAGCTGTACCCCTTCTGCCCAGACTATAAGGTAACTCTGCTGCCACCAATCAACCACTCTCAGGCTCTTACAAGGGTTTCCAAGTATACTAACTAAAATCAATACTAATATAAATGGTAGAGTGGCCACAACATCACTAAAATAAGCACAAGTACTCTAAATATGTTAAAAGCATTCTCTAAAAGACCAGTCACAATAAAATGTATAAAATATTTAATAATAAATAATAACATAGAAAAGATGAGAATACTAAATATTTAAGTACAATAAACACCAGAGTTTCAATCACAGGAGAAATAAAAACAACACAGTTGGAAAGATTCGAACAGATGCAGAAAAACAATACTTAACTAATCTCACTGTATTTCCATTCCCTAGCTAACTTGATTAATACAGCAAAGCAAGATTAGATGCTGAGATGCTTACTTCCACAAGGCAAGGTGATGAGCTTTAAAACTTAACTAATTCAACTGACTGTGATAACTGACATAGATCTTTTGTATTGGGTTCCAAAGAAAACAGAACAAACTTCTATGGCAGTTCCATCTTCTCAGTGCTGGTTATAGAATGATATCACATTTGATCACCTGACTCGGGTACAATACACATTCAAAGCTTTACTAAGATCTGTTGCAGTATTTGAAAAAAAAGTTATGTACTCACCATAACGATCCATCTGAGTAGTTCTACTTCATTTGTCTTCAACCCGTTCGAATACAGATCCATATCTGATCCGAGACGCAACTTCACAAGCATCTGCTCTGAGCTCCAAGCTCCTTCCCCTAGCCATAATACATCACCACCACCTTCCTTCCCTCAGATTGAGTTTGCTGTACCCTAAACCAAACAACCTGACCCAATATACCTTACCTCACACAACTTGTGCCACCACCCGAAACATGGACCAAAGCCTCTAAAGCATGCTCTGCTACACGCCAAGAGGGTAAGGCCAGGGGGAAGGAGGGAGGGACAGTTGAAGACAAATGAAGTAGAACTACTCAGATGGAACATTATGGTGAGTACATAACTTCTTTATCTGAAGTAGTTTACTTCATTTGATCTTCAACATGTGTGACAGAGTCCCCATCTACTTATACACCTGGGTGGCCCTCAGGAAAGGATATTCTGGAGCACCGTGGAGCCGAAGGATGCTCTCCCTCTAGATATCAAATCCAATGTATAGTGAGAAATAAAGGTATGAGATGAGGACCAAGTAGCCGCAGAACAAATGTCATCTAAGGATACCCTAGACCAAAAGGCCATGGAAGTAGCCATGGACCTTGTGGAATGAGCCCTAACCTGACCCAGAGGAGACAAGCCTTTGTCCTTGTAAATCTGAAGGATGCAGAGAGAAATCCATCTAGCAATGGTCACCTTGGAAATGGGATTACCCAAAAAAAGGTTTAGAGAAGGACACAAACAAATGGTCAGATTTGCAAAAGGGTTTTGTCCTGTGAAAACAGAAATGTAGTTGTCTAAGAACATCTAACAAATGCAACTTGTATTCAGCTTTATTTTTGAAATATGTAAAGAAAACAGGTAAATTGATAGTCTGATTGATATGGATCTCAGATGCCACTTTTGGAAGAAAGGAGGGATTGGTATGAAGAGAAACCCTGTCCTTATGGAAAATCATATATGGAACCATGACAGACAATGCCTGAAGTTCTGAGACCCTCCTAGCTGAGGTGATGGTCACTAGAAAGGCTGGTTCAAAAAGGGGGGGGCAACCAGGGCTTGCAATACCATAGTAAGGTCCCATGGGGGTAGGATCTTTGACCGGAGGATGTAAGAGATCCTTTGATAAAAACTTTACACAATCTGGAAGAAGCTAAAGAAGCCATGCTCTCACCAATGTTGAAATTAGAAGTGGCAGCTAGTTGAACTTTCACTGCAGATGAGCTAGCCCCTTGTTGAAAAATGTTTGCAAAAAAATCAAGGATAGCCAGAATTGGAGCAGTGAAAGGGTCTAAATCCTTTTGAGAATCTCAAATGGAAAATTGCTTCCATTTGCTATGGTAAATGTTCCTGGTGGAGGACTTATAGGCTGCCACCAGAATAGTCTTGACCAAAGAAGACAAACTGGGAGTCCTAGCAATTAAGAGAACTGAAGCAGCCAAGCCGTGAGCTTCAGACTATCCAGGTTTGGATGAGGGACCCTCGAGGGGTAAGAGATGAGATTCAGAAGGGGATTCAAGATCCAAGGAGGAGCTAGAAGATGAGACCAGAGGAAGGGAAACCATACATGGCAAGGCCAAAACGGGGCAATGAGTATCACTTTGCTCCCCAGTCGATGTGCCTTCTGGAGGAACTTTAGAATAAGAGGTAAAGGAGGGTAAGCATAAAGAAGTCCGGGAGACCAAGCATGAACTAAAGCGTTTCTGGGGGATTCTCCTGGTGGGGTCTCAGAGTGAAGAACTTGCTGCACTTCACATTGAAAGGAGATGCAAAGAGATCACAGCAAGGCCGACCCCACATTAGAAAGACCTGCTCTGCTACTGAAGGATTCAGAGACCACTCGTAAGGCATCAGAATAGTCCGGTTAGTTTGTCCACCAGTGTGTTGGACTATCGCAGAATGTGCATTGCTACCAGAAAACGACTGGTGGAGAGCACCCATTCCCAAACTGTTATGGCCTTGTGACAGAGGGGGTAGGATCTGGTCCCTCCCTGCTTGTTGATGTAACAGACCACCAACATGTTTCTGACTGAATTGCAATAGTTCTTAGAAGAAGAAAGGTATGAAGGGCCTGCAATGCCAAAAGGACCACCCTCATCTCTAGAAGATTGATATCCAAACTGGTCTCAATTGGAGACAACATGCCTTGAAATGTCCTTCCCAAGCAATGCCCCCCCACCCTAGCTGAGAGGTGTCCATGGTCACTGTGGCTTGGGCTGGAGCTGCTACCACAGCCATTACCTTGATGAACACCCTGGGGACTGTGGTGAGACCAAAGGGTAGGCCTCAAAACTGGTAATGATTGGGCCCTAGCCAGAAGTGGAGGAACATCCTGGAGATTCTGTGCATCTTTATGTGATAGTAAGCCTCCTGGAGGTCTATCGAGCACATCCAGTCACTCTCTTGCAGGTAAGGCAGGATGGACTGTAACATGACCATCTGGAACTTCTCTTTGTTAACTGACAGGTTCAGGGTTGACAGGACCAGAATGGGCCTTAAATCCCCCATCTTTTTTGGCACCAAAAAGAACCTGGAATAGATGCCTGATCGAAACTGATCTTGGGGCACGGGTTTGATGGCTCGCTTCTTTGGCAGCTTGATTACTTCTAGTGTTGCTGCCTCACTTTGCATGGGTGATACGTCTGGGAGGTGTTTGGGTGGAGTGGGAGGAATCACAAACGGGACTGAATAACCTCTGGATATTATGTGAAGCACCCAATGGTCTGATGACATGGACTCCCATGCTGTCAGGTGCAATGACAGGTGAACCCCAACTGCATCCAGAGCAGAGCAGTTAGGCAACCCCTCAAGGCTGCTGCATGGGCCTGTCCGAGAAAGGTTCTCGAGACCCAAAATTCCTTGGACCCCCTCTGCCTCTGGGCAGGTGTCTGTCTGGTCCCTCTCTGCCTTTAGGGGAAGAAGAGTCCTGAGTGTCCCAGGAATACTGAGACTTCAGGAACCACATCTTCTTTTCCCCTCGCTAATTCTGAGAAAAGAATCTTTGAGGGTTTGAGAAGCAGATCCCAAAAGTAGACAGTGTCCACAAAAGATGCCTTCAAGGGTTTCGTGAACTGACATAAACTGAGCCAGGCATGACACCTCATGGCAACATCGGACCCAGCTGCCCTAACCACTCCCTCGGTAGCATGCTAAAGGAGCATGCACATATTACAGACTGCTTTCAAGGTGGCCATCCTTGCAGAGAACGTACACCTGTCCTCCTGTGAGAAGGACTGTAGGAGCGACTCAGCTAGTTCCTTAACCAGGTCATGCTGTAGTCATGTAACATGGGCCAGGTAGTTCAGCTCTCTTATAGAAAAGGTTGCTGATGCATACACCTGCTTCCCTAGGCGATCCATCGTCCTAGACTCTCGGTTGGGGGGATTGACCGAGGAACTCTCCTGAGCTAGTTCCTTCTTGGTGGCTGCTGCTACCACCATAGCATCTCCTGGGGACCCTTTATTCCAGGCAGGCCTGTCCACAGGTGGGCTTAAAATTTTATCCGGGCGCTTTGGAATTGGCTCCATGGTGTCCGATTCCTTCCAAGCCCTCAAGTTTATCAAGTCCACTAAGGGATCCATGGAGGGGGAACCAGGAAGTAGACGGGCCCCACCACTGGCACAATAGTTCCATGATGTCTCCTAAGGAGACATCCTTGGGAGGTAATCTGGGGGAACCTTCCCCTTCCTCCAAGTCGGTGTCCTTAGTAAGGGACTCCAGAGAGGAGTCCAAGTGCCTGTTCTTGCACATATGCTTGTGAGGAACCTCTCTGGTGGGGGTCTCTGGAGTGGGCTCAAAAACCACCTGATGTTCCTCAAGGGGAACCATCTGGGGTTCCCCTAGCATGGGCTATTCCTGCAGTAAAATGATGGGAGTCACACCCAAAGCAGAGTTGGGGCAGAATCTGAATAGATAGTCAGGGGTCTCAATCCACTGGAGAAAACCCTTTCCACCACGTCGAATGCTGAGGGTGAGCAAACTTCCTGGGATGCCAGTAAGGGAGCTGCTCTCCCAGGATCTAATGAGGGGATCGGAGCTGGGCCTTAAGTGGATGGAGCACTGAGGAGATGGCCGTGTCCTGACAAGTTCGGCACCAATGGGAAAAATTCCACCCCCTCGAATCTGATGGCCAGGCTATGGCTCCAAGAGCCACTCGGATCCGAGCTAGTCAGGTCCGAAGTGCTCCAGGTAACTGCTGGTGTTGAGGTAACAGGTACCATCGTTACCGGCCCCCTGACTCCGAAGCCTCTTGGGTCCAGATACTCTGAAACCAGAGGTCAGATCGGAGAAGGAGAAATAGGTGTAAAGAAGCAAAGCGAGCTTCCCCCTCCAGAAGAAGAGGGGGCTGGCAAGACTCCCATCTGTATTTGTGTATGAATAAATCTCCACATCATTTTATTCATGTCAACTTCAGATAAACTGCGGGTGAACCATGATGATGCTATGGACTCTGACCTGGCAGGTCGGTGTGTGGAAGCCCTAGAAGATGACATTGGCTCCTCTGGCTCTGGCAAAAACCTGGGCAATTGGAGCTGAGGGAGTCAGGTTGATGAATAACCTAAATTTTTGGCGGAGACCCGGCCTGAGCCAAACGATCCGGGAACCTCTTCCTCCTATCTGCCTTATGCTCTCTCTCTCTCTCTTTCTCTTTGCCCTTAAGATGCTCTCCTACCAGAGGCCTAGAGGCAGGAGGGTGAGTCCCAGCCTGGGAGGGAGAGGTGGAGAGGGAGGGCGCTGAAGAAGTGGTCACAGCCATGACCAAAGAGGTAGGGGATGCAGCCATCTCTGTAGCAGGAAGGAGACCCTTCATTACTAGTTTTGCCCTACAATATTTTAGGGCTTGCGGAACAAAGCCCATGCAAATACTACAGCCAAAAGAAAGATGGGCTACACATAAGCAAATGACACAGAGTGTGGCCATCGGCAGGTGAACATTTATGGCCACATTCTATGTACTTTCCAAATACTTGTTTTGGCTGATCAGCCATCCCCAAAAAAAAAAGAGATACACAAGGCCTTACACCAACCCACCACATGCTCAAGATACACACACACCCAGAGAGCTGAGGGGGAAGGGAAACTCTAACTACCTAACAAGAAACTTTTCTAATGTGACGCATCAGCGAGGGGGAGGAAAAGAGAGAAAAACCTACACTACTAAACCCACACACATACAAAACTATTAAATTTAAACTAGAAGCTTCAAATCACTACTCACAACACTGGAGCTCAGAGACCACGATGCAAGTGCTAGCTATGGCAAACGAGATCTGAGGGAAGGAAGGTGGTTGTGGTGTATTATGGGTAGGGGGAGGAGCTTGGTGCTCAGAGCAGATGCTTGTGAAGTTGCCGGCTTGGATCCGATATGGATCCATACCCCCACAGGTTGAAGATCAAATTAAGTAAACTACTTCAGATCTATAGAACAGTTTCAAACACTTCTACTCTTCCCTTCAAAATTCTTTGTTTAAACATATACATTTAATCAGGTATAATAACATTCCTGATGCATTTTTTAACACAAGCTTCTGTACAAGTCAGTGTGTGTATTCAAGCAACCCAAAAGTATCTACAAAACTCCAGCTAGCCATGCTGACACATGCCACACATGCACAATCCCACTGTCCTGGGCACAGATAGCAATACCCCACAACATCACACCCCCCTTTGAAGACTCAAGCTAGTTTTTCAAGTACCATGGAATAACATTGCTTGAGAGAATGGGCATGGCTGAGAACACATTAACCTATACCCGATCTTGAGAGTCCATCTACACTGGCATTGCTGACCCCACTATGGTGCTGTATTGTTTTGTCATATGCCTGAAACCCTAGCCACCACCTTAATAACTTGGTATTCTGTTGTCTGACTCTATGTAGCCATGTTAAGGGATTGTAGTCTGTATCCACAGTGAATGTCCTTCCATATAGATAAGGCTGAATTTTCTGCAGTGCCCATACTATGACCAGACATTCTTTTTCTACAGCTGTATAACATTCCTCCCTATGTTGGTGTCTATGGCTGAGATATACAACCAGGTGATCTTCTCCCTCTGAGGAAGCTTGGATGAGTACAGCCCCTAGCCCATGGTTTGAATCATCTACCTACACAAAAAAATTATTTGCTGTAATCTGGACTGGCTAGCACAGAGGGTCCTCCCAAAGCCCCTTTAAGCGTTTGGAATACCTGCTCACAGGCTGGGGTCCACACTACCTTATGTGGCTTGTCGTTTCTTGTCAGGTCTGTGAGGGGAGAAGTTATACTATAAATGGGAACAAACTTTCTATAGTACCCTGCTGTCCCCAAGAATGCCCTCACCTGTTTTTTGGTAAGAGGGGCAGGCCATGCCTGAATATCTTCCACTTTGACAGGTTCTGGCCTAATATTACCACTCCTCACTCTGTCCCAGGTAAGAGACCTTTGCCATACACACCTGAAATATACTCGGCTTAATGGTCAACCTTCCCCTTTTCAGTCTATCCAGGACCTCACTGACATGCTGACAGAGATCCTGTCAGGAACGGTTGTAGATGGCAATATCTTTACCAGGTTACTTGTCCTACCATAATTTCAGACCCCAAACAGAGGGCTACAAAGCCAAAGGGGGTAGAGTTTCAGTATTAATCAGACATACACACCTCCAGACTAGTCTGCATGGGAGACACTCCAGGTGCAGTTGACTACTGACAAAACACCTATTCAAATCATAGCTAGCTACAGACCACCAAACATGACTCAGGAGGCCCACTCTACCTATCTGGACTTACTTGAATCCATCAAGATTCAACCCTCTACCCTGATCCTGGGTGATTTTAACTGCCCAACCATAGGGTGGAAGACCTATTCTAGCTAAAACATGAATACCCAGAGATTCCTCAACTTTTAGTTTTTATTCTTGTCAAAGGAAAAAACTTCAAAGACCAATTCACGTAAGGTTCAAGTATGGCACCCTTTATTACTTGCTGCAAGGAGACAAAACATGCAGATACAGGATTTGTCTAAATTACTAGTGAGCAGTATGCTACTTTTATACAGTTCTATGAAATGTTACTTTTCTATGGTTGACTTAGTTAGACACAGCTTTCTGTATTACTCTACAGAAAATGTTACTTAGATTTCCTGCTGACATGTTCAGATTTAAAACTCACTATGTGTTACATAGAAAATGTTACTTAGATTTCCTGCTGACATGACTGGATTATAAAAAAATACTTGAGAAAAACAACCTGGCCTTGGGGCTTATTTTTAGCCCACTACATACTTTCTATTCTTCAGTTGTGTAATTCTAATATATATGTGTTACATTTTACCTAGAGTCAAGGTACATTTCTAGCTTAGTTACAAGTAATGCTGACTACGGTTTATAATTTCAAGCAGCCTTTGTTTTCATTATCAATAGCTTCAGCAGCTATGTACTTTCTCATGGCATAAGCAGAAAAATCAATAACTCTTGGTTAAGTCTCATGACACTAGTAGAAATGAAACATCTATTATTATTATTTTTATGACATAACAGGATTGGAATGTCTCTAGTAGCTTGTGCAGATTCATGCAGTGTGAACAGAATAAATGTATTAACCCTTTTGCACCTCGAATGCACTAAGCATGCATATTACTAATACATATTTTTCTAACAATTCTCAAGGGGCAGAATAGCAATTGGAAAAGGAGTTCTCCTTGCCCAGTGTGAATCTGGTTCACTAATAAAAGACTCAGCCTCAAACAAAGAAATCCACAGATTTATATGTTACAGTGAATAACACTGCAGACTCAGCACCATGTCACCAAAATGGACATCACTGTCAAACTAGAAAAAGCCTGATGACACCAAATTGCACAAACCTGACATTTTACTCAGTGTACTTGTCCTCTGATATCTTGAAATTTAATATTTCCAATTCTTTGCAATTGCTTTAACAAGTGATCATCCTATTATGTCACAGGTCTCATTCTCCTTTATTACCCTGCTCCTATTGCCAAGAGCTAGACTTCACTTACCTTAACTGTATACTCCAGCAAACCTTAAGAACACCACTCCATGCACTACATTTAAATCCAATTCTAAAATAATTTCTACTCAAAGAAGTAGATTGTAGCTACTTCAGAACAGCACAGAGATAGAAATTGTACCCCATACAAAACTACTGGATATGACAAATGATGACAACCTCAAATCTGAACTCCACATTCAAAATAATATATAAAAAACTTTCCAGAAACTTGGCATGCTTTACAGACATGAAAAACACTTTCTTACTAACTCTGCTTAAACCACCCTAGCAACCACTTACCACCTCCTTTCACTCTTGTATGGTATCTCTACCCTTAATAATGTGCAGATATCTGTTAAAACTAAACTTGAAATATGCTAAAACAAAGTTGCAAAATTTGCACCCAATAAACAATACTATACACGTGACTGCAAGGCCTTTAAAACTTTGAAATGACTTAAACTCCCGCATTACCTAGACTTCATACAACAAGCTACTCCCCACAACATCATTTATAAACCCCATGCCTGTCCTTGCACTAAGTTCTAGTCTTCCTTCCTATCACCCAAACAGGCCCGATCATTCTAATGATGAACAACTTCTCCAACCACCTATAAACTTCAAAAAACATTTGGAAATAGCCTTCACTGCTACTCTATTGCAAAAAATGCAATTCTGTTCCACAAGATGTTAAAACTGTCATTTACCATCTTTCCTTCAAGCATCTTCTGAAAAAACACCCATAAAACTTATGGCTCTGCTCATGCTATACCCCCGGTTGAACATCAATCTCATCTACTTTTTTATTTTTCTACTT
The DNA here is from genome assembly GCF_019279795.1 of Protopterus annectens. Taxonomy (NCBI): domain Eukaryota; kingdom Metazoa; phylum Chordata; order Ceratodontiformes; family Protopteridae; genus Protopterus; species Protopterus annectens. Next base: position 1,498,423,886 of record NC_056725.1, on the reverse strand, counting down.
TTCTCCACCCCTATCTGTACAATTCTCTACCCATCACCACTTTGTCATCTTTACCTGACTATCCTACCCTCGCTGCCCCTTAACATAACATTTTCCTATTACCTCCTCCACATTTATATTAATCTACCCTAATCTCTCCCCATTTATAGTGACAATTAAATTAAAAACAATACTTTTACTTATTACTACTGTGAATTGCCAAAAAGACTCTCTCCAGAATTGTATATATGGCTTTTTCTTATTGTTCTCTTTGTGACATATTTTGGTATAGCTCTATGCCTTGCAATATTATCAATTATTTGTGAAATGTATAATTGTCAACTGTTTTTTATGCAATGTCTTTGAAAAAAATATGTTCTCTCTTTAACAGAGCTTTTCTCCCTGTGCCTCCACTGAAAATGGGCTCTTCTGACCCAATTTTCCCAGTAAACAAATGTCAATAAATATAATAAATAAATTAATAGACCACAGTTTCCCAGTATCAAGGCTTCCGATCAGTTAATCACTCCCAGCAAACCTTAAGAACACTAATTCATGCATTACATTTAAATCCAATTCTAAAATAATTTCTACTCAAGGAGCAGATTGTAGCTGCTTCAAAACAACACAACTACTTGAACATTCTCCCTTTCCTCCTTGATTGTTGATTGACTGCATTCTCTTAGTCTTCTTTCACTGTAGATTTGCATTCTTTTTTCACTGTAGATTTGCCATGCTCACCAAATCTTACCTGTTACATACCCAATTATACCCCCTCCATTTCTCTTTACCTCCCTTATCCCTCTCTAGATGTATTTTCTTCTTCCCTCCTCTTTCTCTTTCCCATCTTTCTCTCTCATCCTCTTCTGCCTGGCTTGTTCCTTTCCCTTCATCTTTTTGTTCCTATTGACTTGTACATGTTGTAAATTACATTGTTATATTTAGAAATACATAAAGCAATAAAAATCTTAAGATTAAATGACATGAGTATAATACATATTTTGTTGATACTACAATGCTAACTTTGTCACTGTTTTAAAGTATTTACTGCTCTCTGATTGTTCTATATGCCCTTTAAGTTTCTGATTTACATGTATTCTCTATGCATTGGCTGTCAACAGTTTTTGTTCCTATTGCCAACAGTCTAGTGAGATCAGTACTGTATCCAGATTAACAACTATAAATAACTAAAAAAGAAAATCTTGAAAAAAATGATACCTGCTCCTTAATCTGTGCAGTTTGAGAGATACTGGTGGCATTCAGAATTGATTAGCTATTTGTGAAGCAATTATACACACTTTTCACATCAACAACTCATGCTATACTATTTTAAGTTCTCCTGTATACAGTTTCAAGACTAGATCAGCTGGTTGGAAAAATTAAGTTGTTTATGCCATTCAGTTTCAGTTAATTCATAATGCTGCACTGCCTATGTTAATCTCAAAATTCATATGCAGACATAGCCAGCCTTAGGCATACGCCAACTATGTGTCCGCCTAGGGTGTCAATCTAGCCGGGACACTTTTCCAGTATTTATTTGTTTATTTTTTGTAGTAAAGAAATGGCTTCTTTAAAATGTGTTGAATGAATATATGAAACATTGGAGAGTAAGACAAACTTTGGGAAAAATGAAGAAAAAAGTAATCTGGATGATGTAGGTAGACCAGGATGTAGGCAGTGAGTAGTGTGGGTGGGTGGTGCTGTGGATCCCTTTTGCCTCGGGCACCAGTTGACCAAAGCCAAGCCCTGTATGCAGGCTTTTGATTTTCATTTCTATAAGGACTATGTTAACCTTTTACAAAATAAGGCTGCAACATATACAAGGAAAGCAATTGCTTTAGGCACTGGACTTCCTCTTCAGAAATTATGGTGTGCAAGTAATCAGCTTTATCTTTCTAAAGTGCTTGTCTAGAAATATTGTTTTTTTTTTCAAATGTGTAAGATCTTGCTGTTGGTTCATATCTGCCATATGAATAATATGTTTTTTTTATCTTACAGTTACATTGAGAAAATTTGCTTTAAATCAATACTCTTGTGAACTCTACCCTTTAGAGTTTGTACCTGTGCTCTATTATTTTATCTTGCCAGCCATATAAATTTAAAATCTTAAGCACATATTTACTGCTTCTACTGCAAAATCAGTCATATGGTGTTTCCAAATGTTAGATCATGTTCTCATAACAATTTGCTCTGTATAACTTCACGTGTTATTCCTCATTTAGTCCTGTTTTTCCACCTTTGTTACAATGTAATGCAACAGCAACAGTCTTGGCCTATTTTTCTGAACCCAATTATATATTTGTTTACAGATACAGAAAGTTTTATAGCACAAAACTCAAATCTGCATTTTATTAGCATTTTTGGTAGTTCTGTTATTACAATTAGTCTGTCTTAGCTGTTTTAGCATTCCAAAGACCATCAAGTAAATGTTTCATCTCCAGAACTACAGAGAAGCATTTTCTCTTTTCATTAAATGAACTCACAGTACTTTGATTTAACAGTTTTAGCCATTCTTTTCTGCTGACTGTTTTGATGCAAGTGCTGATATATATTTATTTTGATCCTGTTAGTCCCTGATAAGTATTGTATAATTTTAAAAGAGACCCATGGCAGAGACAATACTTGTAAAGGAAAGTTTGTCCAGGATGGTGGAGACATTTCCATACTTTCCTGCAAAGAACACCAGAGGAAGGATCTTTCTATAGAAAAGGTAATAAGCATGATGGAGAATACTGATACAGAATATATGGAATTGGTAAAGCTGGATAAATGAATCGTGTCAGTATATGGAGGTTTACCATTGGAGCAGCTTAAAGTGTTTACTGAAGTGTTTATATCAAATGCAACTAAAGGTGATATGATATGGTTTGCTATGCTCAGTGATTTGATAGACAAATCTATCTGTATTTTTACAACTAGATGGGCTTGTTTGAAATTCTTTTAGTAAACACTTTATACATTTAGCTTTAAAACTTGTGGTTGATTATTATATTTATTAATTTTTTATTCATTAACTGACTTGAGGATATTTACTGCTGCACTGTGAATAGCTGCAAGTCTGTTTTTCTCTGTTTTTCCAGGTATGGCCGAAAGGAGTGCGGCAACATCAAGAAAATGCGATTGCAAGTGTTATCCCTTCCCCTTTTTGACCCATGTTAGCACTCATTTTAGGCTGTAGAGTGGTCAGAAATGTTGAATTCTGTGTTTTTACAACATTCTGACCATTTGGCGTTACACGATTCGCTTAGAAATGTTGGTTAATTGTATGGTCGAGCAATGTGCGCTCGACCATATAAATGTAAACCATATGTGTATGTATATATATATATATATATATATATATATATATATATATATATCTAGGTTTACAGTCAAAATGTTGAATGTAGGTTTGACAGACACGGGAATGTCAAATGGCAGATGGCCGATTCCCATGTTGCTCTACAAAAATGTGATTTGAAGTGTAGGAGTGACACTTACCTAAGCTCCTATATGGACATCATATTTGATATTCAGTCAAAATGTCAAATCTGCTGAATTCATTCATCAGATTCAACATTTTCATCTAATTAATATACAAGGATTCAACCTTGCCGCTAAATTTTCCAAACAGTATATATATATATATATATATATATATATATATATATATATATATATATAGACACCACACCTATGAATGACCAGTGCTCGGTGTACTGAGTGCCTGGATATAAAAATCCATCCACAAACCAAAAATCCAGCACTGTTATCATTACTTAAACCCATATGAGTAAAATAAAATAAAATAAAATTGAGAACACACAGTAGAGTTCCAAATGTTCTTTAATGGCCGACCAATCTACCACCTCCAACACAAACCTAGATTTCGATAAGGTAGTAGGGAATGGATTAACTATAGCACATAAACATAAAATTTTAACACAAAAAGAAAGAATGTGGATAGTGTATTTGGGCACACTATTCAAACCAGGATTAAATGACCATTGGTAATGAATGCTTAGTTCAGTATTATGGATCTTGAAAAATAGAGGTTAAACAAGTATAGTGGGTGAGCTGTGACAAAATATGTTATACATGTTGTTGTGTGCAAAATATGTTATACACTGCTATGGTGTGTTTAATATACTCAAGGATATTTGTTTTATTGGGTATGCTGTCACTTTTAGAAGCGCTATTAGAGAAATGTATAAAATGGGTTTCTACCTTTCCGGAAGTACACACTGAAGATGCCAGTGGGCGAAACCTAGGTTTGTGTTGGAGGCGGCAGATTGGTCGGCCATTAAAGAACATTTGGAACTCTACTGTGTGTTCTCAATTTTATTTTATTTTACCCATTTGGGTTGAAGTATATATATATATATATATATATATATATATATATATATATATATATATATATATATATATATATATATACATATCTTATGTGACTTATTTTAACAGTGGAGCAATAATTCAGGATGTAGAATTCTGGCACTGAACAATTTTGTGATAAATGATTGTCCTTCCCTGAAAATTAGTCTTAGTGTTAGTGTGTGTGTGTGTGTGTGTGTGTGTGTGTGTGTGTGTGTGTGTGTAATAGTATATTTAAATTACAGTTATTGTAGGTAAGATAGCATTATAAGGTACTGATCTCAAAGTAATGTTCAGTAGAGTCTGGGATGCTTACACCTGTATCTCTACTCTGAATTATCTCATTGTGGAGCCTATTTTGGAAGGAGGGTGTTGGCTCAGATCCCAAGCCTACAGTGTATATTATCTGCATGTTCCTAAAGTCAGACTTCATTTACTTCAATTATAATCTCTCTTTTGCTCTCATTTCCACTGTGAATGAACACATTTAAGTTGTTAAAGGTCAGGATCCTTGAACTGCATCCCTTGAAACAAAATGGAAAAATAAACTGATTTTTACATTTTTTTCTACTGTAGGGCAAGCCCATCAACCCCCAAAGTTATATATGTACCAACTCAAAAAAGGAGGGAATTATCCCTGAAAAGGGCATCACTGTTGACACAACTCACCAACGGTGATTTCCTGGGGAAGAGCTCCAATCCTTGGTGGGTTGATCTTCCGGTAAATGACATTCTAGAGTTCAGTCTTCATCAACCTCTAGGCCTGTGGGTTAACCCTCTCTCTTTCTCTCACACACAAACACACACAAATATATATATATATATATATATATATATATATATATATATATATGTTTGTGTCTTTCGGCTTTTCCCGGTTAGGGGTTGCCACAGCGGAACTCCGGTCCACTAATGGTTGGCAGTAGATGTTTACATACTGGATTGCCGGACCTAACACACAACCTTTGGCAAAGGAATGCCCATTCACGCATGTCGCCACACAGAAGATGCTCTAACTGAGAATCGAATGCGCAATGTCTAACTGTGAGGCGACAACGCTACCGCAGCACCACCACCGCAGTATATATAAATATATATATATATATATATATATATATATATATATATATCCATTATTTTCAGGGAGAAAAAGAAATACAGGAAAAAACATTCCAAATCCATCATTCGATAAATAGTTTAACAGCTCAGGACATAAACAGCATAAATAGCAGAACAAAGCTTTTGAGTAAAAGACTCTTCAGTGTTTAATAAAATTGTCCTATCATAGCACAAGTATATATACAACCACACAGCCAAAGTACAAACTTAATAATAGCAGCAATTACATCCTTAAGGTTCCTCACATCTTAAAAAAAGTTCTCTTAAAACTGAGCCTCATTGAGGCTTATATTCTATCATGTCTTTCTTTTAAAATAGGTTTTATACTATTATTCACATTCAAACCTGGGATATGGTCAGCTCTAAAAAAATAATCCATTTATATTCGGCCAACTTCATTTTATTTATTAAATCACCCCCATTTTTATTTTTAAACGCAACTTGCAAGATTCTAAACTGAAATTTATGCTCTGCACCTGCAGTTGCTATATGCTTGGCCAAAGTATTTGTAAGGACATTTCTACGAATGTCAGAACAATGTGCACTTATTCCCTCTTTTAGCTTTTTATTTGTTTTACCAACATACAAACATTGGCAGCATACACAGTTAGCAAAATAAATCACATTTTCTGTGTTACATGTTCCAGCAGCTCTAAATTCAAATAGCTTTTGACTAATTGGGTGTATAAAACTTAAATCCTTATTAATATCTGTACAATGTGCACAGCTGTAACACGGTTTACTGCCAAATTTATTAATTTTTTTTGTAGCACATTATCTCTCCTTATATCCTTATAGCATAAATGTTGCTTTAAATTCTTTTCTCTTTTAAAAACAAAATGTGGTGTCTCACCTACTAGATCAACCACTTATTGACTGGAAGTAAGTATAGTCCAGTTCTTTTCAATTATTTGCTTAACAAGACCTGTGTGTCGATTATATTTCATCATATAATTCAATTTATCCATAGTTCTATTTAGTTTGGCTCTCTCCACCACAGCATTATAAGCCTTACCACTCAAATATGGTCTGGCTGTGTGATGCCTTAACCCAGTAACTATTCCTTTCATTTGTTGTACTATAACTTTATTATAACCCCTTTACATAAAAGAGTCTGCCATCTCATTAATTTCCAGCTCAAAAATTAGATCTTTCGTACTAAGTCTGTTAGCTTACATAAGCTGTTCTTTTACTACCCATTTAAAAATATGCTTGGGGTGTAAGCTTTGTGGGTGCATATACTTACTAACTTGTACATCTTTCCTATGAATTTTGGAATTAAAATACACATCATCTCTAGAAATTACTATATCCAAAAAGTAAATGTCATCCAAAGGTGAGTTCACTTCAAATCTCAAAAGGTTTGTGGTGGTGTGCAAGCATTCTACAAATGCAGTAAGTTCTTCCTTAGTGCCATTCCATAACAGGAAGACATCATCCAGAAATCTTTTAAAGAACACTAGATGTTCATTTTTAGAACACATCTCTTTTTCTGAGAATATGTACTGTTCTTCCCATCTAGCTAGAACTATGTTAGCATAGGTATTAGCTGTTGGTGTACCCATGGCCACCCCCAAACACTGATGATAATAGTCCTCATTAAACATAAATACATTATTATTCAAGACACAATACAACATAGAACATAATAGCTTCACTTTCATTGCATCGTATACCTTATGTACTGTTAAATATTCCCGTACTGATTCAATTCCATACTCATTGGGAATGACAGTAAAAAGTGACCTAATGTCCATAGTTACTAAAAAGATGTCAGAGCTTACATTTATTAAAGACCACTCATTTAACATCTGTAGAAAATCACGAGTATCTTTAATATAACTATAGCAGTATTTCAAAGCAGGAACTAGTTGTCTATCCACATATTTAGAAATTGCTACTGCAGCCCATTTCTTTCCTGACACAATAGGTCACATTGGTGGCCTGACTAAACTCTTATGGATTTTGGGTAGTCCATAAATAAAAGGTGTAACTGGGTTAATCATATACAAATAATTATATGTCTCTGGTGTAACTGAGCCATCCATCAGTAGTTCATATAAAAAAGTTTTAACCTTTATAATAACATCAGATATAAACTTCCAATTAACTTTCACAAAAATTGAAGTATCAGATGAAAATTCCTATCCATTCATTATATTGCACTACACCCATAATAACTATTTTCCTCTTTACCAGCTGATTTGATAATTATGTCTTTGTTCAAACATTAGGAAGTTAGAGCATCTTTTTCTTCACTACTAAGGTTAAAAAACGTACTTCCTTTTTGATTAACAAAATAAAGTTCATACAGTTCTCATTCACATATACTCACAAAAGCTTTTACAGTGGGTGTACTGTTAGGTATAAATGTGCTAGTCCGTTTTAAAACATTAAAAATTGAGAATGTTGATATAGCAGCTTTACATCAACATTTCTTGCAAAGCACCTTAGTTCAGTAAGCATGTCATTTAAATCACCTGCCACTAAAAGCACAAATGTTAATCCTTTACTCAAAAGTTTCAGTTGTGCTGCAATCAGCACACAGCTTGATAAATTAAACACATTAGTCACTATTGTCTTCAGGTCTTCATCTTTTGGTTTCTCAAATCTTGTCCTACCTTGCTGGTTTTGCAGCCTCTCTGGTCTGTTTTTCCTTGATGATTTCTCATAAATGTCTGACTGCTGCTGCTGCGATCTCTGACTCCTTATTTCACTTCCTCAGGTTTCTGCAAACTGAACTGCTGCTGTAAAAAAAAAATCACTCAGTTCATTTTCATTTTCACTACCCTTTTGAGTTGGCAATATAGTAATTCTGTCAGCGTCTTCACTCAGAACACTAACAGGATTAATATTATTGTTAGCTGGAATTTTACGTCTCACTGGAAGCTGTCCTTAGTAGTGAAGCTGTCTAATTCAGATACAGCATTCCCAAACTTTCCCAGCTGAAGCAGAGTGTATGTAAACCCTCCTACCTCATTCGCTGGTTGGCCATCAATTCTACTACTCGCTCATTCATTGGGTTGTCATCTTTGGGCCAAAAGAAGATATTATTGTTCTTAAAGACATTTATATCTCATAGTAATTTACGCTTTTTAACAGCAATGAGCCTGTCTTCAAATCTCTTCAGATAGATAAACAGGTCATTATATTCAGTGGCAATGGCAGCACATTCAAAGGCATGAAGTTGCTCATTTTCTAGTACTTGTACTACCTTAGCTAGCTCAGATTCATGTAAAGAAAAAAAGTAATTCATGAGCTTCATATATTCAGCTCCTAGCTGCGAGTTCATTTCTTGCCACTTTAATAATAAATCTTGATATCTGTTCCCATAAGTGGGCATTTTATTGATTCTAAGCCCTCTTGGAACAATACCCAGCTTTAAATAAACATTAAAGCTTAATCTCTGCCACTGTAGCCTTTTATACTGTTCCATTTTTAAACGTAGATACTTGAGGGCTTGTGCAATGTCACTATTTCATTATTAACATTCTTTTTACTTATTGACATATCTTCTTCTAAATTGGTACATAAATCCAGCAAAGGGTTATCACGAACCATTAACAGTCCTTTTAGTTTTATAGTTGGTTCTACAGTACCTGGGGCAGCATGTACTATAGCTGCAACATGAATAGGGCGTGTTGGCTGTGCTTCCATCTACCAAACATATTTGTTGAAGCAATCCACAAAGCAGGTAGCAATACAAAGTAACAGGTCTTCAGCAAATCAAAGGACTTGGATGAAAAGCAGTCAGAATTCCAGGAAAAAAAAAAAACAGTCCAAATCCGCCATTCGATAAATAGTTTAATAGCTCAGGACATAAACAGCATAAATAGCAGAACAAAGCTTTCGAGTAAAAGACTCTTCTTCAATATTTTATAAAATTGTCCTATCACAGAACAAGCATATATACAACCACACAACCAGTCAAAGTACAAACTTAATAATAGCAGCAATTACATCCTTAAAGTGCCCCACATCTTATAAAAGTACCCTTAAATCTGAGTCTCATTGAGGAGAAAGAGAAACAGAAATGATAAATTAAGATCAGCCGTTTATTATGGCTGGTTAAACTAAGCTAAAAATAAAAACATTGATGTGTTGGAGAAGTAGTAGAGAGTCATTTTTAAAATACATCAAATAAAATATTAGCAACAAGTATTTATTGAAGAAAATATTGGTTCAAAGGAATGGAGAGTTATACTGCAGTAACTGCTGAACTTTAGCATACTCTGGAACAAACTACCTACCTATATCAAACAAAGCTCCTCATTAGAACTCCAAGAAAAATCTTGATGATTGGATGGGAGATAGGAAATTTACCCCGGGGATCACTTCTGTGGCTCTGTTTGACAGGGGCACAGGAAAATAATTTTCTTGGGTGCTGAAAGCCAGGGTACTTTTTGGCTATGCTTTTATAGGCACTAGGGCCAGTAGCCTAGTACTTACCTATGAGGGAACACTACATAATCATGAAAGTTTGAAATACCGAATTTCAAACTTTCGAGACCATATAGCCAAAACCTCAAACTACCGAAAGACCAGAAAAGTGAATTTCAAAATCCCGACTATTGTGAGTTTGAAATTCATGCTTCTGGTGTTGCGTTATGGTGGAAGAGCAGGTAAGTATTTCTGTTTAACTGTGTTGGTTAGAGGTTTAGTGTGTAAGTGTGTGTTGTGAGTGGGATGTGTGTGTGCGAGGGGGATGTAGGCGTGTGGTGGTGTATTCATGTGTTTGTCTGGGTACTGCGACCTTGGAGCTAAAATATTTAAGTAAGGGGTTGTGGGGTGCACAGGGGGGCTTGCCCCCCCCCCGGTTTGTCTGTAGGTTAGGTTTGTGTGTTTGTGTTTGGGGGAAGGTGTGTGTATGTGTTTGTGTGTGGTGTATATTGTGTGTAGTTTTCAGTAGTTTGAATTTCGTGGTTTTGTTTTTTCAGTATTGTAGTGTTTTGGGTGTTTGGTCTTGGGATTTTGGACATTGGTAGAGTGAGTGTTTGGTATTTAGTAGTGGTTCCACCTATGAACCTATGTACCTACAGAAACTTTACTTAATGAGTCCTAGACATACCCCTGGATTCTCAAAAGCTTGCACGGAGTGCAAGATTGGTGCAGGAGCCCACGTAGGCAATATGTCTGCCGTGCGATCCAGACACAACCTGCAGGGGGCGTACACGAGCATTCCTGGACTAATTTTCCACAGACTAAGCCCTGGTATGCAAATCACCCCATTTGTAAGTGAAATCCATGCAAATGAGGTGATTTTGCAATCCAGGAAGCTTGCAGCAGTCTGTGCAAGACTAATGATATCTGTAGAAATGTACTCGGTTAGTAACCAAATACATTTCTGCAAAATCCAAAATGGAGCTATGATAGCTCCAAATAAAGGCTGCATATCACTGAAGAAGCATGCCAATGGCCAAGTATAAGGCAATTGGCATTGCAAACAATACAAAAAAAAAAAAAAAAAATCAACTTTTATTTTTTTAGCTGATCTCGGCTGTTTAAGCGTAGGGCAGCGACGTTCAAATGGCATCGGGGGGAAAATAAAAAATAAACCTAAAATAAGCATTCTAACTAAAATCAGTATTCTGCCATGCAAGTCAATGACAGGCAGAAGACAACCTGGCCACCTGGCCAGTGAGTAGTGGTTTCTAAGGGGGGAGGCTCAGTGTGACACATGTAACTATGCATTAGCAGGCAATCCTATGCAAATGAGGGGAATTATAGTGAATCCCAGTTTTCCCCAGCATATGAGTCAGGTCCCAACAGTGTAAGAGTATGAATAGATGGGTGCAAGCCTAGGAGGTAGGTGACATCATGGGGGTGTTTGTCAGGCATACTGTAAGCGGATTGGAGCCCTGTGGCTCGGGTTTGCTCCTAGCTTAGCACAGCTAAGCTAGGGGGTGTGTCTAAACCTGCCTAGCACTCTTTACAAAGTGTAAGCGGGTGTGCACGTCGCACATTGGGTCATACAGGAAGAAAAAAGAAGTTAAACCAGGAAATAGCAGCAGTGTGCACATTTGAGCACTCTGTTTGCGTGGTGCGCACACAGACTTAAACAGGGAGGCAATGGGAATGGAAAACAGCAGTAGGAAGGTATTCAAGGAGAACTAGCATAGCTGGCAGGTGAAATGTATCAGAATCAGATAATTACACAGGCAGCAGACCAGCCCAGCCTAGAACACTTCTATAAACTAAGCAAACACCTTCCATTCTGGTTTTTCCTGCACTCTACACCACTGATGTATACAAGTGGGGAAATTTTAACAAACACACCTACAAAATGAGAAGGGCTGCAGCAGGCAAAATAGAACAACATGTGCAAGAGGCTGAGGATGGTAAGGATGTTAATGTTGCCGAACAACCCACAGTGAGGAGACGGAGAAGAGTGTACAGACCCAGGGTAACCTATCAGGGGCTAAATGATCTGGAGAGAGTGGAGCACTATAGGGTGGACAGAGAACTCCTACAGCAAACTTTTGTGCTGTGCCAGCCACACCTGACACACCAAACTTACCGAGGGGAACCCATCCCAGTAGATACCAAGGTATGTGTAGGCCTAGGTATACTAGCTACAGGTACCACCCAAAGCACAACTGGGGATATCATGGGCATCTCACAGGCATCAGCATCTAGAGTATTCCACCAGTTCCTGGATTCCATGTCAGCACATGTCAGTGAGCACGTATATTTCCTCAACACCCATGAGGCGTTGACCAGCAATATGTGTCTCTTCCACCAAATAGCAGAATACCCTGGGGTAATGGGTGCTGTAGACTGCATGCACATATGCATCAAAGCACCACCTGGTGAGCAGGGTAGGGCCTACATCAACTGCTGGGGCATCTCCTCCATCAACTGCCAGGTCATTTGTGATGCCCAGGGCATTATAATGAATGTGTGTGTACTGGCTGCCCTGGAAACTATGACAATTCCCAAATATGGCATCTGATGCAGCTGTACCAGAGATTTGCCAATGGGGACATCCCCTACGGTCACCTAGTGAGGGATGCTGGGTACACACTGGAGCCATGGCTGATAACACCCATCAGAAATGCACACACACCTGAACAACAATGCCATAATGAGGTACACACACAGACCAGACATATAATAGAGCATGTGTTTGGGATGCTCAGGTCACAATTCCGGTGTCTGGACACATCCGGTAGAGCCTTGCAGTATTCACCAGCTACATGTGCCCAAATTGTAATGGTATGTGCTATGCTACACAATATTATCCTGCAGAAACAGCTGCAGCAGGAACAGTATGGTGCAGGGCCACACAACCCCCCACCAGTGCCAAGACTTGCACAGGCACAGAGTGACCCAGAGGAGGAACAACCTGAACCTGCCCCAGTAGGCAAAAGAAGGCATGTCCAGTATGTTCTGGCCTTGGCAAAGAGGCAATGCATAGCACATGCCCTGACACAGTAGTGACCCAGGGAATGACACCTCTCTCTGACTCGCACATACAGTAAAAAGGATGCCAAATATGACACTACCTGTGCTCAACCATGTGTAGGGAGTATACTATGTGCATCCGACATAGGCACCCCTCCAGCACCATCCACAAGTGAGGCACACCCTCAAGGTAAGTCAATCAACCTACCAATTGCCAAATGGAGTAGAATGTGTTGTTACCTGTAGCTATGGTATGGATGTGAGCGTGCAAGAGAATTGGGTGGCTGAATATTATGGCAGCAGACAGTAGATACCCATAGTGGCACCATGACATCTGTAACACATACTAGAGTCACCATAGTAGCCAGTACTACACAGGGGGACAAAACCCACTGCAGGAAATGTGCTGAGCTACATGTGTGTCCATATGACCCACACATGCCAGTCAGGACAGTTCACATACCCAACATCAGTCTCAGCCAGCAGGACAGGTGTAGGCAAACCCAAACAGAGCCTGTTCCATGACCCCAGAATGATGGCTACAGTTAACCTCCCCTCCAGGCCTACACAGACAGGCCACAGCAGGGCAGGTAGTGGTATGTTAGTTCTGAAGGGTAGGAAGTCAGACAATAATATGTAGGGCAACCAAAGCCATGATCTCTAGTACACTGGTATGCCTCTAGTCAGCATGATAGTTAGCAATACAGAATGAAATGGAGTACCTGACATATCAGTACAGTCATAGCAAATGTGTACACATTTCACATATGCTCCCCCATCCTTCATTGTAATGTAATAACAGTCAGGTGTGCCTCCCACTCCTGTTTAGAAATGTAGAAATAGTCAGGTGTGCTCCTATCCTACATAGTAATGTAATAACAGTCAGGTGTTCCCTCCACTCCTGTGTAGAAATGTAGAAACAGTCAGGTGTGCCACCCCCTGCTATGCAGAAATGTAATAACTGTCAAAGCCAAATGATTGATGGATACCCTGCAGAGACAGCATGCTACCTGTCGGTGTACAACACAACAATCAGCACTGCAGTGCAAATCACCTGGACATGATCCACAAATTCAATACAGACAGCCATACTGGGAATGCTCACACAGAGAAATTAAGGCAGTGTCAGTCTACAACATACTAAAAGGTCATACTGGGCATGCTCACACACTTAAACACATGAAGACCATGACTGCAAACACCAGTGGACCAGACATATCTGGCAGTTGCAGTTGTTAGTGGAGACACTCGTCAGTATGCACCACTCATGCCTTGCACACACAGTGGATAGGAATACAGATATATATGTCAGGTCAACACACGATAATAAGCCAAAGGTAGATGTACATAGATGTGTGGAAGAGGGTGACTGTGAGAAGGAGCCATCCAGGCATGTCCCACCCAGCACACAGCCAACGGGCCCCAAACACATGAGGTGCAGATGTCACTCACTGCAGATTCTAGCCACCAGTATCTGTCAGCAATACAGACTATGTGGTGCACGTGCCATCTGTGCAACACGACTGTTCAAGGAAGTAGCCATCTAGCAGCTGTATACACGTACCTGTGACTTATGACCCCGTGTGTACCCGCATGTGGCGTGTCACCCCTAGATGAATGGGTTATCGCCCATGCACACAGTGCCCTCCCCACAGCCCTACTATGACAAGCCTGCTGAGGTCATCCAATGTGAAATACACCTTTGGGAGAGTTGTACCCAGTAATTTCTGTGGTGCGTCTCATAACTGCGTACTGCTGCAGTATGATAAATTAGCTAGGTAGGAGTTCTAACTCCAGACTTGGTATTTGTGTGCATGTCTGTCTGTCTCTGACTGTGTAGAGAGCAATATTTTTTAGGGTACTCACACTCCTTACAATTCATATAATCAACTTTGGCAAGGCTGCTGATGTCACCCACCTAGAAATACAACTCTGGGAAAGTTGTAGCCCAATGATCTCCATAACATGTCCTGTACCTGCGTACTGCTGTAGTGTGATAAAGTAGATAGATAGAAGTTCAAACCCCAAACTTGGTAAGTGTGTGTTTGTGTGCGTGTCTGACTGTGTAGAGAACAATGCTTTTTAGGGTACTCACTCTCCTTATAATTCATATACTCAATTTTGGCAAGGCTGCTGATGTCACCCACCTTGAAATACTCCTCTGGGAAGATTATAGACAGTAATCTCCATAGCACATCCTGTAACTGCGTACTGCTGTAGTGTGATAAAGTAGGTTGTTAGGAGTTCTAACACCAGACTTGATAACTGTGTTTGTGTGCGTGTCCGACTGTGTAGAGGGCAATGCTTTTTATGGTACTCACACTCTTTACAATTCATATACTCATCTTTGGCAAGACTGCTGATTTCACCCACCTAGAAATGCACATCTGGGAAGGCTATAGCCCTGTAATCTCTGTAGCACATCCTGTAACTGCGTACTGCTGTAGTGTGATAAAATGGTTAGATAGGAGTTCTAACTCCAGACTTGGGAGCTGTGTGTGCATGTCTGTCTGTCACTGACTGTCTAGACAGCAGTGCTTTTTAGGGTACTCGTACTCCTTACAATTCATATAATCAACTTTTTCTAGGCTGCTGATGTCACCCACCTAGAAATACACCTCTGGGAAGGTTGTAGCCCAGTAATCTCTGCAGCGTGTCCTGTAACTGTGTATAGCTGTAGAACTGGGGTAGGGTTCCATCCCCACCTATGGCAGTTCTGGATATTTTGTGTGTGTTTCAATGTCTGTGTACAGAGCAATGCATTATGGGCTAGTCACACTCAGTACATTTCAAATGGCCTACATTGACAATCTTGCTGATGTCATTCATTGTGAAATACACCTTTGGGGAATGAGTTCTCTAGTAGTCCCCATGGTGCATCCTAGAACATCTCCATGCTGTAGTGTAACAAAGACCTCTGTTACGGCTTCTATACCCACATGTGTCACTTGTGAATGTTTTGTGTGTGTTTCACTGTCTGTGTAGGGAGCAATGCCTTTTAGGCTAGTCACACACTGTACATTTCAAATGGCCTACTTTGGCAATCCTGCTGATGTTATTCATTGTGAAATACACCTTTGGGGAAGGCGTCCCCTAGTAATCCTCATGGTACATCCTTTAACAGCTCCATGCTGTAGTATGACATAGACCTCTGTTAGGGGTTCTATACCCACACATGTCAGTTGCGGATGTTTTGTGTGTGTGTCACTGTCTATATAGGGAGCAATGCATTTTAGGCTAGTCACACTCACTACAATTCAAATGTCCTACTATGGCAATCCTGCTGATGTCATCCAATGTGATATACACCTTTGGGGAAGGAGTACTCCAGTAGTCTCTATGACATGTACTGTAATTGCATAGTGCTGTAGTTTAATAGACTAATTAATTAGGGGGTTTACTCCCAGACATGACAGGTGTGTGTGTGTTTGTAACACATATCTTGTGTTGAGGTGGTTGTGAGTGTGTGACACCTGTGGCCAATGTACAGTGAGTTTTGCATATTTCTTACATGGTGTCCCTACTATATATCACAATGTCCTCCATACAGGGATAACAGATATAAAATAGCTGAGAGGCTGTGGTGCAAAGCCATAACCAGACATGTGACATCAAGGCCACACAATCACAGTTAGCAACCCCAGTATTACCCAGAGCACACTCTTAACCCATGTCTCATGCACACACACATACCTAGGCAACAGCTAATATGTGGGTAGTACACTGCATATTGGCCACTGATATTAACAATGGGGTGATAGCTGTGGGCTACAGAAAGCATGGTACCCTGTCCATCTGTCCAATATGCACACACATGCAGACAGTGCACCTTCCCCATGTTCCCCAATGGACACCTAAAACACGTGTGGTGCCATCACATGACCCACAAAGGACATACCATGCCTGGCAACATGCCCTGTATTGACAGATGCCACTGACACCAGGGAATGCCATTAGCATGCTATCAATTTAGGTGCAGGGTAAACCTGCTGCCCATTACCAGTTCCCACCACAGTTGGGCAAGACTAGCACATCTGATTATAATCTGTGTTCACAACACGGGCCAGACACCTGAGGTACAGTTCCACATGTCAATGTACATGTATGTGGGAGGTGCGCACATCCCATACAACGTCCATGTCATGGACCAAGGAACACATACATGGCAAGCAATGCACAGCATTGGCCACACGCAATAGTCACCCAGGTGACTGGATGGGGGATATAATACCCACCTCTGTGGGCAAATGCAGACACTACAGCCTGAGCCACAATGCAGACCATCATCATCATCTGGCCTGATGCCAAGGTATACCCAACACCTAGCCTTGTACAGCCATCTGGCACAGTCGACCACCACACACCTGTGCAGACATGCAAACATGCATGTCAGTACTGGCACCCTGTGTGTTTGTGTATGTGCTTTATGGTACATATGTTCACATCCACAGTCCCTATAACCCCCATTGGCATGCGGAATCATGTTGTCTGATGTCAGACACCTCCCCATGCCCTTTGCCCATACAACCCCCATATGACCCGTTTGGTGCATGTGATACCTGCACAGTGATGTGTTGTGGCAATCCCACTACTTCTTCTTCTTCTTTTGGCTTTTCCTGGTTAGGGGTCACCACAGTGGATCATCTGTCCGCTCATGATTGGCAGTGGAGTTTTACAGTGTCGAGTTGCCAGCCCGGCACCCAACCTTCCACAGAAGGCACACATACACACACACACACACACACACACACACACACACACACACACACACACACACACACACACACTCACACCTAGGGCCAATTTAGAGTGTCCAATCTACCTGCAGCATGTCTTTGGGATGTGGGAGGAAACCGGAGCACTCGGAGGAAACCCACTCGACCACAGGAAAGACATGCAGACTCCGCACAGAAGGCACCCCAGCCAAGGATCGAACCGGAGAACCTCTTGCTGTGAGGCAGCAATGCTAACCACTGCACCACCATGGCCGGCCTTTGTGGCAATCCCACTACTGATGAGTTGTAATCCTGGCCCTGCCAAGTGTGTCAGTATGTGTGTGTGCCCCTGTAACATTGTGGCTGTGTTGACTCTGGCACCTGATCATGTGGACAGGCATGTGTATGTCACCTACAGTTTAACTACCATATCCCTGTTGCAGATGTCATTCAAATCACATATATGTTCTGAGGGCTCCACAACAGTTAACTCATGTGGCGCATCCAATAACTGCATAGAACTGTGATAGCACTATATAGTCATCAGCGGTTTGATACCCTGTGCTAGTAGGTGTGTGACACAAACATGCTTAGGTTTTACTCTCCCACCACTCCCTGACTTGTCTTTGCCTCTGTCTGCCTCTTCCACTTCCTCATTGTTGGATGTGGTGACCTACACCTGCTTTGCTTGTAGCAGCATGTGCATTTTAAGTGATGCTCATGATCAGCTGATGCCCTCTGCATGAACTGCAGCCCTCCCCTAGCTGATTGCATCATGTGGACCAGCTGTGGTAACATTCCCATAGTCAATTGCATGGAAACACAGTCCAATATCTAGGAACATCATATTGGTATTGGCCCTTTTCATTCACTGTGAGCAGGAACTAGATCTGTTGTTTGCCAAACAGCATCTCAGATGGATTGGGGAGTTATCTATACCAACATACACTGTGGAAAAAGGGCAACACACAGCAGGGGGATGTCCCTGACCTGACTGCAGACTGTAAGTGCTGCTATACTGCATTTGGAGTACTGTTGGTTTAACTGTGTGTGTGTGTGTGTGTGTGTGTGTGTGTGTGTGTGTGTGTGTGTGTGTGTGTGTGTGTGTGTGTGTGTGTGTGTGTGTGTGAGTGTGGATATGACTGTCCTACATGTCTCAATACCTGCCATGTCAGTTCCATGTTTATGAGGAATCCCCATATGCAGGGCCATCTGCAGACAGGACAGTGTGTTGTGCCTTTGGTTTCATGTGTTACCAATGGAGCATCTATCTGTAGACTGCAGAAGTTAGAGTGAGGATTACAGTCTGTAGATGGTGAAAGATGTGACAGTTACTGGCTTCTTATCCCTCATAGGACATATGTTGCAACAAACCCTGTTACAACAGGAAATGTATGAGGTTATCGCAGTAACATGTATTTTATGGCCCTGTGCATGTGCTTCCAGCCACAACTCTGCCAACCTGTGTACTTATGTCGTGCATGAAGTGGTGCATATGTGCTGTACACAATAATTAGTGTCATCATATCTGATAACAAGCCAGTGAGATATCAGACTGCTACACATGTTATGTACAATAGGGCTTATATATGGTGACATAACCTGGACATTATGTGAATGTTTGTACAGTACTGAGGTCTGTGTACTTATGCTGAATGTCGACAGTGTGTGTATGTACTTTAGCCTGTGTACAGACTGTGGTATATGTCATTGTTCTAAGTCCCGTCCTAGCTGATGTTGCATGCTGCTCCACTGTATGGTACCATATTGGTGTACATGTTTGTAGGGCCATACACACACATGTCCCATACCACAGATAGCTATTAGACCAAACTGTGTAGCAGCCCAGTATATGTAGGGTCAGTCTGTGAGTAGCACATATGAGGATGGTGTCAAACAGATAGTCCATATACTGTAATATTATGCTAGCTTAACATATGTGGCTGTGGGTGTGTTCACATTGGTTGTGGTTATGCACTTTCACACAGCTGTATCTTACCCTGTGGTGTGACATGCCTATATAGCCTGCTATATATGCAGGTACATGTGCATTCCCCCATAGGAGATGTAGGCCGGTGTTGAGCCAATCTGCCTGTAGCCTGTGCAGTGCATTGTGACATGCCTAGCAGCTTAGTGTGCTTACCCAGTGAGTTGTCATGTTCAGATACTTGCCAGATGTACTGCTGCTGGGCCTCCCTTAACAGTCATGTATGTCAGACAGAGCAGTGGGATGCTGCACAGATGTATGTCAATATCTAGTGGGTAGTATGTGGCCATGGTACCCCTGTACCAGTGGTTATTATGTGTCAGGCCAGACAGGGGTGTGTGAATGCATAACCTATGGTGGCAAATGTATTCCAGTTGTTATGTGTTATACCCATCTACATGGCTGTCTCCATCCATATTGTCAGGCATGGTACACATGTTTAGCATGTTTAGCAACTGGCAGTGTATGTGGTGTTGAGTGCTATCAGTACATGGCTGCATCCATTTCTGTTTCTAACCTCAATTCCCTGACTAAGGGTATGTTGCAGACTATCCTGTAACACCAACAACTTGCTTAGTGTATGGCAACAGTTTTCCACATTTGTGCCTATGCTCCAGCCTCTGTCCTCCACCTACATACCAAGCTTTGCACATATGACATTTTGGGTCAATTCTAAACTCCCTTGATCTCTCTCTCTTAAAACCAGGCTGCCTCGTGGTTTTGGTGTCTTTTCAGGCTTGCTAGTTGTTGCTGAAGTACCTACCAAGAGGAGAAAATGCTGAAAGAAGAAAATGAGCCACTTTTGTGATTTTAAGTATTTTCTTCTGATTTTTTGTTAAGTTTTACTGCTTTGCCGCCTACTTTTTGGCATTTTCCGGCTTGCTAAAGTTTATATCTGTAACAGTAACAGTATTTGGAACACATCTAAAGCCTGTTTACTGCATTTCCTGTGTTGCACTTAATTTAAAATTGTTTTTTTCTCTAAAATCTGCATTTTACCCGATTTTGTGATTATTTTGCTGCTTGTGTATCTCTGCTACCTTTAAACTACAACAAAAAAAAAAATCTTGCTTTTTTCCCACTTTCTGAAAGTTAAGAAAGTTCAGTTACAGATTTGCTGTTCTGAACTGTTTGGAAGTTTCTAGAAGGCCAGTGATTGCTTGGGCTAAAGGGAAGTCTCTGTTCACCAGTGGGAGTGGTTAACACTGAACAGCCTGCCTGTCCCTGGAGGGGTGGTTACTACCTAGAAGCTGTAGTTTTATTGGCCAGTTTGGGTCAATTCTAAACTCTTTGATCTCTATCTCTTAAAACCCTACAACTCTCTTTTTGCACGGTTTTGTGCACTGAGCAGCGCCGGGCAGCGCCGCCTAAACAGGTTTAAACTATTCCAGACTCCCCAAAGTCTGCTCTTCACTTTTTCCCTTAGAACTGTTCAAACTCTCAAAGTAATCACTCTGTTCTCTTTCTAAAGCCATGCACTTGCTCAGCTCTTATAAGGAAACACTAACTAACTAAAGCACTACACCCTCCTTGACTTCTCATAAGTATTAGACTCCCGATTGGTCCTTCCTGATCAAGTGAAAAATCAGTTCCCTTCCCTAATCTGATCAGTAAAAAAAACAGTTCCCTATACTAATTTGGTATGTCCAAGGGTCAGTTTCAAGGTTACTCTCCAGTCCAGCTGGTGAATCTGGGAATTTTGAGGCAATGTTACAATTGCCTTATGTACACAGACAACCCTCTCCTCCTTCCAACAAACTCTAATACATGTGAGAGATGCAGTTACACAGCCAAACTGGAGGCAGAGCTCTCTCAACCCAAGACTGGCACAGTCAGTCAGGAGGAAAAGGTAACCACCCACACCACAAATCCAGTCTCAGACAGACCTATTGCATCTGCATACCCAACACATAAACACACAAAAACATACTCAGAGGCTCTAAATAAAAATCTGCCTAAACAGCAAAGACCTCCTAAGCAGATATCCAAGCAACAGCCACCCCTCAACAATACCCACAAATCACATATCTCACAAAATCAGCGTGCCTCACAGTCACAGCCCATAAGGCCAAACAACACACAAAATACACTTATTATAGGGGACTCTGTTGTCCAGCACACTGATGTTCCACTCACCAGACTGAACAAGGAGAAGGTCACTGTAAGCTGCCTGTCAGGTGCCAGGATCTGCCACATAACTCAAGCACTCAGGTCACCCCAAAGCAAGTACAAATATGACTCTGTCATTGTCCATGCTGGTGTGAATGACCTGAGACGTACCTCCCTGGACTACATGAAAAGAGACATAGAGGAGCTCTCTGACTATGTAGCCCAGGCTGGTATGTCCCTGACCTTGAGTAGCATCTTGCCCTCACCAAGAATGATGCCACAGTATAAAGACAAAATGATCAGTTTCAACAATTGGCTAAAGTATTGGTGTCATTCAAAGGGGATCCAGTGTCTGTCAGCCTGGGATGACATGCTCAACAAGCTACGTTGCTTCGCTAGGGATGGGTTGTACCTGTCACACTTAGGCTTTCGTATACTGGCCAAGGCTCTTGCCACCCCCATGGTGCCTTTTTTAAGCAAGGCTCAAAGGATAAACCCACCTCCATAGACAACCCAAAGATAAAAAAACTAAAGGTAATGCTACTCAATGCCAGAAGTCTAAACCTCAAGATGCACACACTCGAGACTCTCTTCAGAATAGAGAAAATTGATGTCTGTGCAGTAACAGAAACCTGGTTCAAGGCTCCTGAGAGCACCCCAGCACTACCAGCTTATAACTCATACCATGCGTTTAGGCCCCAAAACTCAGACTGAAGCACAAAAGGAAGGGGAGTATCTATATTCATCAAAGATACCTACACCTCCAGGTTAGTGGCACTGCATGAAGCATCGGAAACCATCCATGTGCAACTAACAGTGGGCAAAACTGCCTTTCAGTTTGTAGCTTGCTACAGAACACCCTCCCTATTACAGGAACCCCACTTGGCATTCCCGAGAACACTGGAGAATAAGAAGGTCTCTCCAAACACTATGTTATTGGGTCACTTCAACTACCCAAACATTGAATGGGAAAACTACTCAAGCCCAAACACCCTCGCCCAACGGTTCCTTGAATTTATAAACTCTAATGCAATGGAACAACTGGTCACCACTCCCACAAGAGGGAACAACATATTGGACCTGGTCATCACCAACATGGGGACTCTATGTTCCACACCAGAGGTAAACCCCTCATTGGTAAGATCAGACCATAAACAAATTTCCCTGGACATCCATATCCCGTCCCCACCCTCTGCCAAGGAAATCACTGTAAAGAATTTCTCCAAAGCCAACTTTGCACTTCTCAAGACTGAGGTGGAATCCTTCAAAGCCCCTGGGCCAGAGGATATTACAGCCCAATCCACAGAATCCTTTACAAATGCATTCTATGAGCACCTGCAGGAATGCATGGATCGTGCTATCCCAAATAAAACCAAGACTCACTCCTCCAAAAACAGGAGACCGGTCTGGTGGACCCCAGCCATAAATAAGCTATACAACAGAAGGAGGAAGCTACTACATGACAGAGCAAAATCCCAAAAAGGGAAGGCATCTCTGATCAGTATTAGCAAGAAACTTCGATCCCTCATAAAATCATCAAAGGCCAGTTTCGAAAGGAAAATTGCCCTAGACACTAAAGATAATCACAAGGCCTTCTTTAGTTATGTCAGAAACATGGGCAGAAACTCCCAGATATGCTCTGAATTTTTGCATAATGGTACAAAATATACCGAACCTACAGACATAGCCAACATCCTGGCAGACAGATTCAGCACAAACTTCTCTCCCCCTTCCCCCCAAAGGAGCAAACGCATATCCCAACTGAATGTAACCTCCCTGACATCACAGATGCACAGGTGAAAGCTGCCCTCTCCAAAGCAAAAAACACAGCATCTATGGGACCAGACGGTGTCCCAGGCTGTGTCTTACATGAGCTCCAAGAAGAACTGAACCCTCACATTAAGTCACTGTTCAAACTTAGCCTTACTACAGGATATGTACGCAAAGAATGGTGTACAGCTACAGTGGTCCCACTCCATAAAGGTGGTGCCACAATGGACCCCGGAAACTATCGCCCCATAAGCCTGACTAGTCTGGTCTGTAAAGCTATGGAGCGTATTATCATGGAACTCATAAACAAAGACATTGGGAGCCTCTGGACACTGGACCCTACCCAATTTGGCTTTGTTAAGGGCAGATCTTGCCTCTTAAACCTAGTTGATTTCTTTGAAACAGTTACCAAAGCCATAGATGAGGGCAAGGTAGTCCACACAGCCTACCTGGACCTCGCAAAAACCTTCGACACAATACCCCACTCGGGCATCATAAATAAGCTTACCAGCTTAAATATCAACCCCTATATCACAAGATGGGTTGCAAACTGGTTTAGAGATAGAATCCACATGGTCAGAATCACAGGTGCCATGTCCAAATCCAAACCAGTTACAAGTGGCGTCCCACAGGGCTCAGTTCTGGGACCTTTCTTGTTCGGTATATACTTCTCTGAAGTTCAGCCTAACACGGGGGGATTATGGCTGACAAAGCTCGCAGATGACGGCAAAATGGGGGCCATAATCAAATCTCCAGCTGACACAAGCATCCTCCAAAAGGGTCTCACGGAGACGGATGCTTGGTGCCAAAGCCACAGCCTCAAGCTAAATGCTAAAAAGTGCATAGTCATCCCCTTTGGGAAAAATAAGGTACCCACAAATTACCACATAGGTGGTAATCCATTAAGTACGGAAGAAGTAGTTAGAAATTTGGGGACCAATGTAGATAGTAATCTCTCCTTTGATAATCACATTGCCAAAGTGGTTAGAAAGACCTTCTATATAGCCCACCTTATCACGAAAGGGTTCGCATCTAGATCAAGAGAGGTCATTGTGCCCCTCTACTCATCACTCATCAGGCCCATAACTGAATACAATGCCCCTTTTGGGATGTACCTTACCCGACACCTGCAGCAACTGGAGAGACCCCAAAAGTACCTCACCAAGAGGATCATGGGCCACAAACAGATGTCCTATGCAGCTCGACTAAAGAAACTCCAGCTCTACTCAGTTGCTTACTGCCTACTCAGAGGCGATCTATGCCTGACGTACAAAGCCATGTCAAACCCAGAATTAATGGTCATGCTCCACCTCAAAAAATCCAAGTCCCTAAGAGCTACATGCTCTAGTGACCTAAACCTCAGCACAAAAATAAATAGGACATGCTGGTGGATTCATTTCCCAAAGGCTCCCCTCACTCTGGAAAAGAATCCCAATTCATGTTAGACATAGCCCCTCGCTGACCCTCTTCAAGCGAAATTTGGACGCGTGGATGGGAAATCGCAAATTCACCCCTGGGATGTCTGCTGTGTCCCTGCTAGACAGAGGCACAGTAAACTAATCTTAAAAGGGTACCTTCTGTGACCTACTTTACAGAGGCACAGTAGGCTAATCTAATAGGAAGGCGGAAGCCAAATACAGTCTGGCTAGGCTTATAAATGCCCTAGGGCAGATAGCCTAGTATCTACCTATGAACCTATGAACCTATGCAATCCAATATCCAGCACATGCAGTTCCTGACTCCAGGACCCTCCACAACACGCTACAATGCTTTAACAGTAAGCCAATTCACCTGTAAACAGTCAGGGCAATATCTGTAACATATCAAGCAGATATGTCATTCTACCATAGGGAATGTACAATGTGGAAGGAGTACAAATTACAATGGTGCACATATGCACACATATCTATACACTGACAAATATATTCATATATATACATATATATATATATATATATATATATATATATATATATATGTATATATATATATTCAGATATTGATATATATATATATATATATATATATATATATATATATATATATATATATATATAGAGAGAGAGAGAGAGGAAGTATATATATATATATATATATATATATATATATATATATATATATATATATATATATATATATGATATATATGTAATGAGGGATGAGTACAGTGGGACAATTACCCCCTTTACTCTGGATTAAAAGCCCTCAGTGATGAGGTTTGCCACATAGCCTGGTAGTACAGGTGTGCTCTCTGGAGCGTTGAACCAGGTCCCATTTACTGCACAGATATCGATGTTCCCCATTTGTAGGTGTGCCTCAAGAGAGTGACTCTTTAAGTTTAGACGTCTAGCATTCAGTAGCCTTACCTTCAGTTTTGTATGCTTGTATCTGTTATGGTGTTGGTTTTGTCCTTTGAACCTTGCCTACATAAGGCACTATGTGGGTGACAAGAGCTGTAGCCAATAACCTGAATCCCAGGGGCAACAAGTGCAGACCATCTCTGGCAAAGCATCGTGGTTTGTTAATCATGTTGCCCCAGTCTGACAGATACTGGATCTCCTTTGAATGACATCAGGAGCTTAGCCACTTGTTGGAGTCATTGCTGTGTATATGTATATGTCTGAGTGTTCATATGTATATATTTGTACATATATATCTCCATATATGTATGTGGATATGTATATGTCCATATATGCATGTGGATATGTATATGTGTATATATCTATATAAGTATGTGGATATATGTGTACACACATATGTTTACCAAATGTCCAGAACATGGAGTGGAGTCCTACCTCAGCACAGCACCAGTAGTCGCAACCCCTTAGTGCAAGGGGATGTCATGGATGTATTGCAGGTATACATGTAGACTGTTGCTACTGTCATAGGGGTGTCTTAACAGACATGTTGGGTGTGGGAGGTCACATCTGCTGTAGACATGTGCACCATTGGCTAGGGACAGACATCCTGAGGGCATCATAGTACAGAACCACTGCTAGCACAGTAATGATCCTGTGGACTACAGCAGGGATATGACTAATATATGTGGACAGTCTGGCACTCTGTGGTCAGTCCAGAAGTGTACACATGTCCCTCTTCATGCAAGATATGTGGACCATGTCTCCCATTGTGGATGTTACTAGCCATGTACATGGATATATCATGACAATACTGGAGTACATATGCCCACACAGTGTATGCATGCACACACGCCAGTCTGTCCTGACACATAATACCTGGTGGTGCTGAGTACACATGGCAACATACTACCCAGTAATAGTGACATACATCTGTACGGCATACCACTGCTTTGTCAGAAATACACACCAGTAATGCTGGCCTGGCTGGAGTATGTCTTGCAAGTAACTGGACATAACAGCACACTGGTAATTACAGTAGGCTGATAGGCAATTCACAAAGCACTAGCCAAACCACAGGCAGACTGCCACAACACTGGAATACCTATTGTATGGGAGAATACACATTTACCTCTGATTATAGTGGGCTCGACACACAGGTCACAGCACAGCATAGCTGACACCTGTTAGAAAATGCATACCCGCATCCAATGTCAGCACAGCCACAGGCACATATAATACACAAGCTTAAAACTTGAGTGGCATATAACATCAGACAGAAAAGGATAGAGAACAATGGCATCTACCACAGTCTGTACAGAGCCCATTGTTCGTAAGCGCAATACACATACAGCTGTCAATCTTCCTAACTCAGGGTTTGTAACCTGTGGCTCTGGAGTCACATGTGTCTCTTCAACCCTGTGTGGCTCCTTGTACCTCTGAGGATTAATGGACACTCTACCACACAACACACATGCACACACACACACACACACACACACACACACACACACACACACACACACACACACACACACACACACACACACACATCAAGCAATTACAACACAGGAACACAATTATGGACATATGTTAGGTATTGTTCTTATACACTTAGTTATATTATATTTAGTATAACTATATATGAAACTATATATGCTCTGCTCTCTTCATTGTAGGAGTCAGATAGCTGTTGTGCCTCCTGATGAATTTAGTTTGGTGGGTTAGGGGTCAAGAATGGCTCTTTGCATAGTGAAGGCTCCAGACCTCTGCCCTACATACACAGACAACAGTACTGTAAACAAAAATACAGAATGTCCCAGTAATGTCCTCAGAAACAGCCCCAACTATACACAACATGTCAAGTAGTCTGTTATCTGACTGGCTTGTTATCAGGTATGATGTCAATAAATAATAGTGTACAGACCATATGCACCATATATATGTGGGCTTCATTTGCACAACACATGTGTGTACCTCTGCAGTCTAGAGGTCAGTGTATGTAACAGTGTGCTATGCCCCTGTAAGTCAGTGAATTGGGGGTATGCACCTTAAGTATCCTAGCGTGTTACAACATGTGAGGACCACCAGTAGTAAGTTGCCTTAAGGTAGGCGGATGTACATTACCATACATTTCTCCTTGTGGACATTGTTGGCCTACTGCTTACTGCCATCAGTGCGATTGTGATGATTTCAGTTATGTATTGTTATGTGACAGATACCACCCGTAGTGTCAAACCAGGTCTTTTCCCCCTAGGGATTGCATGTAGTGTATTTAGAGGCCACTGGGCTATACATCTGCATTATATACTGTTGATTGCTTGTTATGCTGTGGCCAAGTCTGTCTTTCCTGTTGTACTACTTGAAGGCCTTGGCATGGACACCAACAGATGTGATGTTTTCAGATTACTGTAATAAATGATCTGTTTGAGTGTTGCATTACTCTGTTTGTATGTATGTCAAAGCATAATCAGCTATATGCCATGGCATATACAACTGTAATAGTACACAACTGAACCTTTCCTATGTATACAAACCTGTGTGTTGTGTTAAATCCTTTGACTTCTCTGTGGGTATATGTGTCAGGCAACAATTGTCTGTGGTATGGGAGACTCATACACTGTCCATCAGATGAGGTTGCAACTGTAGGGATACTGGCTGTTCAGTATGTATATTCCTAGACATACCTCTGTGTGTGTATGTGTAGTTACATATATATATATATATATATATATATATATATATATATATATATATATATATATATATATATATATATATATATATATATATATATATAAGTATCTGCATACATGTGTCTGTGTATATGTATCATAGGACTGTTTATTGCTTACACATTGTACATTCACTATGGTAGCCAGACTGTACTGTATGATATGTTATCAGTACCAGCCTGACATAATACAGGTGGGATGGCTTACTGTTAACATCTTGTGTCCATGTAGTGCCAGGTGCTGGATATGGCATTTGTAACAGTTGGTCATGTATTGCAGGGCAAACCTGTTGTGTTGGGTGGGGGATATCAATACGTGTAAGACATATGTTGCTTGAGCCCCCTCACCCCATTAATGGTGCCTGTGTTCATATATGTCTTTGTTATGTTCTCTATTATATGTATAGATACATATCTGTATATATATATATATATATATATATATATATATATATATATATATATTTATATATGTATATATATTGATATACATGTATATATATATATATATATATATATATATATATATATATATATATATATATATATATATATATATATATATATATATATATATATATATATATATATATATAAATATACACGCACACACACACACACACACACACACACACATACATCTAGATGTTAAAGTACATTTTCTGTACTGTTGAATGATTGTGCTGGATGATATGTTTGTGATAACATCAAATTTATGCATATCTGTCATGGCTTAGTGGTGAATCCCATTCTCGATGGTTTTTAGGGTCCTTGGTTCGAGCCTTGTACAGGCTGTTTGTTTTGTTGCTGGGCAGAACACGGGCCATTGGATACAAAGTGATTAAGGCACTTTAAAGCAGTTGTAAGGGGGTTTGCACGGGTTTGAGCAGTGGTAAGCACTGGCTATAGTTTCTTACACTCAGTTAGCTTCTACTTTGCTTAATCTGTGTAGGCAATGCTTACCCCCGTGCAAACACACTTAAACACTCTTACTAGTGCTTACATATGCTTACTACTACTTATCTGTGCTTATACCTGCTTTCTACTATCTTATTCATTATGACACTGACTCTTCACATGTGCATTTCCTGTAGTACTCCATTTCATAAATATATGTTATTTAGTGGGTTTTGCAATAAAAATATTGGTTATACCATGCTTTGCCATGTAAAATAGACTGCGTTGCAGTGGGACTCGAAATGTGAATACCTTCTCGTTAGATGAATGCTCTGCCCACTACACTATTGCTGTGCTGCTTTATTTGCATATATCTTCCTTGTTATCCTCTTCAGCCTTTTACTCTGCTTTAACCGTAGCTAAGCAATGGCCACACCTGTGCACCTATGGTTAGCTGTACTCAGAGTTTAAAAAAAAAATAAAGGGGTTTCTTTTTTTGATTTTTATGTCCTCTTGCTGTTGTACACATGGGGGACTGTTGGTGGGGATATACAGATATCTATGAGTGGCCTCACTCATTTATTTCCCCCTTTGTTCTGTTCTACATTGCAGGGGCATGTTTATTCTGAGAGCTCTGCTCTTAGACATACCCCTTGCATTCGTACACACTCCGTGTAAGCCTAGGAGGTTGGGCAGTGCACCTTCATAAATATGCATGGTGAGCTGCCATCCACCTCCTACACCGGCGCTTCCATGCAGGACTAAGGTAGTCCTGCATGGAAGATTAGTGAATCCGGGGGATAAGCTTTTATCACGGAAATGTGTGCTGTTGTAGCTGTGTACTTACTGGGCACAATCATATTTAATCCAATTTTAGAAGTCAGGATATTATAAGATATATTTACAGTATTTGAATTTAGCTTGCTAAGTCCTATAGAAATAAATAATTTATTTGCCATTTTTTTAAAAAATTAGTAGTTTATATCTTTACATCTTGTTATTTTCTCCCTGTCCAGCTTTCACTTTCTCTCTCTCTCTCTATATATATATATATATATATATATATGTATATATATATATATATATATATATATATATATATATATATATATATATATATATATATATATATATATATATATATATATATATATATATATATTTGCATATATGTACAGCTATCTGTCTGTATCTATCTAATATATATATCTATATATATATCTATATATATCTATATATATATATATATATATATATATATATATATATATATATATATATCTATATAAACATTCCCAGAATTCAATAAACCTTGTGTAGGCTTTGTGTGGAGTCTACATGAAGTTTGCATGTTTGCAAGATGAGCAGCAGTTCTAGTCACCTACGCATGGCATGCATCATTATTACACGAATGCAAGTAAGATTTCATGACCAGCAACACTGTGTGGAGAAGAGGGAACACGCATACAAGTTTGTCTATGGGTATACTTGTTGTGCAAGATTATGCAGAGAGCCAGAATGACTACTAGGCATGAAATTACTGCAATGACTGCAGAATTTACACATTACAGAAAAGTGTGCTCAGTGCAATGTACATTATAACAAGTTTTAGCATAATGTAATATTGGATGTTGGGCTGAGCAGCAAGGACAAATACAATGCAACATTGATTAGGCAGGGAAAGTCTGCTGATTAAAATGATAGGAATGAAGGAGGAAGAGGGCATATACAGTACGGCATGGTACACAAGATAGGATATGTCAATGAATGTATACTTCCAGACAAGGCAGTAGCATAAAAGTAAGCACGTACGTATATAGTACAGTACGTACTGCTGTTTACACCTCCTGTGTGAGTATATTCATATCATCTCACAGAATAGAATATATGTGACAGTCACACAAGGGTACATGGAAATGTAGATGAATGGTTGTGATATTAACGTCATTGACTGGAGAGGACATTTAACAAGGATTTTTCATACAATAAGGGGCATGTACATGTTGTGAAGATCTGCACAATGATTTTCTTAAATATGACTGAAATGTCAGCATACCTCACAGACAAGCATGGAGAAATAAGTGACAGATTTGACAACTCCTGACAGAAGCAGACACAATCAAAAATTATTTTAAAATATTACAATCACTGATCTGTGATATTACCAGAATATGTTAGTTTAAGTTATTATACATGTTCTGCAGGAAGAGACGTGTACAACTATAATGATTGCTAATATTCTGTGAGGTGAAGTCACTACCCCTTTTCCAAAATTAAAGTGTCTTTGGAGTGGTTAAGTGGGTCAGTGTTGAATTCATGGCCAGTCTTGGCCATTTCAGTGGTTTGCATGACTCAGAAGCCAAAAGCCACATGTGCAAGAATAAAACCCATGCCAACAATGTTGTCAATGATCTCTGTATTTAGTGGATGCAACACAGAAATGCATATCATGCATGCATCTTGTACAACATCTTGAATGGAAGTCTGCCCTGTGAGGTACTACTAGGTCTGCATATCAAAGAATAGTTCTGTATGTAGGTGTGTACAAGCTTACTGTGCCCAGTATAGTATATGTAACTAATGCATTCCTGGCTGACATAGTTATTGACCATAAGGATAAAAATACTTACACACAACACACTGTCATGAGTGAATTCCCTACACACAGTTGAATATTGCATGCATGTGCCACATAAGATCATAGATCATAGAAGGTTTCTAGGCTATTAGCCGTAAGGCCTCTACAAGCCTAGCCATGTTAAACCCTTGTTCTCTTATGGACCAATATATATAGTCTATGTTTGCACCTGAATCTAAGATCAGCACTGGCTGACCCTGCATGAGAGGGACAAAGGTGAAACCCCTGGTGAAAATGTATAGTTTCCAATCCAAATGTCCAGATAGCACTTAAATAGGATCATTGAGGAGCTCTGTTTTACATGAATTGGGAGTTTGTTCCAGAGGAGTGACAAGGTCTGGAAGACATAGCTGTCTCTCCAGCATGTCCTGTTAATATCACAGGCTAGGCTAAGATCCCTAGAGTGAGAGAATCTTGTCCCATTGTTTTTGTGGATGTGCAGCTGCTTCATCAAGTTAAGGTCTGAGACTGCTCTGTAGGCCAGGCACAAGTTGCTTCTAAGCAGTCTATACAATACCGAGTAAAGTGATAGGGGTTTCAATCAGTCTGTGTAGGTCATGTCTTGTAGGCCCTGTATTTACTTGGTGAGAAACCTCTGAGGTGTCTCTAGTTGCTGCAGATGTCTGTTGAGGTACTTACAGAAGGGAGCAATGTAGTCTTTTATTGGTCTGATGAGAGTCAAGTACAGGGGAGTTACAACCTCCTTAGCTTTGGATGTTATACCTTTGCTTATGAGTAAAGAATGCAACCCAAGTCCAACAAATCCGGTAAATTCACAGCAAGTTAAATCCAATAAAAAAGAGGTAACTGGAACCACAGGCAAGATATAAAACTGTTTATTCGCAAGTAACATACTTTCACAGTAAGACTGCTTCCTCAGGCTTCTCAAACAGATAAAACGTTGAAACACCCCAAACATGTAAATAAGTACTGAAATCAATCAATCAATTAATTAGTAATTAGCTTAAACAACACTTAAGTATAATTCAAACAATACTTAAAAAAGTAAATAGTATAAAATGAAGTTAAAATATTTTCCTAATACTGTTATGTAAATATTTCAATTCTGGTTTTAATGTAAAACCACATTTAAACCTGGTGGGTGATAAGATCTAAAACATAAAGTCCACTTGTTTCTATGCCTTTCTGTTATGTTCAGAGTGTCACCACCTCTGATATGTACTGGAAAATGTTCTAAAATTAAGAACTTAAAACTATGAATATTATTTTTATTTTGTATGTGCTTATATAATGAGTTTGTGTCTTTGTTTCTCCTAATGTCTGAAAGGTGATTACATATATGATCCTTCAGTCTTTGATTAGTTTTACCTATGTAATATGAAGGACGTTTATTATACCTTACCATATATATTATATTCTTAGTGTTGCAGTTGCCATATGCACACATAAAACAATGTATTGTTAACAGGATGATAGAATGTTTTTTAGTATAGATATATATATTTATGTATATATAGATATATATTTGAAAAATGTGTAACTTTCACATTCAAAAGTGCCCTTCTTCAAAATCGTTCATTCATTGTTTTAATCTGTTCATTATAACATAATTTATTCTTAAGTGTGGCACACCTTTTGTAAGAAAATGTTGGAATTCGCAATGTGACCTCTCTTAATTCAGGTACCTGCTGTAGGAACAACCAAAGTTTAATAATGCGTTTGATATAATTTATATGTTGGTCATAAGTTAGTACAAAATACATCTTGTGTACCTTCTAGATCTTTCATTATTATTATTGTCATTGTTTTTGGAATAATTCAAAAAAATTTGAAAAAATGGATGGATGCAAAGAATTCCTTTCTCTTAATGCTTCATTTTTAATATAATGGACCCTATCATGATGGTACCCCCTTTGTATAAAATCCTTAGACATGTCATCTAGTTATCATGCTAAATCATGTTCAATAGTGTTAAGGTTACTTACTCTGCACATTTGATTCTTGACCATATTGTCGAACATAAATGTGGGGTTCATATTGTCATGCGATAAATAAGTACATTTCTTAACCTCTTTTTTATGTAGGGTGGTTTGTAATTCACCCTTAACATATTTTATTAATGTAATGTCAAGGAAGTCTATGGAACTATATTGGATGTTCTTTTTAAACTTCAGAAAAGTTGTTGTGGAGTACAAATAAATCATAAAATTATTTAAATCACTCGATGAACCTTCCCATAAGAAAAAAGATCATCAATGGATCTTTTATAAAAAAAAAACATTCCTATAGAACTTATTTGACAATGATAAAACATTGTCCATTTCCCAACAATTCATAACTAGGCTAGCACATATGAGTTTGCCACCTGAGTCCCCATTGCTATACCCTTCACTTGCTTGTAATAATTCTCCTGAAATAAGAACACATTATACTCTAAGACAACACTTAGTAAATCGCATACAAGACCTGTGTTGACATCCATACAATAAGAATACTCTGTTATGTACTTATTTATCATTGAATACCAACATTGGAATGCATGTAAAATGAGAATCAAGCCTTTCTTATGAGGTGTGCAACATAGGAGGTCTTCCTTACTACTGTGGACACCTAATTATCAAAATTAAGGCTACTATCAACCTGCATTCCTAAATTTCTCATGGATGGGTTTGAACCTAAGGGTGTATTATTAATGTTGTAATTAGCAGTGATATGTCTTTTGCCAAAGAGGATGATAATGCATTTTTTGCATTTAGTTTAAGTCTGTGGCTTTGACACCAATCCTTTGTCTGTGTAAGCCCATTTTGTAGTATGTTTACATTTTTTGGGGGAATCGAAGATTGCATCCAGTTTGCAGTCATCAGCAAACTTAGTAAGACATAGGCCATCTATTTTCATTTGGATCTATGAAAATTAGATACCAAACAGTAGGGGCCCTAGCATAGATCTTTGTGGAACACCACTGGTAACAGGTCTGCTAGTAGAGGTGGCATCCACAATTGTGACTGTATGTGTTCTGTTTGTGAGCCAGTTCACAACCCATCTAGTGATGTAAGGATTAATCCCCAGCTGGGTGAGTTTCACAATGATGCCTGAGTGAGGGATTGTGTAAAAGCCTTTGGCTAGGTCAAATAGGCAGTATGAACTGTTTTGCCTTCATCCAGGGCCTTGGTGACATTCTTGAAGAAGTCCACCAAGCTTGACAGACAAGACTTGCCCTTAACTAAGACAAACTGGGTTGAGTGAAGAGTTTGAAGATCACCTATGTCCTTGTTGATAAGGTCCATGATGATTTTCTACATAGTCTTGCAGATAAGGCTGGCCAGGCTTATGGGTCTATAGTTCCCGTGGTCGGTTGAGCAACCACCTTTGTGCAAGGGGATTACAGTTGTTTTCCTCTCAAAGCCGTGTTTAGACTGAGACTGAAGACCGTGTTCAGTGGTTCTGCTAACTTCTGTTTTAGACCATTTAAAAAGCAGCCTGGAATGTTGTCTGGTCCCATAGAGTTTGTGGTTTTGGCCTTGGAGAGTGGGGCTCTGGCCTGCTCTCTGGCGATACTAGGCAGAGGACTTGTGACATGTATGTTATGTGGTATGATTGGTGGGATGGGGAGTGATGTTTTTACCAAACCTATCTGCTAACAGGTTGGTGATCTCCTCAGGTACAGTATAAGTGATACCATCCACAGCTAGTTTGCCACAAAGCTAAGTATTCCCTTTTAGATTTTGGACATAGCTAAAGAATACTTTGTGATTTTTCCTTGGATATGGATACTAATTTAGTTTTGTAATTAGCTTTAGAGGACTTTACTGGATGTGTAATCTACTTGTTAATGCTTTGGAGGGAGTTCTTCCTTTGCTGGGACTGTTCCCTCTTGTTTTTGTTAGCAGTTTCTTTCTCTTATTGTATAACTTATTTATGCTGGAAGTCCACTAGGGTGGCATATTTTTTCGAGAGGATCTTCATTTGATCCATTCCGGTATGGCTCAGTCTGTATATTTTTAGAGGTGTTTATACAGAACATTTATGCACACCTTAGTATAGGGGTCATTGCTGTCAGTGTTGAAAGGGGGTCAGAAACTATTGATGCCATCTCTCATAGGTTCACAGGTTCATAGGTTGGTACTAGGCTATCAGCCCTAGGGCCTATATAAGCCTAACCATAACAATTCCCTGGCTATTTCTTCCCACACTATTTACTTCCCTGGACCCCTGTCTAGCAGGGTGACTGATGTGATCCCCGGGGTGAATTTCCTTTCTCCCATCCAATCGTCAAGGTTCCTTTTGAAGATGGCCAAAGAGGCACTCTGCTTGACATGTATGGGCAATCTATTCCAGAGTCTGGGGAGTCTTTGGGTCAGGAACCCATCCCTCCAGCATGTTTTGT
Source organism: Protopterus annectens (assembly GCF_019279795.1). Taxonomy (NCBI): domain Eukaryota; kingdom Metazoa; phylum Chordata; order Ceratodontiformes; family Protopteridae; genus Protopterus; species Protopterus annectens. Next base: position 1,498,387,473 of record NC_056725.1, on the reverse strand, counting down.
TTATTGTGATGACAAGGTTTAGATCCCTGGAGCGTGTGGCTCTGAGGGATTGGGATTTCTTTAAGTGTAGCATGTCCAACAGCTCTGGGTTTGACATGGCCTTGTATGTTAAGCACAGATCGCCTCTGAGTAGACGATATGCGACAGAGTATAGCTGGAGTTTTTTAAGGTGGACATCGTAAGGCATCTGCTTTAGGCCTGTGATTGTTTTAGTGAGGTATTTCTGCAGCCTTTCCAGTTGTTGCAGATGTCTTGAGAGGTACATACCAAATGGGGCGTTGTATTCTATAATGGGTTTAATGAGGGATGAGTACAGTGGGACAATGACCTCCTTTTTTCTGAATGAAAAGCCCTTAGTGATGAGGTGTGCCCCATAGAAGGATTTCTTGACTGTTGTGATGATGTGGTTACCGAAGGTGAGATCACTGTCCACCTGTGTCCCTAAGTCTCTTATCACACTTTCGGTGTTTACTGTACTGCCACCTATATGGTAATTCATGGATACATGTTTTTTTCCCAAAGCGGATAACTATACATTTCTTGGCATTGAGCTTGAGCCCATGGCTCTGGCACCAAGCATCTGTTTCTGTAAGACCCTTTTGTAGAGTATCCACATAATTTAGGGATTCAATAATGGCTTCCAGTTTGCAGTCATCTGCGAACTTTAATATCCAGAGTCTCTTAGTGTTGGCCTGTACTTCAGAGGAGTAGATGCCAAACAAGAGCGGTCCCAGGACTGAACCCAGAGGTACTCCACTTGTCACTTGTCTGGAGTTGGATTTGGAGTCGGCTACCTTTACAGTGTGGGTTCTATCAGTAAGCCAGTTAGCAACCCATTGGGTGACATAGGGATTAATGCCTAGCTTAGTAAGTTTATCTATGATTCCAGAGTGGGGGATGGTGTCAAAGGCTTTGACAAGGTCTAGATAGGCTGTGTGGACCACCTTACCCTTGTCCATGGCTCTGGAGACTGATTCAAAGAAGTCAATCAGGTTCAGGAGACAAGATTGGCCCTTCACGAACCCAAACTGGATGGGGTCCAGTGTTTAAAGGTTGCCAATGTCTTTGTTTATAAGGTCTATGATAATACACTTCATGGCCTTGCAGATAAGGCTTGTCAGACTGATGGGATGGTAGTTTCTGGGATCCAAGGTGGATCCCCCCTTGTGGAGTGGGATAACTATAGCTCTGCGCCACTCACTGGGCACAAAACTTGAGGTGAGGCTATGATTAAACATGACACTTAGGTGAGGTGCCAGTTCATATTGTAGTTCATGTAGTACACAGCCCAGGTTGTCATCTGGTCCCATGGATGCTGTATGCTTAGCTTTGGAGAGTGCATATTTTACCTTTGTGGTCATTATTACCAGAATTTGGCAATCTTCCGGTATTGAGATGGGCCATTTAGGGGGTGAGAGGGAGGTGAAGTTGGCACTGAATTGATCTGCTAGGATATTGGCAATATCCTTGGGATCAGTATATTTAATGCCATTCTGTTTTAGCTCAGAGCAGATTTGAGCATTGCCATTCAGATTCTTGACATAGTTATAGAATGCCTTGTGTTTGTCTTTGGAATCTTTGGCAATTTTATTTACGTAACTAGCTTTGGAGGATTTTATGAGGGATCTCAGTTTCTTACTGAGGCTGGTAAGGGAGTTTTTTGCATCTTGGGATTTTCCTCTTCTCTGAAACAGTTTCTTCCTTTTGTTGTAAAGTTTGTTTATGGCAGGGGACCACCAGATTGGCTTCCTTTTTTTGGATGAGAGCATCTTGGTTCTATTTGGGATGACACGATTCATGCATGAGTTGATGTGCTCGTACAGTGCCTTAGTGTAGGATTCAGCAGTTGAACTTTCAATTCCCGTCTGCATGGGTGTCATGAAGTTTGTCACTTCTGACTTGAGTAGCATGAAGTTGGCTTTGGAGAAGTTTTTTATGGAGGTTTCCTTTACTGAGGGGTGGGGGTGGGATGTAGATGTTAAGGGTGATTAGCTTATGGTCAGACCTGACTAATGAGGGGGTGACCATAGGTGTGGAGCATCGATTTCCCATGTTGGTAATGACCAGGTCTAGGATATTGGAGCCCCTGGTGGGACTATGGATTAATTGATCCAGGGCATTGGAATTTATGCATTCCAAGAACCGTTGGGCAAAGGTGTTGGTACATGAGTAGTTTTCCCAGTTAATGGCAGGGTAGTTAAAATCACCTAGTATTAGGGTGTTTGGTTCTATCTTAATATTTTCCAGTAGGTTTAGAAAGGTGTAGTTATGTCAGTGGACTATAGTCTGCTTTGGAGAAGTTTCTTAACCTTTTTGCTCCTGTGGGTGGTACAGTTGTGATTGTTACTTCAAATGAGACTGAATTATAATCGGACTTTCCCAGGGAGGGCCCCACAAATAGGGTGGTGCAGCAATCCCCCATGTTGGTGAGCACAATGTCAAAAATGTTAGAGCCTCTTATGGGGGTGCTGACTATCTGCTTCACAGAATTTGTGTTAACAAAGTCCAGGAACCTTTGGGCCAGTGTATTTGTGCTCATATATGTTACCCAATCAATAGAATGATAGTTAAAGTCACCCATGACCACGTATTTGACTATACTGAGAGTGACTCAAATAGGTTCAGATAGACTGTGTGGTTTTCATGGTTCATGGTGAGGGACTTATAGCTAACAAATATGTGGGGGGGGGGTCTTTCCTACAGTTAGTTGGACACTGAGTAACTCTAGGGAGTTGTACTGTTTAACCAGTCTAGAGGTATATTTATCTTTAATGAAGCTGAATACGCCTCCTCCCTTGTTTTATCACATTTGTTTTGTGGTGTGAATGTGTAGAAGTTATAGCCCAGCATGCCCAGGGTTCTCTCTAGGGCCTTGAACCCTTGAACCATGCCTCTGTGACTGCGCATACATCAGCATCTTCTAGGGTGAGAAGTGCTTCATGTGTGTGCAGTTTCTGATTCAGACTCCTAGCATTAAGCAGCATAACTCTGAGTTTGTTTCTGGAGGATATTTTTACGTAGGGAATTTTGTTCTTATGACATTGCCTAAAAAGGCACTATGTTGGAGGCAAGTACCTTCCAACAACCTAAAGCCTAGAGGCAACAGGTGAAGACCATCTCTGGTAAAGCAGCATGGTCTGTCGACCATATTATCTCAGGCTGTCAGATACTGGCTCCCCATGGATTGACATAAGAGGCTAAGAGGTTGGTGTAATGGTTAAGGTGCTTACCTTAGAAACACAAGCTGCAGGGTTTGATTCTGACATGGGGTAATTGGCTAGGCTTTAAAATGGCCCATAAGGGCAGTTAGCCTAGTATGAACCTATGCTGAAGTCAGTCATTTTTTGCTTGTATTGTGTCATCATCCTGGTTGAGGGAAGAATGTTGTTTAGGGCTAAGTACATCCTAGGAGAGGAAAGAATATGGTTTAGGGCTAAGAACATACCGTTTTTATTTGTTTTTACCTGTTTTTTGGAATTAAAGTATTCTTACTCTCAGCATTGGGCATCTTTTCGTTTGCTGAAAAAGTAAAGTAAAAATGAATACATTGACAATGGTGGCTCAATGTATTCGACATAGCAGGAGGTGAAGTCAGTTACCCATGCTATGCACATTAACGTACAGTTATACTTCACAGTCAATAGTAAGTTAATGCAACTATTTTGCAGGTGGGCTACACCACCTGCACCCCCCCACACCCCCTGCTAATTAAGTATATCTACTCAGAGATCATGCTACAGTGAGGAAATGGGCTAATTCCCTATTCCCCACTGAACTGTGATCTCCCAGAACGTCGAATCAGGAATAATCAAGTGTACCATGTCACTTGATCATTCAAAATCAAGATCTTTTGGTTCAATTCATTGCCATTTTGAAAACAGTGCTTCAACCATGTGTGACTCGATACTCTGCACTTCAGAAATGTCATAGTAAACCTATATGTATACATATATTTATTTATTTGCAGTTTGATTACTGGGGAAGTCCACTGGGCCGAACTGACCCATTTTCAGTGGAGGCCCGTGGAGAAAAGCTCCAAGATGCATTATACAATTTAGATACAACTGATAGTTAATATTAAAGATAATATTATGTAGAATAGTTACTCATAAATGCATTCAATATGCATAGTTAACAGATTCATTAAGCCTGAAGGTAGGGATCATACAGTTTCATTTGAGGAAAACAGATGTGTGCTGGGTGTGAAAACAGATTACATACAAACCTTTTAAGAAAATGTAAATGAGCTTTACATACACACATCAACAGTAGAATGCTATTTACAATATTTACAAGGTTGGGCTGTGTGAGGGTAGTTGTAGGACTTGTTGAGAGCTTAGAGAGAAGCTATAGAAATTGTTGAGAGCTTAGATAGGCTCATAGGAAAATAACTATGAGAGTTGTAGAGCTAGGGAACCAGAGCGAGACCCCCCTTGGATTAGGTTGGGTGAAGGCAGGTACATTTCCATTTAGTGGACAGGTGTTTGAATAGTTGGGTTTTGAAGTTTTCTGAATTTGGTATGGTTCTTAGTGTGGGGGGAAGGGAATTCCATTTTTTCCCTAGTGAGAAAGATAGGAAAAGTTGGCCAGCAGGGCATTTAGGTTTATGGATAGTAATTAAGTTCTGATTTTCAGATCTGAGAGCTCTGTTGGGTGTATAAGGGGAAAGGATGTTAGTCAGAGCGGGACATTTTGTTGGGTGAAATATGAGTCTATGTGCAGTAGTGAGTTGCAGATTATCTAGGTAGTTTGGAAGTTCAAGTCAATTAAGGGATTGTAGGGTTAGGCAGTGATGGGTGGTATTTTAAGATTTAGAGGCAAATTTAGAGATTTTGTTGTAGCAGTTTTCTAGTTTAGAGGTGATAGAGGAGGACAGGTTGGTTTGGAGAGGGGCTCCATATAATAAGGAAGGAAGAAGATAAGTCGAGGCCACAGTTTGCCTGGTAGAGTTGGAGAGATTATTCCTATACAGTATACCTAGCTTTTGGTGGGTTTTCTTAATATTTTGTTGAATATGAATATCAAACTTGAGGTGTTCATCTACAGTTATGCCAAGTAGTTTAGCAGAGGGGACTACTTATATAGGTGAATTGGTTTGACTATAGACTTTGAAGTTGTTTTTATCGGAGGAGACGGACTTTGTGGGAGGGAATAGTATAATCTTTGATTTATTTGCATTGAGAGAGAGGTGGTTTTGGCGCATCCAGTTTTCAGTTGCTGTGAAGGCAGTTTGGGTTTTAGTCAGCAATTCAGAGAGGTTTGAGGCAGAGCAGACTAAGGTGGAATCATCTGCATATTGAATGATTTTAGCATCAGGAATAGCAGTGTGAAAGTTATTGATGAAGATGATAAAAAGCATTGACCCAAGGATGGATCCCTGTGGTACACCAGTTGGGGTAGGTAGGAAGGAAGAGATGGAGTTCTTCCATTTGACTGCCTGTGAGCTGTCTGATAGATAGCTGAAGAACCAGGATAAAGCATTATGTGAGAGATTAAGGTTTGAGAGATGACAGAGAAGGTGCTTGTGGGAAAAAGTATCAAAGGCTTTAGACAGATCGAGTAAAACTGTAGAAGCTAAGTGTCCTGAATCTCGGGCTTGATTGACAGTTTCTAGGAAAGAGAGTAGAGTGGTTATTGTGCTGTGGCCTGGACGGATGCCATGCTGGGTAGGAGTGAGAATATTGTTTTGGGTTACGAAAGGCATAAGTTGGAGGTGGATGCATTTTTCTAGAATTTTGGATATTGGTGAGAGCAAAGCAATGGTGAAAAAGTTTAAGATGCTGGTATTTTTGCCTACTTTATGAAGAGGAAGAATATAAGTTGAGTGTCAGAGTTTGGGGACATATGATTCTTTTATGGATCGGTTGATGATGCTGATTGGGAGAGCAATGCCATCGACAGCACATTTGAGGAAGGAAGAGGAAATATTGTCAGGAACGTTAGAGCAAGGTTTAAGTTTGGACAAAAGTTTTTTTTATAAAGTTAGTGAAGATGGGTTTAAGTTCAAACAGATGAAGTGAGTTAGAAGGGGGAGAGTGTAGAGCAGTTGGGTTATTATTGGGAAATGTTTTGGTGAGGTTAATAATAGTGTCTATGAAAAATGAGTTAAATTCAGAGCCTAGGTCGAGGTCAGATTTACTTGGGTCAGGACAGGGATTATTCTTGGAGCCTGGATTGAGGAGTGAGCTTATTGAGTTGCAGAATTTTTGGGGGGTTTTATTGTTATTGGACTGAAGTTTGATATAGTAGGATTTTTTGTCTTTGGAGATTAGTTGTTTTGCATGGTTGCAGAGCTGTTTATAATGGAGCAAGGTATTGGCCAGTTTATTGTTTTGGTAAAGCTTCCATAGTTTGTATCTGTGGTGCATAATCTGTTTTGTCTCTTTGGATAGCCAAAAAGCAGTTTTAGTTTTTATACTTTTGTTTCTTAGTGGGGCTAGTGAGTTTAAAGTATCAAGGAAGACAGAGTTGAAGTAGTCTATAGCCTTGTCAAGAGGAAGGATGTTTAGAATTTGCCATTTTATTTGTTTGAAAGTATTTGAGAAAGTAGTTGGGTTGAAGCTACTGAGGTTACGAGTTTGACTATATTGATGCTGGTGTAGGGAGGAACTAGTTGAGTGATGCATGAAGGCTGGGAGGTGGTCACTAAAGGTATCAGGAATTGTGCCAGAACTGGTTATTTTATTTGGATCTGAGACTAGGATCCAATATATAGTGGATCCGGGAGTGTTTATTTTGTTAGGTCAAGTGATGGAGAGGATTATTTGAGTGAAGTTATAGAGGTTAATGGATAGGGAGGGAGAGGGGCAATTGATTTTATTCCAATCAATATTCACATCACCAAGGATATAAGTTTCATAGTTAATTTCAGTAGATGTCCATAGGAGAATATTTTCAAGTGTAGAGATATTGTTACCAGGTGAGATATTTAGGGCAATGATGCAGATAGTTTTATGTTTATTTAGTTTTAGAATTCCAGCAGTTAGTTCAGTGTTCTGGAATTGAGAAATTGAAATTTGGAGGGGAATTAAGGTAAGAAGGTTGGAGCAGACTGGGGCAGTGCCTCCATATTTTTTATTTAGTTGGTCATTTCTGAGACAATGAAATCCTGGGGGCAGAATCTCAGAGTTGGAGATAAAGGCTTGAGCCAGGGTTTGGAGATGGCTAAGATATCTGGTTGGTTATGGCTTAACCAAGCTTGAAATTGGTGTACTTTGTTGTTTAGACTATGTGCATTAATTGTAAAAATCATTAGGGTGTTGAGATAGGAGGAAGAGGGTAAGGGATGAGTGTTGTTAATAAAGGATGTAGGACCAGGGTTAGGATGGATATCACCAGCTTGGACTAGGTTGTTGAAGGAGATATCCTTTAGCCATATTGGTCTGTCAGGCATGACTTTTGATAGATTGTAGATTGGAGCAGGTGACAGTATCTTGCCTTTAGAGGAGAAAAGTTTAGGGTGGAATAGGTGCAAAGGGTTGGGATGAATGAGAGAAGAGGAGATAGAGTGGAAATGGGAGTAAGAGTGACAGAGAAGGTGGGTTTCTATGGTAGTTGTCTTTGTAGGTGGTATTGGACAAGCATAGGTGGAATATGGGGTAGCATAGTATAAGGGAAGTAGGAACAGAAAGAGGAAGCTGGGGGAGTGGAGGGTGTGATAGCCTGAGGAGAGCATGTTGGAGCAAAGAGAGAGCAGTATGAGTGGTTAGGAAAATAGAGAAGGCTATGAAAAAGGTAGGGATTAAAAATGATGGAGGTATTCTAGACATTTAAGGAAAGAGGAGGGGACTATAATTATTGGGTGGTGATTACAGAGTTTAAGAAGGGTGGCTATAGGTGGGAGGAGTAATGAGGGGGAGCTGGTATTGGTTAATTAGGCTGAGAGGGTGTGGTCAGATAGAAATAAAGCTAGGAGTGCTGGGGATGGGTGGGAATTGGGAGCAGGGTAGGGGAGCGGAGTGAGCCCATAGGGCAAACGAAGTGGGAAAGAATACTAGAGATGAGTATGGCAGGAAAAAGTATCAGCAAAGAGCAGTTTAAAGGCTGTAGTTGGACGTTATGAGCTAAATATTTCCAGCCAGAAAATGAGGGCTGCCTTTACAGAGGGTGGTTTGGAAGGTGGGAGAAAATATTTACAGTCTAAAGATATTAACTCACAACCAACTGTTTGTGAAAAAATAAAACTTGGGATTATAAAGAATATCTAAGGTTTATATTGGTAGATGCTGCCACCTAATGGTAGAAGGAGATAGCAAACAGCAGAGATAGTTGGACCAGTCTTAGGTTTAAATATATTCTAGGGTAGTGATAACAGGAGGGGGAGAGGGCAAACAGTCTGCGGTAGGCTGCTAGAATGCACACACGGGAGGGCACACTAACTCTATAGATAGTACATCAAGTCTGCATTTAATTAGTGTTAAGCAACATACATTTACAAAATCTTGTTGGGGGGGGGGGTCTTCTCAGTAGTATTTTTCTAAGTACCAGGCAAGCTGGCCAATTCATGGTGTCTTCAGGTGATGACCGGAGGTATTCCTTTTTTGTTTAAAGCAGGGAGGGAGCACCCAGGATGGATTACTGTAAAGGAAAGGGAGACAACATTGAGTTAGTTAATATTGCAGATGTAGAAAGGAAAGGTAGAAGGTAAGGGATGTTCAGAGAAGAAGGGAGGGTGTAACAAAGCACAGTAACAGAGTGGCTCTGGTTAGATGAGGCTGGACCAAGTGTGTAGAGGAAGATTGGGTTTAGGGGATTAACAATGGAAAGCAGCAGACATTATGCTATGAGCAATACAAGTTAGGCAATATAGGCGCCATTAAAGAGAACAAAACATTCAATCAGCAATTCAGCATGCTATCAGTAACCCTAGTCTGTTTGAGAGGACAGGGTTATACAGCAGTAAAGCCAAATATAAGTAGCAGAAAGCAAGGGGTAAATGATAAAGTAATACTATAAATTCTCTAAACAGTGCAATATATAGTGATCAACAGAGTAGCACAGTAAACTACGATATGTTCTTGCTGTGCAATAACTTGTGCTGAACAGTTTTCAAAACAGTTTTCAGAAAAATATAAAAGCCATGTGGTGCCGTTATAGAGACAAACGGAAAAGAAAAATAGCTGCTAAGCCAGTAATTAAGCTAAAGGCTTTAGTAGGACCACTGATCCACATTAAAAGAGAAATAAAGGTCTTCAACGATATATGTTCATTGGCGTCCTTTTAACAGGACATCTGGAGAGCAGACTAGGCCAGCAAAGTGCAACAGTTGAGCCCTGTATACTCAGACTAAAGTAAGGCAGCTGGCGACAACATAAAACATAAAAAGAGACCCACTCATCCCAAAAAGCAGCTTACAGCGGCTACATATATATGTGTGTGTGTGTGTGTGTGTGTGTGTGTGTGTGTGTGTGTGTGTGTGTGTGTGTGTGTGTGCGTGTGTGTGTCTGTGTGTGTTTGTAAAAAGATAGAGATATGGGGTGGGATGAAAGAAAAATGTGATTAGACTTGTTATGTGACAAACATTCTTTATTGCAATTAAGTATATTGTTACTATAATATTAGCCATACATCTTTCAAAGTCAAAAATAGGATTGTGAATTTTAACAAATAATCCTTGTAATATACATATATTGCATATATGCTTTTAAAGATAATACATATTAAGTATTCAGCAACACAACATTTATTGAAAATTTGATGAAATTACTATCAATGAATAATACGTTTTGAATTAGAATGTATTGGCTACTAGTGACTGAACCCACCAAATTTCAATAAACTATTACAATTGCTTCTTACAATTGCTTTGAGGTACAGAATAAGGCATGCATGCTTGCTTTTACATTTAAGATACTGTATATGTGGTTAATTTGCAAGTAATGTATGGAAAGCTATAATTTTGTTGCATACATACTACTTGTTTCTCTGAGTCTTTTTAAGCATTCAGCATGTCCCTCCTCATTCGCTGAAATCTCCGGAGCAGCTGAAAAATAAAGAAGGGGAAAAAAGAGGCATGAAAGCATTATGCATACCAGTCTTGGCTATCTCCAGCTTTCTACATCAGTTAATGTTGCTTTATGTGCACATTTACACAACTGCAGGATGTCTGCAGTCCTAAACTCACCCAGCCACTGGTTAGCTTGTGCCTGTTTGCACCATTTCAGGCCCTTATAATGATGCCTGCATTGTTCCCCAGAGTATGGGGTGCCAGCTGCACTAGAGACAGTCTTGGCTAGACTGTTACAAGACTCAGACTTATATTGAGACCCCTGCAGCAGCCCACAGCTGTAGAACTTTACAAGGAGTGCCATGAATATTCTTGTCTCCTCGACACCTCATCTTTGAGCCTTGAATTGGGCACCATCCTTGCCAGCACCTTTCATGTCTGCATAGGACATCCAGCAACAGGTAAAATATTTTCATGCCAATTCATGATATCACGTTTTTATGGCCAGTGTGCAAACCTGCCCAGCTGTGTCAACTGGGTTTACATGGTGGTGGGCAGAAGGCAACATTGCCAAACTGAGATGAAGGCAGTTTATAAAATAGGAAGTGTAATATGACAGTTGCATTCATTTATAGCTTGTCTGTTGCTATACCTGACAAAACTTTGCCTGGTGGTCCAGACTGATATGTTAAGTGACTTGACTTTTGACATGAGTTGGGGATAAATTTTATGACTTGACACATATTTTGGGGACCTTATACACTGATAAATGTAATTTGTACAATGTGGGATTTAAACCTATGTAAAATAGGGAATACATATACTTTCAGTTAGGTGTTTTTTTTTTCCTTATTGCTACCAAAGAAGGGTTCATCAAGTATGGTAATTGATTATACAGGCACAACATCCTGGTTTATGCATTCTCATGTGTGATGCAGGAGTTATGTATGACAATATACTGGAAATGCATATACTTGTATTACTTTCAGAGAAGATTTCTGAGTTTTCTGGGTCAGACCTCACAATACATTCTGTTTTACAGCTATATTTGTGTTACATGAGTTGTGTAGGTGACTGTCAGTCAAGTTTGAAGTCCATCCCAGGGCAGAAAAAAAATTATTACAGAAACATAATTGTCAGGATACCTCCAGTTACACATATGATTCATATGATTATCAACTGCTATGCATAGTTATTGTTTTGTAGTATTATCTTTGTATTGTTATTTTTTATATAAATTATAGTGGTACACCATCTAAAAAACTAGAGTGTGTTGGATTAGAACCCTAGACCATCTGTGTTGTGGCCATGAAGTTGCACTTGGTACCACAGGGAAAGCTATGCCATATGTGTATTTTTTACACTCAGTACTGTCCAGAGTGCTGACTGCCACACAACACCTCTTATTGTGTTTGTGCGAAGGAAAGCAAAACAAATGACAATGCTTCTTTCTTGCAATTAACAATGTTTATTTTTGTCTGCAGCAATGAACCCTGTTTGGGCACAGTTCAGCAATGCACAAATATTACAGGCAAAAGCTAATATATATAATTTTTAAAATCATTTTTCTGATTTTTTATTGTAAAAAAAATAATGTGGGACTCAAACCACTGTCTACCTATCTTATGTATTGCATTCCTCAGCATCTTTACAAGGTGTGCTACACACATAGGTAGCTCCGAGGTGTAATTGATGCCATCATTTTACCCAAGAAGCTGACTACCACGCAATGCCACTAAGTGTGATTGGACCACCGAAGGCAGCTGACATTCATTTTTAAATAGTTATGGATTTTACAGTGTGAACTAAGCCACATGCCACAGAAATATTAATAACAGAAAACAAAAAAAAATGAAAAACAGTTTAATAGATGTTAAATAATTACACAGTTCTGAATTCAAACTGTCAAACTAATGAAATTATAAAACACAGTGGGAGTGTGTTATCTTTCACAGACACAACCTTGCAGCAGCAATCAAATCATGTGCTACAAGCAATTCCATTTCCTCCACAGTATTAACAGGACATACACTTGTACATTCTCATTTAGTTGTACATGTGTGGCTTACATATTTAGTGCAATGAGTGATCACACAACCATTTATGTATTCTCTTTATATTGTGTTCATTCTTCCCTTATCTCTGCTGTAATCTCAGACATGCAGTCTGTAGTGCATTTTTATATCATTCTCCTTTAACTGTATGATAAAAGTACAGGACAGTGATAAACAGTTTTCAGCAAAGGCAGGAGAGTTTGGATATTATTGAACAAAAACTGATAAATGTGTGCAGTATTGTTTCATTTAAAAGCTTGATAAAGTTAGTTCTACACTTTGGAAGTGTATCCTCAGTGACACACTCACTGCAGGGAAGGTTGTCTGAACTGCTGTTGTGTTTTCCTTTTCTCACTAATTATACACAGTTGCAAACCATTAGTGACTTACCATGGTGTAGAGCCTACATTATGTTTATATCTGCTACACAAAGCCAAAAGTTTGGAATTCAGCAATTCTAATGAGTTCACACCTAATTTGCATGTTCACTGTGCTCAGAGGCCTGAGACTACACTATAAAAAGGTAATGGTGTAGCTAGGGAACTTGAAGATGAGGAGACTTGTGTATTTGGACAAACCAGAAGTTTGGTGTTCCTTTGAAAGAGATTTATCAGTAGAGACGTCTTCTAATTTGGTTAAGGTATGCTTGTATTATTCAAGTGCATTCTAGATTTTGTAAAATGTTATGAATCTATTTATATATCCAGAGGGAAATTGAACTTTTATCTGTATGCACTTCTTATACACCACTGCTGGCATAAGCATTTTTTGGCAGACATTTACATTTCACAGATAGGTTATAAACTTTCATCATCAGTATTATTTTTAAATATTTTTTTGGTTTGACAATATTCTATGCTATTCAAGAGAAATGCAATGTACATGTCACTGACATGGGTGCTATGCTTCTGAGATGCCCCTGGGCTACCTCCAGAGGAGTGGTAGGTATAGTGAGTACTGACTACCAATTGTAAATTGGCTTTTCTTTTGTAAATGTGTCCACATCCTGATAATTGTGTGGAAAGCATATACACAAATAATTCTGTGGTATTCCTTGGTTTGTATGAACCTTCATTTTTTTCTTGTTTTGGGGTGGGGGAACTATCTAACATTATGAGTTGCCAGAACAAAAATGTGTGCAAGTGTATTTCTGTTGAATATGTGTAAGCATCCAAATATGAAACATTACTTAAGTGATATTGCTTGGTTTGGACAAACTTTGGTTTGTGTGTGAAGGGAAGGTGGGACAATCACATAACCTTCAGTTTTAGTAAATGAAAACTCATGTTTCTAGTGCTTAATGTTAACAAATATGTACATAAGCAAGATAGTAGTTATATGATATTTATGTGTTTTAACTTTCTCTGTTTTATGTTGCATAGGATTATGGAACCCAAGCCTACAACTTCATATAGTGACTCTGAAAATGAAATGATAGTTCAGGCTTTCATGCACCATGGAGCCTTTCTGCGTCAGACCGGATGTGGGAATATGGCTGTCAGAATGCAGATTTGGAACCAGTTAGTGAACGATGTCAATGTAGGAGGTTGCAACTGGAATTATTATCAGATGCATTATTGGGCCACTGATACGACTTCATCAGCACAGAGGAGAGCAGCTGCAGTTACACAAGAATAGCTGACTGTGGGGGGGGGGGGTCCTCCTACAGAGTTCACACTGACACCAAATAAAGGGTTCCTGTCCACTGTCAGAAATCCAGACAACTCAGTATAAACTGTGCACTGTGTGATTGACATCAGTGCTGATGTTCCTGGGAAGACAAGTGTGTCACAGGAGCTGCTTCCCGGTAAGCTTACATATAGCAAGTTTTATTGGATATTGAAATATATAATTTGACTAACACTTCCTGTGATTTTTTTTTTTCTGTACATATTGATAAGTTAATAGAGTTATGCTATCCAGTTATCCAGTACACAACTGTGGGTGGATGTGTCAGACAAGTTTCAGTTTTAGCTTTTTCTCAAATGGCATAAAGGTGAGTGTGTGTTCATTGTTCCTCTGTTATTCCCCTTGTGATGGTTAATTGCTGTCCTTTCCTTGATTTATTTCTTCAAGGACCATCTTCCCTATGAAGTGTGGATACATCTGCACACAGTAAGCAAATGTTTTATTTGCTTATTAATGACCAATCTTTAGATATGTAAATGATCTGTATGTGTGAGGTGGGTGTAATGAGTGTGTGTGTATCACTGTAGAATCTGCAATTGTGTGACCTATTGGTTCAATATTTAATGAAGTAGTAATTTAGTTCCTGTGTTTGTTGATTATTATCACAGGTGATCCGGAGAGTGTAAATGTAGGACTCATAACACCTGATGTCAGAGTATCACTAGGCTCTGATGATGATGATGATGGTGGCCAAACGGAGGCACAGTCAGGGGTGCAGAGTTTGAATCTGACCCTGAGGTTGTGACTCACTTATCTCATTTTCCCTTCAAACACAGTCAGTATGCCTATGCATACCTGTTCCACTGAGCCCTCAGATAGTGTACAGGTTGAGGATGAAACACTTGTTCAGGGTAGTGTGGTTACTGTGGCACCAGTGCCAGCTGACTCTGTTCATAGTGAAAGTGTGGGCAAGGTGCCATGCAGGAGGGTTGGTAGAGTTGATCAGAGGAGGCTTGTGTGCACATTTCTCATGATTCTGGTGTGTCATTACATGTCACTCAATGTATGTTTAGGACCATCATGGAGGCACAGGCATGTTCCACTAGGGCCTCTGAGGACATGCTTAAGTTTCTAGATGTGGGACAGGTTGACATGCATTATTGCCTCCACTATGTGGCTAGTTCAATGAATCGGATGAATGACACAGTGGAACACACAGTGTTTGTGAAGGAATATCTGCAGGAAGGAGAACAGCATCCACATGATCTTTGGTCAGCAGCATCATCTGCTGTTAGCCAATGTGTTCATGTCCACTCCCGCTCCCATAGAGATACTACTTCCACTGCTCCATCAGTGGTTGAGGCGTCCACACAAGATGTCATAGGCTATGGGGTCTTTGACCTAGGCATACTCAGGAGATCTTATCCGGCAGTCATTGCTCATGTTCTGCTAACACCAGCACATCTGACCATTGGGCATGGATGTGCCAGTGCAACTCCTGGCAGAGACAGTTCTCGTAGTCATGGGCAATAACAATTAACTGATACCTCTACCACGCACAGTTCATATCTGACTGGCAAGCCAGGACATAGACCTAGCACAGAGCTTGGTTGTGTTCATGCAGATACTCACACACACAGATATTTCAAACTGAGTGCCTATATAGACACACATACTTAACAGATGCATGAGGTATTCATGAGGCTTGCAGGTCATTCTGCCTCATTGATCATTTTATTAATGCACTACATTTCTGAGTGCCTGTCTTTCTTACTCACACACATTCATTACTTTTGTGTCTGTCTTGGCATCCTGCCCCTACCACCCAAACAACACCCATGCAAATGATAACAGCTATACTTTCTCCTTGTTTCTATTTTTTTGATTCAGGGATATGAATGCATTTTTTTCTGATGGACAGGGTGCATAGCTGACAGAGTGCTTATTATATATGTGTTGGTGATGCTATTTTGAAAATTGTATTGATTTCTTATAGACTTTTTCACTATTGTGAATAATGCCTTGAAATCATTGCTACATCAGTATTGTTTATTGCTCCAGTTGTGATAATGTAGGGATAATTAGAGACTTGGGAATGTTTTTTGTATTTTGTAAATTTTTTATACATAATGCATGCTATTAGCTGTTAAACAATATACATCTATTGATATCCATCAGTGCTGTCACAAACTGAAGGCATTGCTGGGTAACTTGTATTCCTTCTACTTAGGTACATTTGCAAGTCTTAGTATGCAAGGATCTGACATTAATTTGTGCTCTTACCAATGTATTTTCCTGTTCCAGGTTCAACACTTACCTTGATAGTCCTACAGTTATAAGTGTTTTAATTCAGGGTTGACTCTCCATGATGCTAGCAGTACATAACTATTACATGGGTAAGTGAAGGTTGTGAGAATTGCCTGGCATCAATTTTACTGTATGTATGTGCAGAGGATGGAAGTTGTACCCCTTAGGTGGTCAGCATGTCTGCTATCCATCTCTTGGCCAGGGCAAGGGCATATTGTGCATAACTACTTTTACCTATACTGACAGCTGATGGTGGTTCTGCCTCTGAATCCTCACCTGCATGTGGTTGTGGTGACCTTGGCAGTGGTGGTGGATGTGTGGTCCTTGCCCTTGGTGTTCCTGTTGTAGCTGTTTTCTCAGGATAATATTGTGTAGGATAGCACAGACAGTGAAAATGTCAGCACAAGTACTGGGATCATACTGTAACCCCCCCCCCCACCACCACCACCACCAGTGTTTCTAGGCAACAGATCTGTGACTTCAGCAGCCCAAACACACACTCTAGAAGATTTCTTGTTTGAGCATGTATCTCATTATAGCATTTTCTCATGGGTGTACATGCATATCTAATGGCATCAACAGCCATGGTTTATGTGCATACCTTGTATTACCAAGCAACTGGCTTTGTGGGATATTCCACCTAGAAAACCTATGGTAGAGCTGAGAGTTCGGACAGATATGTGAGTCATGGTAACTGCCTGGGTTGCCAACACACACAATCAGGATGATTTCCAGAGCATTACATATGATATGGCAGCTAATTGAGTGGAAGCCCTACTATTTTCTATAGGCCCTTCCCTCTTCCAAGGGCAGCACTTTGATCTCAATGGGTGCACAGTCTATGACACCCACAAATTCGGGGAAATGTGCTATGGGGTAAAAATCCTGCATAGTTGTACCTCTGCCCTCAGGGTTACAGGGAATATATATGTAGTTACTGGCATGCTGTAGCATAGCATTCAGGAATTGATATGGGATCCTGGATACTGATGCCTGTGACACCCCCAGCATGCCCCCTTGTCATTCTCTGGAAGATTACTGTAGCTAAAATTCTAAGTGCTACATATACTTTGGTCTTTACAGGTATTGATTCCTCTCAGTTTGTACTTGCTGTCAGTTGAGGATGACAGACATTGCAGAGTTAGTGTAGTGTGTCTCTATCCACTCTTTAGTGCTCTATGATTTCAACCTCATGCAAACCATAAAAAGTTAAAAATGGCGTGCAAACTTCCCATCTCTTATTTAATTATAATGAGGCAGTTAAAAGATTTGGCCATAAATTATTTTACCAGCTCTGAAATAAAAAAAGAGGAACTAGTTATTTCAGGTCATCTGTGGGAAGCATTGCAACAAGATAGAAAATATATATCCTCAGCGTATAAAATGGCAAAAGAGAGAAAATATAATAATCATATTCTGTTATCCAAATACTGGAGAGAGAAATTGCCATCCCTAGACAACAGTAAAATAGTAGAGGCGTTTAACTTAACATTAAAATCCGTATCACTTCAAAAACTGGTCTTTACTCAATTGATGATATTTAACAATGCATATTATACCCATCTTACACTTCATAAATTTGATTCAAAAAAGTCACCTACATGTCCACAGTGTGTAGATCAGACAGCAGACCTGTTACACATGTTCTGGAGTTGCAAGTGCATTTATAAATTATGGAATTCTTTAAAGTTACAACTACAAAAATGGGTTACCAAAACTCAACACTCTCCTGGGAATTTCTGATTTTACATATTCCACGGAGAATTTGGACAAAACAAAAAGATTGTAATTATGAATATTAGTTTACTAATGAAATTATATATAGCCACAAATTGGTTGAACCCAGCACAGGTGTCGTGGCAAAATTTCAGGCTGTTAGCGATTAAGCATATATTAGCACAAATTGTTAATTAGAAATAATAAGAAAAGTATAAACAGCATAAAAATTTGGGAACAAATCTTTAATATTATTTTGGCGTAGCGGTTCCTATCCACTTTCCGTCAGGACATTCTGTATGTGTACCAACACATTCTTGGATTAGATAGAAAATGTAGAAATAATACAAATTATTGGCTTGAGTTGGTTTATAATTGTCTATTGTAGATGCTTTTATGTTTAATTTTTTGTGATTTTAATTTCCTGTACTTGGTTAAAATGATATTTATTCTTAATGTATTATAGGGAAATTCAAAATGGAACTAAAACATTGGAAGCAATATTGTACATAATGTAAATAGTGTGTGAAATGTATAATGGTTTGGCAAAACAATAAAAATGATTATTGAAAAAAAAAAAAAAAAAAAAAAAAATGGCGTGCAAACATCCTTCTCCTTCTTGGCCATGGTCTATTAGCACCAGCAGTAACACAGAGTTGAGCCTGTTGCACATACACATGCAGAAGAGCAGCAGCAGCCCCTAACATTCTTTCTGTGTAGTATAGTTTCTGTGACTATTCCAATACGTTGGAATTCAAGGGCAAAACCTACACTGAGTGTATATGATTACTTTATAGCTTGTTGAATAGTTCCTCCAACTTGGATTGGTTGATTAGCATATAATTCAGCTACTTATGCTGTAATTAGCATGCCATGATATATACATGGTTTGCTCAGCTCTACACACCATGTAGAGTTGCTTACTGAATGCAAATTGGCGGGCTACTGTGTGTGAGCCAAGCTGCCATGTGCACACAGTTTTAGTGACCTTTGTAGTATTTATTGAATCCTGACCATTATGATATGTAACTTTTGACAATTTATTTAAGAAAAAAAGGAATGCAGTAGAAAAAGGGATCAGAAAAATATGTCCAAAAATGACAAGGTGTCAATGATTCTTTTATGAAGTCTGGGGAGATATGTGATTGCTGTAAGATAAATTTTAAAAGAATATTGTGGGTCTATTTTGAATAACTGGAGTTCATTTGACTAAACTGTAATTAATTAATTTCAAAATATTGAAAACATTGGGAAGTCATTCCCTAGGATTTACTAATCTTCCGTGTAAGACTAGATTAGTCCTACACAAAAGCGCCAGTCTAAGAGTATGATGGCAGCGCACCATGCATATTAATGAGGGCACGCTGCCTCAACTCTAAAGCTTACGCAGAGCTTGGATGAGTATAGGGGGCGTGTTGGACTGCCGAGCAGTCCAAAAATCCACACCCCTGCAATGAAAAAACGTCGCAATTTCAAGTTACATGAGCGAGTCCACTCACATGTGCACAATGTAACACTACACTCCCCCATATGTTAAACAATTGACAAAATTAAAAATAGAAAGATTTTTTTTTTTTTTATTTCATCTGATATAGCTGCCCGTATTTGCACGTGTTTGCGCGGGTCTGCCCATTGCTTAGTTACAGATAGCAGCTTAGACACCAGAAGAGGATAATAAGAAAAATATATACAAGTTAAGCACAACAGTGATAGCGTAGTGGTTAGAGCCTTCACATAAAGAAGAGACATTCTAGGTTTGAGTCCCACTAGTGCGCGTTCCATTTTCTGTTGGAAATCTGTATACAAAAATATTTCCTGACATTTTTTATGTATAAGTTTTGTAAAAAACATTGAAAAGTTAAATGTAGTAATGAATGAATTATATATATATATATATATATATATATATATATATATATATGTATGAATGGTAAAATGGTTATGCATTCGGAGGCATGAGTACCCTATTTTAAGCAATATAAACTACTGCTAAGCACATTTTACCAGTATTGAGCATATTTAAATCCAATTGCTCATAGTTGTGCACTGCATTAATCAGCACAATGTGTTTGTGTGTAGCTGCACACTGCGCTAACCAGCGCAACAACAACATATTTGCACGTAGCTGCGCACAGCCCTAAACAGCGCAACATCGGGCAACATTGAGCAACGTCGAACAACGTTGAGCAACGCTGGGTAAAGTCGGGCAAAGTTGAGCAAAGTCGGTTAAATACAGCCACACCTCCTTTAATGTACCTTAACCAGTCAGGTATGCCCAGTAGGAAAATAGGGCTCTAACTCAGGATACCATGCACTATAGTCACAGTCCTTAACCACTAAGCCATAACAGCATTTCATAAGCATGCACTTTCAACAGACACATTTATTTATTTATTTATTGACATTTGTTAACTGGGTTAGTCCACCTGGGATTTTGTCCCATTTTTAGTGGAGACCTGAGGAGAAAAGATCCAGAAAATACAATATATGATTACAGTACAAGAAAAACAAGTATTACAAACAATAATAGTAAGCAATAGAATTAAACAACTACATGTGAAGATTATAATTAAAAAGAGAAAATAAATAAAAAAAAATACATTCTATGTTGCTGAATGATGGGGGAGAGTCAGGAGTGTCTGTAGGATCTACTGAGAGTGATGTGAGTGTGGGGGAGGGGACAGCTAAGTAGGGTCATAGCAGGGACAGGTTCTGGAGTTGAATAAATGTGCCGTCAGTTCTTTTTTAAATAGTGGAGAGTGAGAGATAGAGCATATATCCAGGGGAAGTTTATTCCAAGCTTGGGCCACAGAGTATTTGTAGAGTTGCTTACCTACAGACCTATTAGGGTGGTAGATATCGATCAATTGCTGATTTGAGGTGCGGAGTGATTGAGAAGGGGAGTAGATAGAAACAAGGAAAGATAGAGATGGACAGTAGGAGGGTTTAAAGAGCATAGAGTGCAGCATGTGAAATTGGTAGAGATGTAGTAGTTGTGGGAGCTCCAGCCATTGTAGAGACTTTAAGGCAATACAGTGGTGCTTGTTGTGTGGGGAGTTGGTAATGAATCTGGCTATTTTGTGGTAGGTTTGTTGAAGTTTGTTCAGGGTAGTAGTTTGAATATTTGTGAGAACTGGGGCGGCATAGAGGAGAGAGGGGAGGAGAAGTGCTTGTCCAAGGGTGAGTCTAGCCTCAGGAGTGAGGTATTTTCTGTTGCAATAAAGGAGACCTAGTTTCTGGTGTTTTTTCTTTATGCATTGCTGTATATGTTGATTGAATTTTAGTTCATCGTCAGTTATGACCCCTAAGAGTTTAGTGTGGGTGTCAAGTTGGATGGCTGTATTATTACAAGACTTAATGACAAAGGATGATCTATGTTGAGCAAGAGAATAGGGGAGGAAGAGCAAGAGTTTTTTTGGGGGGGATTGAGGATTAGTAAGTTTTTTGAAAGCCATTGTTCGGTGTAGAGTAGAGCTTTTTGGGTTAGAGTGTGTAGGTCAGAGATGTTGGCTGTAGAGATAATAGTGGAGTCATCAGCTTATTGTATGAGAGATTACTGATTGCAAGAGGTGAAGAGGTCATTAGTGAAGATATTGCATAAAAGGGGGCCTAAGATGGAACCTTGTGGAACACCAGTAGAGATAGGCAGGAAAGGAGAATAGGAGGAGAGACATTTGACAGATTGTTGGCATCCAGATAGATAGCTAGCGAACCAGCTGAGAGTGGAGGAGGATAGGTGAAAGTTTGCGAGTTTTGATAGAAGTAAAGGATGGGATACTGTATCAAAAGCTTTGGAGATATCTAGAAAGAGACAGGAGGTAGGTTTATTATTGTCCATGGATTCTGCAATGATGTGGGTGAAGGAGAATAGAGCAGTAGAAGTGCTGCAATAGGGACGAAAACCATGTTGAGTAGAGGTGAGTAGGTTGTGATTGAGAAGGTGGTTTAGAAGCTGTGTATGTATACATTTTTCTAGTATCTTAGATAGGGAGGATAGAATAGGTTGATAGTTGGTAGGGTCAGTGGAGTTGCCTCCTTTATGGAGAGGGGTAGTGTAGAAAATTTTCCAAAGAGTAGGAACAGTAGATTCTAGCATATATCTATTAATTAATATAGTCACTGGGTAGGCAATAGAGTCAGCTGCAAGTTTGAGGAAGGAGGGAGGTAATTTATCAGTAGAGAGAGAGAGAGCAGGGTTTATGTTTGAACAGTAGAGATTTGATGTAAGAAGTGGAAAGTGGCTGGAAGGAGAAAAAAGTGTTATTGGGGGTGAGTGTTGGGTCTTATAAAGAGTAGGAGTTAGGTTGAGAGGGTAGGAGATTTTGGATGGAGGAAATGAAGTGGGGATTAAGTAGGGTAGCCCAGCATGTACAGGTTAATCTGGCACTTGAGTAGCTTGGTATTGTGTTCCCATGAAATGTCAGTGTGCTGCCAGAAATGTAGGGAGCTGTTAACATATAAATGATACTTTCACCTGAAGATATCTACTTAATTATATGAAAGTAGAGCTGTCAGTGTACCATCTTAGCAGTAGTGTGTGTGAGCAACTCTCAAAATATGTTGCAGTAACATCTGCATCTTGGACAATTTGTATGTAAGATACAGCTCATGTATATAATGATCTAGCAAAATCCAATTGCACAATATAAGGACATTGGGTAGTGTAATGATACATGTAAGGGACATATAACTGCAGTTAATAGGAATGTAGTGAATACTAGAAGGATATACAAGTTGTTAATTGAGCTATCTTTTACCACCCTACTGTATGTGCATAAAAAATGCAATTCCACACCTCAATCGGTATGTCTAATCTCAAAACATTTGTTGGGACATATGTCCTATTGGTTTATAAATATTTGCATTTACTTCTGTGCATGTGCCCTATTAAAATACCACAATATTGGTGGCCTGTTGCCATCAATTCAACCTGCATGTTGCTGTAATGTCCACTATTGTTCTATATATTCATGTGTTATGCTTGCTTTTCAGCTGTTGAAAATCTGGTGTGTTGGGCTAATGGGAATACTTCGGCATGCTGTTATAACTAATTGGGAATGCTGTTGACTGTTACTAACCCATATCTTTATTAAACTCTCCAAAACATAGTTTGTATGGGAAGGCCAGTCCCAGCGGACCCACCTGTCCCACCTCAGCTGGCCATGGCACCTGGCACCAGCAGATCTGTTGCCCAGCCTGGGACCTTCTCCTCCATTGGCCCTGTGCCACCTTTGGATGGAAGCAAAGCAGGGGTTGGGGCTCACCCCCCCCTGTGCAAGCATGGGTGGAGGAGGGCCACCTATCACCCTTCGAACGGTCCAGGCTGTGATGTGTACAGAGATTGAATGTTCTGTTGCAGAACATCTATGCCAGCTTGAGGCCTGAGTGGCACAAATCCTGGGTCAGCATGCCCTTCCTACACAGCCCCCAACACAGCCACCCTCTGGGCCCTGAAAGTGCAGTGGCGACTGCCCATGGGTGGGGACCTCAGTCCCACTTTTCCATCTGGGGGCTCATGGGCTTGCGATTTCCAAACATCCCTCCCCATCAAAAGTGTTCACCCACCACATGTGTCATATACTGCCCCTGTATGTGTCTTGTTTGTCTTGTCTGTTTACTTCCCCAACCTACCTCCCCAAATATACCTACTTCCCCTACCCTACATCCCACTCTCACCTGAAAAAAAAGGGCAATCTGCTCCCAAAAAAAAAAAAATTACACTTCGTACATAGCTGCCCATTTTGCACACATGTCCACTGGACACATGAAATGTTATTTAATTGGCATTACAACATACTTTGTTGTCCTCACCCCTCTCTCAGGTGTTGAAGGTTTCATATCTACCTCCAAATTTATTGCATATGCACAGCAGTTGCTGTTAAAGATATGGGCAGCTATGGACCTTCCCTACACCCGTCCTGCACATCCCGAGCTATTTTCCATACTGTCTTTCCCTCTTTGTGCCCCTTTTTCACCACATTCCCATCTCCCCATTTTTCTTTTCTTTCAAAGAAATGAGCGCTGGGGTTAGCGGAAGTAAGCACTATTAAGCAGTAGTTAGTGGGTTTGCACGAGTTTGCACTTGTCTGAGCTTGGCTAAGCAATGCGCAGCAATGTGCAAACCCACTTGCAACTGCTTAAATGTGCCTCAGTCATTCTGCATGTGAGGGCCCTTGTTCTGCTCAGGAGCAAAATAAAACACCTCTGTAAGTCTCGAATCCTGGACCTTGCACACACTACACAACATGAAGTACCACTAAGCCACAATAGATATGCATCACATTGGTGTTTAAATAAATATATCATGCATCAGAATGAGTGAATGTAAAGGAAAAATAGGAATACCATGTTCCTAATTTTTAGGGATGTCCCTGATTTTGAAACAGATTTTAGCTCTGTCCCTCTGAATACCTCCAAAAACTACTGACTTTGGCCAGAAAGGTGGTGAATTACACTTAATGAATAATGACAATAATTAAGAGTTAGACACTTCTTTTACTTCAGAAAATGTGTATTTATTATTATTAATTTATATGCTCTGATTCTTTCAATGTCTCAACTTAATGGCAGTAATATTTTAAAGGTGTCCCTGATTGTCCCTGACTTTTTCTTGACTTTTCCCTGAGTCTGTTCAAATATGTACCTGAGTGGTTGAGAGTCTGGCAGAGGCAAAAACACAGAGGCATATCAGCCTTTCTGCTGTTACAGACTGTGCAAATAGCTTTGAAAGGAGTTTCAGAAGAATACCCTTATGTAGGAATACAACACTGAAATACAAATGGATGTAGCCATTTACTGGTAGCAACCAACTGTAAGAATGTCATTGCTCTATTACTGAAAAGACATGTGTGGTGCACAGACAAAAAATAACTGGCTATTCTCTGGCTATCATGTGGATAGGTCCACAGTTGGGAGTTACGCAGACAGACTACTTGCCTTGATAAACTAACATGTACACAGCAACCCTATAAGTCCAGCAAGATAAAATCCACACAATAATACTTATACTCTCTGTACTTCTGCACCCCTACCCAAATGTAGACTATACCTGTGTATGCAGGGCCTACCAAGGATGTAGGTAAGCATACTCACAGTTCTGAAATTTGTCCAGTTTTTTCTGAGCAGCTTGTGCTAATGTCAACACTAAAAAAGCACAAACTGTTTAGAACTGAGTAAATGAATATTCACAGTATAGCAGTTCACAAACAATTCTTTTGCCAAAGGAATACATCTCAATAACTAGCTTTGTATGGCAGTTAATTGTAACAGTTGAAAATAGAGTACATCTTTAGATGTATCTTGGGGTAGCATTTTGAGGGGTGAGTACATTTGTACACTGACAACTGGCTACTGGAAGCAGCAACATTAGGTCTGAGTACAAAATGTAAATCTCTGGCTACACCCCTGGCTTCTGATATAAGGACTATACCAACCTTCTGTCTTAAACAATGATGTCCACAGCAAACAAGGATGATCTCCATCTTGGAAAGCTGAAAAGGCCACACCTACATGAGTCAGCAATTTATAGTACTGGGTTGCTATGTCAGTGATTACTGTAATTACTACACAGCAGGCTGCATGCAATTAGCAAATGGTGGCTATTAATTGGTTAAAGGCCATCTCATGCTCATGTGCAAATTCCTACAAAAGCAGGCTGCAATCTCTGTCAACAAATTCAATCACTCTATTGCGGAGACTGACAGAGAGAGAGAGAGAGAGACAGAGAAAAGGAAAAATAAATATTTCCAAATCGTACAAAAGAAAGGTATGTGACATATATGTATTTACTGGCATGTAGTAGATGTTATTGAAGAATAATCTACATAATGTGAACCATTCATATGTGGCAGCAGTACTTCTTCATGCACAGATGTTCTGCTTAACTACTGCTATGGACAATACTGTGTGTATCTGTAGGCAGTGGGACATGCCTGTGAAGTGTGTAGCTCAGCATTAAATGTCAAAGGTCTGATCCATGTTATCTGTGTTCTGTACAGTAGTGTGACCAATGGCTGTTGGGGGGATTAGTGCTGACATTATATAAACATGGGTGTGACAGAACAACGCATGATAGTCATATTAAAGTGTAGCTTAGCATTGGCAACTGCTGTAGCAGTCTAGTATACTTATCTAGCATCTGTTGCCATATATACCCCCCATGTTAGTGTATGTTCATATGTGACACCTGTTTGTGTTGCAGCAAGGCCCAACAGTTCAGCTGTGAGGTCCAAGGGCTTAAAGTGTGGACCTTGTGTGTGAATGCCACACACGTACGGAGAAATATATATGTGTCATATATATTCACATCTGTATATGTGCATAGAGCAGGGGACATATTGCAACTGTTTGTGAAGGGGGGAGATATATATGTTGTTGAAGGTTAGTATGGGCATATTTGTATGTAGGTTTTAGTGTGTGACAAACAAGACAGCATACAGTGCTGGTATGTGACATGTGGTGGTTAAACACTGTGGGTGGTTTGTTCAGTTTGCAATGTTGAAGCCAGTAAGGCCTGCTAAAGCTACTGGGCTGTGAACACCTTCAATGCATTTATCCCAAGACTGTGCAATTTTATTATATTACCGTACACCTTACATCCTTTGTATAATTGATATTCTCACTATGAAAGGTGAAATGTATATGTGTCTACATATATATGTATATGTAGACCAATGGATGTGTATACGTATATATATATATATATATATAGTTATATATACTTATACACACCTACATCTACTTGTTGCACTAGATTCTCTGTACTGTTGACTGACTGTGATGGTCAATATGTTTGTGAATACGTCAAAGATATGTATCTGTGGGATAGCTTAGTGGGAAATTGTTTATGTCATGGTATTATGGGTCCTTGCTTTGAGCCTAGCAAAAGCTGTGTATTCTGTTGCTAGGCAGAATAAGTGCAATTGCATACAGTGTGATTAAGTCCCTTGGTTTTAACTAGGGTGTGTCATTGGAGGCTGAAGCACTACATCTATGATTATTGATTGGTACCAGTGTTGAATGCAAATCCTGTGTGTACTGTAGTACTACTTGAAGCTCTGGGCCTGTACAGCAAATTATGGTATATGTCCAAATTGCTTGCATCCACTGTTTTGTGTGGTCCCTGTATTCATCACAGATTACATTTCTCAAGATTAAGGTTGTGTAAGTACTGACACACAGTACTGTATAGTACACACTGAAAGCTTATCTTGGTTGTCATATCTTTGTGTCCTGTAATTATGTCTGATGTGTGTGTGTGGGTATGTCTGTAACATGTCCTTTGACATATGTGTGGTAAAACATATAACTGCGTATCTAGCAACATTCATAGTGTACTACAGCAGTATGCAACCTATATTCCCAATTGTGCACATATTTTGGTCACGGGTTTGCCATTAACAAGTTGTGTGGTATAATAGTAATACATTTACTGGACCTTACACTGATTGTGATGGATGATATATTTCTTTACACATCAGCTTGATGTATATCTGCTGTGGCTAGGTGGTGCATCGTGTTGCATACAGTGTGCCAGGTACTCTTGTATAGTCTTATATAGTGATTTTATTTTGTTGCTGTGAATAACATGGCTCATTAGATAGAGAGTGAGCAAGGCACTTTCAAGCAGTTGTGGGTTGAGCAGTGATAAGTGGCAGTTACAGTGTTTCACTCTTGGTTAGCTTATAGGTTGCTATATATGGCAGTTCAGTGATATCTGTACTGTATAATGTTAAATGTGCCATATGATTTGCTCAGACATACTTTTGTATTTATGTCTTCCAGGGATCATGGCCCATAACAGGAACCCCAGTTACAGTAGTGCTGAAGATGATATCATTACTAGCAGTATGATTCAGCACTACCGCCTCATATTCTCATGAACCAGCCAGGACCAGCAGGAGCATACTGCAATGTGGCAAGATGTTGTCCGCAAAGTCAATGAGGTAGGCCTGCATAACCGGACATATGAGCAGGTACGCCACCACTGCAGTGATCTTCTCAGACATATCCATCAGCATGCTGCTGATGTGCATAAACAACAGCTTGCAACAAGAGGTGGTGTTAATATCCACCCCCCCTCACCAGAGTGGATGAGCTGCTCCTGAGCCTGGTGGCACCTGCCCAACAACAACAGCAGCAGACATACACCATGATGGAGGTTGGAGCCATCCAGCAAGCACACATGGAGCATGCAGGTAACATGGCATATCTGTAGTCTACTGTTATCAGTATTGGTAGATCATGCATATGTGAGATGTGGAGTATGTCGTTCAAAGATGTGGAGCCTGTTGTTGTGCAATACTGATCATTTGGAGCACAATCTGTAGCCCTGTGAATGTAAACTGTTGTACTGTAAGACTGAAAACACACAGTAGCAATGCCACAGTTGCGACCACTGACAAACTGTCTCATCTCTATGTAGGTCTCTCTGGGGTGACATCAAGGCAGCGGACAGATGCTGGCGAGTGTGTTCTACATTTATTATTGTAAATAAAAAGTGCATGTCATAGTTAAGGTGTAGGCCATGTACACATATAACACACCTACCCATAATAAATGCTGTGCATGTTTGGTGTAAGAGCACACACATCTCACTAATGTGATTAGCTGCCTCAAACACATGTAATACCCAGACCATCTCAAACAAATGTGGCTAGACTGTAGTGACCATTGGATAGGCACAGTTGATACTCAACATGCACATAACATACACATCTATGTCATACACAGAGCATTTTAACATGCTACACATAAGGATTCCCAAACCCTCTGTAAAGACACACTCCAGTATACAAAATCTCATTCACACATTACACATAATATACCTGAGGGGTAGAAGCCTATCATGGGGCATTTAAACACTCTGCAACACACTACACATTCATGTCAGGGAATGCTCCTTATTGGTCTCCTTACAAACTCATGTAACAACTGGTTGTGAAATGGTGAATTTAGCCAAGGTAGTACAGTTCTGGCACAGCATGGTTAGTGCTGGTTTGGGAAACATTTGTAGCCTTGAGTGACCATCTGATGCTTCATGATGATGGCCCATGGTACTATACCCCATCCAGTTATTGTAACCACAGTACTACACATAGCCTTCATTGCTATACACCTTAATGTTGCGTGTGTGCACACATATGCACCTCTAAACAGTATGCATACCAATCACCATTTGCACAACTGACACATATATGTCTTGTGATGCTATTGAGTGACTAGGTCATATGGCACACATTGGGTATGTGTAGTGTTTAAATATGCAGTTGTGTTTTAGCATGCCATTTCATGGATGAGACTGGCATGTCCACAATATGATCTACACTCACCATAAGTACCGTTCAATGGGTATGTGGCTGAATGGTATTCCATCAATTATCCAAGCACCACTGATGATGTTGTGTGAATACTCATCATTCATGTGCTAAAATTGTGTCCACAGTTATTTGCTAAAGACACAGAGGCTGTAATCAGCATTGGATACCTATTTGACACACAGATACGCATCCAGCAATGGTATGTACACCTGTGAGTTATGGTGCACAGCACATTATAAGGTTATGAATACCTGCACAGCAATGTTGTGTCCATGTATGCATTGTGTTCCAGGAGGAGGGCCATCACCTAATAACAAAACACATACATCAAAGCCATGTATAATGTTAGTAACAAGGACTGACTACACTTGCACTGCATGCTGTTGAGCAACACATGTCCTGCATGCTGACATGTGTGATGTGACTGTTTTGCTTGTGATACTGTACCCCACCATCAGCTGCTATTGTGTATGTTCTGTGATTGCTGGTGTTGTGTGTATCTGCATTAGGGAGGAGTGTATTTTTGTGTGTGTGCATGTGCACATGTGTGCATGTGTGCATGTGTGCATGTGCACATGTGTGCATGTGGTCTGAAGTCATGTTCAGGTCTTAAAGTGTGTTTCCTGTTTTCCTTTCACAGGTGCTGAGGTGGGGCTGGTTCAGTACAGCAGGGAGCCTAATGTCACTGAGACAGACAGTGATGATGAGGATAGGTGTGTTGAGGCACAGGCAGGTTTGTCAGGGTCTGTTGTTGGGCCACCAATTGACAGTACACAAGTCTCCACCCCATCCATGCACACAGTCATACTGCCTGTACATCCATCATCACCATAGCCCTTAGCTGAGGGACAGTGCATGGTTGGCACTGGCCAAGACAGTGTGGTATCTATGGCACATGTGTCAAGACACAGCAGCCATAGCCAGATGTCTGGGATGGTACCACATAGGACGATGCTCAGGGGTTCTTATCAGAGCACTGCTGGTCATCATGTCCCTGGCAGACGTGCCACACCTCTTTCTACCACACGCATGTTCCAGGCTGTCATGGAGGCACAGACATGAATGGAGCGGTACATCAGACAGGGACAAAGGGCACAGAGGGCTCATAACACCTCTGTAAATGACAGTATCCATGACCTGGCAGGTGCCATACATAACTACACTGAGGTCATTGATAGACGTTGGGGTGAGACATTGGATGTCCTCCAGAATGTCATGTCCATGTGTCAGGACAGTGTGGGACAGTTTTGACTTCGACGTGGACGTATGCCAGCAACATCAGCAGCTGGAGGTCGCCGTGGACATCCAACAAGTCACAGCCGCTCCCGTAGTGCCAGTACCAGCCCCAACAATGTTTTGGGGGGGGGATGTCCATTGACCATCCTAGCAGACCACGTGCACATGGCTCTGGCCAGTTCCAGCAGGGACCTGGATCCAGTGGACATATGTCAATCTCTTCAGATAGAACCCAATCTGGATTAGTACCTGATACTGTCTGTAGCACCCCTGCCAGGCACAGGTTCCGTATCCATGGCCAGAGATGGTGATCTGTAAAGCCTGCCAGGTACAGACTGTCGCTGTCTCACAAATCCCCGTATATGGCAGTCACGTGGTGGAACTGTGTGTATGCAGACACACACACACATAAACCAGAAACCTAGGGCAAATACATACCCACACACATTACATCAACATTGGCCCATAACAGTACTCATGGCCCTCACACACACTCTCACACACACATGTCGATTGTATGGCTCAGTGTAGGCCTCTGGCAAACCAACAACACACCCTGTGCATATGATGAAACCTGTGCCACATCCTGTCATCTGTAACATTGATGCAGGAACAGGCTAACATGGTGCTGATGCACAGGGTGACTTTAATAAAGTATAGTAATGGTCGGATGCGTAGCATGTTGTCAGCGGTAAAGTGTAATGATATCCTTGAAGGTGTAGCTGAGCAGGCATGATGCATTAAATCTGTAATTAGCAATGTTGCATTGTTTCCACCAGTGTTCATTCCAATTGTGTTTTGTTTGCTCATGTGCCACTTAGCTGATGTGTGTAGTTGTGTCAGCATGCATTGTACAGTGAACAGAAAGTGTGGGGTGTGTGCAACACAGGTTTGCAGGTGTCCATTTGTGAACATGGTGGAGGTGCACTGTCTGCATGTACATGCATATTGGACACATGGACAGGGTGACATGCCCTGTATTGGCCAGTGTTAACACTCTATAGTTTCTATTGGTGGCCAGTATGCATTGCACTACACACATTTTGGAACTTGAGTACGCATGTGTGTGTATGACACGGGTTGACACTGTGCTGTGGGTGATGCTGTTGTGGCTATCTGTCATTGGTTTGCATTACTAAGGTTATCACTGTCCCAGCTGCATAATCCTTTAGTAATGCACACTGTTCACCTACAGGGTTGCATGGACCGTGCTATCACAAACACAAGAAATTCTCACTTATACAGTAAAAGTGCATTAGTCTCATGGACCCCTGCCATAAACTAAATATATAATAGAAGGTGTGAAATTGTACCAAAAAAGAGTTACATACCAAGAAGGGATGACCTCTCTCATCAGTATCATTAGGAAAATCAATCCCTCAATAAACATACAAGGCAAGCTTCAAAATACAAAATGGCAAGGATTCCAAAGACAACACTAAAGCTTTCTTTAGTGTTGTGTATAATCTACAGGGGAAATCTTAGATTGGGTCACAGTTAATGTAAATGGTCACAAAGTACACTTATATGACTGACATTACCAATTTCTTCTCAGACAGTTTGAATGTGGATTTCACCACCCTGTCATTACACAAGGGCCACATTTCCAGACCTGAAGAATGTAAAACCTGATGAGTCACAGATACTCTAGGTAAAACATCTCTTTACCAAAGTCCAAACCACAGTGGCAATGGTACTGGACAGTGTCCCTGTCTGTGTCATACACAAGCTGACATATGAAGTCACCAGTCACCTAAACACTCTGTCCAGATGCAGCCTCTATACAGGTTACACACTTGTGGAATGATGCACGGTAATGGTGTTCACAGTCTACAAGGATTGAGCTACAATGTCTTGTTCTTCTTTCGGATGCTCCCATTAGGGGTTGCCACAGTAGATCATCTGTTTCCATTTCTTCCTGCCATCTGCATCTTGCACTGTCACACCATCCACCTGCATGTCCTCTCACCACAGCCATAAACCTCATCTTAGGCATTCCTCTTTTCCTGTTACCTGGCGGCTTCATCCTTAGCATCTATTTCACAATATACTCTGCATCCCTCCTCAGCACATATACAAACCAACTTAATCCTGCCTATCTGTCTTGATCTACTAACCTTCAAACCTGGACTGACCCTCTAATATACTTATTCCTAAACCTGTCCACCCTCGTCACACCCAGTGCAAATGTTAACATAAATTGATTAAGGGTATAACTACAACAGATCCTGGAAACTCTCACCCTATAAGCCAGATAAATGTTATCGGGAAGGCTATGGAGCACAGCATTATGGAACTCATTAACAGAGACATTATGAACCTGCAAACACTGTACCATACCCACTTAGGTTCTCTAAAGGCCAGATCATGGATCCTACACCTAGTAGACTTCAAGCCAGTTAACAAGGCTATAGGTGAGAGAGAGGAGGTCCACACAGCCAAGCTATAGCTCTCCAGCAATTCATACCCATCCCGCATTCTGGTATTATACATATCCTCAACAGACTGACCATAAACAATTGTTAGATGATGGACTGGCAACTGACGCACAGATGTAGGATACACAGTAACATTTGCAGCCTCCATGTACAATTCTATATCAGTAACAAGTGGTATTCCCCTGCACTCAGTCCTGGGACCACTCCTGTTTGGCATATAGTTTTCTTAGGTACAAGCAAACACAGTAGGTATATGTCTGCCCACATTTGATGAAAATGCATACTGTGGGCTATACTTTATTATCCAGATGACACACACATCCACCAAAAGGGTATCATAGAGACAGATACCTAGTGTCAAAGTCATGCTGTAAAGCTATAAGCCAAAGAAATCATAGTTATCCACTTTTAGAAAACAAAGTATCCCCAGAGTACAACATAGGTAGTAGCCCCCAAAATGTGGAACAGGTACTAATGTATACATAGAGCCATGTGTTTAGTCATCTCTCCTTTGTTAATCACATTACCAAAGGCTTTTGGAAATCCCTCTGTGGAGCACATAAGCAATACAGGATTTGCATGCAGATCCACAGAGGTTGTTGCACACCTATAATGATTAGTCATCTTTGCCAGACTTTGCTTGCTTTGGAACAGGATTCAAATATACCTCAAGCATAAACCCTCACTCACACTCTTCAATAGAAACCGTTATGAGTGGATGTGAAACCGAAGACATAGCCCAGGGATCACTGCAGTGACTAGGCTTATCACTAGCATACAGAAATGACCTAAGGTCTGGAAAGTGCCAGCATGCTCTGGCAAAGATAACAGATGCATTCATGGAGAAAGCAGAGTATCCACCTATGAAATAATTGAGGTCACATGTATGTATATGGCTTTGCCCCACATCTACCTTACATATGTAATGCACATACAGTTGTCATTGTGATATGTCATACACTAGATAAATCAAAACCCACTCCACATTGACCAACAGTGTCACACACAGTCAGCAAGTGCAAGATTTAAACTCCTTCCTATGTACATTATGATACTACAGCAGTATGCATTTACATGACACCCTATACACATTATTAAGATTTTTTTCTTTACACAGGTATATTTGTAGGATGTTGACATCATCAGACTTGGCAAAGATGAGTATACCACTTTTAAAGGGTGTGAGTAGTCTCCAATAAAGGTTGCTCCTCCCCACAGAGACACATGTACTCACACACAGTTGGCAAGTGCAGGCTTCAAACTCCTACTTAACTACATTATGATATTATAGCAGTATGCATTTACATGACTCGCTATACACATTGCTGGGATTTTTTCTTTCCACAGGTATATTTGTAGGATGGTGACATCATTAGACTTGACAAAGATGAGTATACCACTTTTAAGGGGTGTGAGTAGTCTCCAAAAAGGTTACGCCTCCTCAGGGAGACACACACTCACAGTTGGCAAGTGCAAGATTCAAACCCCTACCTATCTACATAATGATACTATAGCAGCATGCATTTACACGACACGCTACATACATTACTGGGTTTTTTTGTTTCCACGGGTATATTTGTAGGATGGTGACATCATCAGACTTGACAAAGATGAGTATACCACTTTTAAGGGGTGTGAGTAGTCTCCAAAAAGGCTGTTCTTCCCCAGGGAGACACACACACAGTTGACAAGTGCAGGATTTGAACCCCTACCTAACTACATTATGATAATGCAGCCATATGCATTTACACAACACGCAATACCCATTACTGGGATTTAGCCTTTCCACAGGTATATTTGTAGGATGGTGACATCATCAGACTTGACAAAGATGAATACACCACTTTTAAGGGGTGTGAGTAGTCTCCAAAAAGGTTGCTTTTCCCAAGGGGGGCACACACACTCACACACAGTTAGCAAGTGCAGGATTTAAACCCATACCCAACTACATTATGATACTACAGCAGAACGCATTTGCACGACACGCAGTACACATTACTGGTATTTCTGCTTTCCACAGGTGTATTTGTAGGATGGTGACATCATCAGACTTGACAAAGATGAGTATACCACTTTTAAGGGGTGTGAGTAGTCTCCAAAAAGGTTGCTCTCTCCCCAGGGAGAGACAGACAGACACACATACACACACACACACACACACACACACACACACACACACACACACACACACACACACACACACACACACACACACACACACACACACACACAGTTGGCAAGTGCGGGGTTCTTAATCCAAACTAAGTACATCTTTACACTTCAGCAAACAATATGGAGTTACAGGGTGGAATACAGACATTACTTGCTGACAGTTTGCCCAAAGGTTTTTTTCACATTTGCTAACCTCAGCAGGCTTATCATGCTAGGTGTATTGTGAGTGTATTGTATGCATAGGCCATGACCATATCATATATGGGTTGATGCACCACATGCTGGCACACACAGGGTCAAACTAGTGGCTAAGCTCTGTCAACCCAATACTGGGCAATACAGTCAGGAGGAGTAGGGTCATACAACCACAACACCAACTGTCTCACATAGACCTACAATATAAGCACCACCAAAACACACATAAATGCACGTTACCATACTCAGAGAATACAAATATTAATCTGAAAAAGGGAGAGTGCCCTCCTAAGCAGACAAGCAAGCAACATGCACCTCCAAGCACATGCCAGAAAACACATAATACACCACAACAGTGTGCCTCACAACAAGCCCTAAGGCAAAACAACATACCCAACACACTAGTAATAGGTGACTTCATAGTCAGGCACACAGATGTTCCACTCACTCGGCTGGACAAGGGGAAGGTTACTGTCAGTTGTCTGTCAGGTGCTATGATCCGCCACATAACACAAGCACTTACATCACTCCAGAGCAGGTACATATATGATGTGTTCTTTGTACATGTCAGTGTGAATGATCTGAGACATACCTCCTAGGACAACATGACAAAAGATATATAGTAGCTCTATGATCATACAGCCCAGGCTGGAATGACCCTAACCTTGAGTAGCATCTTACCTTCACCTACATGATACTACAATATAACAGAAAGATGACAAACCTCAACAACTGGCTGAGCTTCTGGTGTCATTCAAAGGGGATCAAGTCTCTGTCTGCCTGTGATGACATGATAGACAAGCCTCATTGCTTCACTACAGATGGTTTGCACCTGTCGCCCCTATGCTTCTGAATACTGGCCACGGCTCTTGCTGTCCCCATATTACCTTTTTTAGGCAAGGCTCAAAGGTTCATAGGCAGGTACTTGGCTATTGGCCCTGGGGCCTAAACAAGCCCAGTCAAAAAGGTACCCTGGCTTTTGCCACCCAAGAAATTTATTTTCCTGTGCCACTGTCAAGCAGAGACACAGACGTGATCTCCAGGGTGAATTCCCTCTTTCCCATCCAATCATCAAGATTTTTCTTGAAGAGTGCTAATGAGGAGCTTTGTTTGATATAGCTAGGTAGTTTATTCTGGAGTATGGGAAGTCTCTGGGACAGGAATCTATCCCTCCAGCATGTTCTGTTTATTGTGGGGTCAAGGTTTAGGCCCCTAGAGTGTGTAGGTTCATAGGTAGGTACTAGGCTATTTGCCCAAGGGCATTTATAAGCCTAGCAATAATGTGTTGGCTTTCGCCTCCCTTTTAAATTAGTTTCCTGGGCCTCTGTCTAGCCGGGCCACTGAAGTGATCCCAGGGGTAAATTTAAGATTTCCCATCCACTCATCAAGATTCCTCTTGAGGAGAGTCAGCGAGGGGCTCTGCCTAACATAAACTGGGATTCTATTCCAGAGTGAGGGAAGTCTCTGGGACAGAATCTATCCCTCCAGCATGTCCTGTTTATTGCTGTGCTGAGGTTTAATTCACTGGAGCATGTGGCTCTAAGAGATTTGGTTTTCTTGAGGTGGAGCATGTCCATTAATTCCGAGTTGGACATGCTCTTATAGGTTCATAGGTTCATACTAGGCCATCTGCCCTAGGGCATTTACAAGCCTAGCCAGAGTTGTTTGGCTTATGCCCCCTTTGAAATGAGTTTATTTTGCCCTTTTTAAGGTTAGATTACTGTGCCTCTGTCCAGCAGTGAAACAGAAGTAATCCCAGGGGTAAACCTACAATCACCCATCCACTCGTCAAGATTCCTCTAGAAGATGGTCAGTGAGGGGCTCTGCCTAACAAGGACTGGGATTCTATTCCAGAGTGAGGGGAGCCTCTGGGTTATGAATCTGTCCCTCCAGCATGTACTGTTTATTTCTGTGCTGAGGTTTAAGTCCCTCGAGCACGTAGCTCTAAGGGATTTGGATTTACTGAGGTGAAGCATGTCCATTAATTCCGAATTGGACATAGCTTTATACGTCAGGCATAGGTCGCCTCTAAGTAGGCGGTATGCAACTGAGTAGAGCTGGAGTTTCTTTAACCGAGCAGCGCATGGCATCTGTTTGAGTCCCTTAATCCTCTTTGTGAGGTACTTTTGGGGTCTTTCTAGTTGCTGCAGGTGTCGGGTTAGGTACATCCCAAATGGGGCATTGTATTCTATTATGGGCCTGATGAGTGATGAATAAAGGGGTACGATGACCTCCCTTGATCTAGATGTGAATCTTTTCATGATAAGGTGGGCTATATAGAAGGTCCTTCTTACCACTTTGGCAATGTGGTTGTCAAAGGAGAGATTACTATCAACTTGGGTACCCAGATCCCTAATTACTTCTTCCGTACTTAATGGATTACCACCTATGTGGTAATTTGTGGGCACTTTGTTTTTGCCAAAGGGTATGACTATGCACTTTTTAGCATTTAGCTTCAGGCCATGGCTCTGGCACCAGTTGTCCGTATCTGTGAGACCCTTTTGGAGGATGCTTTTATCAGCTGGAGAGTCAATTATGGCACCCAGTTTGCAGTCATCTGCAAACTTGGTCAGCCAAAGTCCTCCCGTGATAGCCTGTACCTCAGAAAAATATATACCGAATAAGAGATGTCCCAGGACTGAGCCTTGTGGGACACCACTTGTAACTGGTTTCGAGTCTGACATGGATCCAGCAATCCTGGTCATGTGGGTTCTGTCTTTGAGCCAGTTTGCAACCCATCTTGTGATGTAGGGGTTTATATTTAAGCTAGAGAGCTTATCTATGATGCCCGAGTAAGGTATTGTATCGAAGGCTTTTGTGAGTCAAGGTAAGCTGTGTGGACTACCTTCCCTTCATCTATGGCCTTGGTGACTGTTTCAAAGAAATTGACCAGGTTTAAGAGACAGGATCTGCCCTTGACAAAGCCGAATTTGGTAGGATTCAATGTCTGTAGGTCCCCAATGTCATTGTTAATGAGTTCCATGATGATCCTCTCCATAGCTTTGCAGACCAGGCTAGTCAGACTTATGGGGCGATAGTTTCCAGGGTCCATAGAGGCATAACCTTTGTGGAATGGGACCACTGTTGCTGTACACCATTCTTTGGGTACATATCCTGTAGTAAGGCTGAGGTTAAACAGCAGCTTTATGTGAGGCTTTAGTTCTTCTTGTAGTTTAATTAGGACACAACCCAGGACACCATCTGGTCCCATTGTTGCTGTGTTTTTTGCTTTGGAGAGGGCAGCTGTCACCTGAGCATCTGAGATGTTTGGGGGGCAGCACTCTGCTGGGATAGTTATTTGCCCTTTTGGGGAGGAGGGGGGGTTTGCACTGAACCTGTCTGCCAGAATGTTAGCAATATCTCTGGGTTCAGTGTACTTTTTGTCATTTTGGATTAACTCTGAGCATATCTGGGAGTTGCCTCACAAGTTCCTAACATAACTAAAGAAAGCCTTGTGATTATCTTTAGTATCGTGTGCTATTTTTTTCTCGAAGCTGGCCTTGGAGGATTTTATGAGGGATCGTAGTTTTTTGCTAGTACTGATCAGAGATGCCTTCCCTTTTTGGGACTTTGCCCTATCATGTAGTAGCTTCTTCCTTCTGTTGTACAGCCTATTTATGGCTGGGGTCCACCAGACTGGACGCCTGCCTTTGGAAGATTGGGTCTTGGTTTTGTTTGGGATAGCATGATCCATGCATTCCTGGAGGTGTCCATAGAATGCGTTTATAAAGGATTCTGCCATTTGGGCCGTAGTTTCCACTGGCCCGGAGGCCTTGAAGGATTCCACCTCAGTTTTGAGAAGTGTGAAGTTCACTTTTGAGAAGTTTTTCACTGTAGTTTTCTGGGCTGGGGGTGGGGTCGGGATGTGGATATCCAATGAGATTAATTTGTGGTCCAATCTTACCAATGAGGGGTATACCTCTGGTATGGAGCATAGAGTCCCCATGTTGGTGATGACCAGGTCTAGTATGTTTTCCCCTCTTGTGTGGGGGTGGTGACTAGTTGTTCCATAACATTTGAGTTTATAAATTCTAGGAACCTTTGGGCTAGGGTGTTGGAGCTTGAGTAATGCTCCCAGTCTATGTTTGGGTAGTTGAAGTCACCCAATATAATGGTGTTTGGAGAGATCTTCATATTCTCCAGTGTTCTCAGGAAAGCCAAGTGGGATTCCTGATTTTGAGAGGGTGGTCTGTAGCATGCTACAAACTGAAGGGCAGTTTTGCCCACTGTTAGTTGCACATGGATGGTTTCCGATGCTTCATGCAATGCCACTAACCTGGAGGTGTGGGTATCTTTGATGAATATGGATACTCCTCCTCCTTTTGTGGTTCAGTCTGAGTTTTGGGGCCGAAAAGCATGATATGAGGTATAACCTGGTAGTGCTGGGGTGCTCTCTGGAGCCTTGAACCAGGTTTCCATCACTGCACATATATCGATGTTCTCCAAACTGAGGAGGGTTTCGAGTGCATGCATCTTTAGGTTTAGACTTCTGGCATTGAGCAGCATTACCCTTAGTTTCTTATTCATTGTGTTGACCATGGAGGTGGGTTTGTCTTTTGAGCCTTGCCTAAAAAAGGCACTATGGGGGTGGCAAGAGCCTTTGCCAATATCCGAAAGCCCAGGGGTGACAGGTGCAAGCCATCCCTAGCGAAGCAACTTGGCTTGTCAAGCATGTCATCCCAGGCTGACAGACACTGGATCCCCTTTGAATGACACCAAAAGTTTAGCCAATTGTTAAAATTGATCATTTTGTCTTTATACTGTGGCATCATTCTAGGTGACGGTAAGATGCTGCTAAAGGTCAGGGTCATACTGGCCTGGGCTACATGATCAGAGAGCTCCTCTATGTCTCTTTTCATGTAGTCCAGGGAGGTACATCTCAGGTCGTTCACACCAGCATGGAAGATGACTGAGTCATATTTGTACTTGCCTTGGAGTGACCTGAGTGCTTGTGTTATGTGGCGGATCCCAGCACCGGACATTCAGCTCACTGTGACCTTCTCTTTGTTCAGCCTGGTGAGCGGGACATCAGTGTGTCTGACCTATCGCAAGTGTTTCAGGTGTGTTATTTGGCCTTAATGGCTGTGACTGTTTGGCACACTGACTTTGTGAGCTATGTGTCGCATGTGTTTTGTTTTAGGGTGGCGTTTGCTTGGATGTCTGCTTTGGAGGTCTCTGCTGATTAGGCAGATTTTTATTTAGAGCCTCCAAGTATGTTTTTGTGTGTTTATGTGTATGGTTTGCTTTTGTGGTAGGACTATGTGAGACTGGATTTGTGGTGTGTGAGGTTACCTTCTCCTCCTGACTGGTTGCACCAGTTCTGAGTTGAGAGAGCTCAGCCTCAAGTTTGGCTATATGGTTGCATCTCTCACATGTATTTCAACTTATTGGGAGGAGGATGCTACATGAGGCAGTTGTAACATTGCCTCAGGATATCCAGATTCACCAGCTGGACTGGAGAGGAAACCACTCACTGACCGCTGGACATGCTAGAATAGTATAGGGAAATCTTTTATCACTGAAAAAAGGACCAATAGGGGACAAGGTACTCGAAGGGAGTATATGAGGATGTAGTGCTTTTAGTTTACCAGTGCTGACTTGTAAAATAGCTTAAACTAGCAAGTGCAGGGCTTTAGACAGAGAATAGGGTGTTTAATTTGAGAGACAGAGCAGTTCTAAGGGAAAAAGTGAAGAGTAGACTTTGTGGAGCTGGAAATAGTTTAAACCCGATTAGGCAGCACTGCCCGATGCTGCACTATGCACACAATCGCTCAAAACTGCGCTAAAGCGGGTTTTTATACAGGGGGCTTGAAAGAGCTAGAAATTAGCCCAAAACGGCCAATAAACTACTAGATTCTGTGGTGAGATCACTCTGAGCAGGCAGTAAGCAACCGAGTAGAGCTGGGTTTCTTTAGTCGAGCTGCATAGGGCATCTCTGTGAGGCCCATGATCCTCTTGGTGAGATACTTTTGTGGTCTTTCCAGCTGTTGCATGTGCCAATTAAGGTACATACCAAATGGGGCATTGTACTCTATTATTGGCCTAATGAGTGATGAGTAGAGGGGCACAATGACCTCTCTTGATCTAGAGGTGAACCCTTTCCTGATTAGGTGGGCTACATAGAAGGAATTTCTAACCACTTTGGCAATGTGATTATCAAAGGAGAGGTTACTATCTACCTGGGTCCCCAAGTCCCTAATTACATTTTCCATACTTAGTGCATTACCACCTATGTGGTAATTCGTGGGCACTTTGTTTTTTCCAAAGGGGATGACTATGCATTTTTTGGCATTCAGCTTGAGGCCATGGTTTTGACACCAGGTATCTGTCTCTGTAAGACCCTTTTGGAGGATGTCTGTGTCAGCCAGAGAGTCAATTATGGCCCCCAGTTTGCAGTCATCTGCGAACTTGGTCAGCCACAGTCCTCCTGTGCTTGCTGTACCTCAGAGAAGTATATACCAAACAGGAGGGGTCCCAGGACCGAGCACTGTGGGGCGCCACTTGTGACTGGTTTAGAGTTGGACATGCATCCGCAACTCTGACCATGTGTGTTTTACCCGTGAGCCAGTTGGCCACCCATCTCATGACACAGGGGTTAATGTTCAAGCTGGTAAGCTTGTCTATGATGCCAGAGTGAGGAATGGTGTTGAAGGCCTTAGCGAGGTCCAGGTAGGCTGTGTGGACTACCTTCCCTTCATCTATGGCCTTGGTAACTGTTTTGAAGAAGTCAACTAGGTTTAGGAGGCAGGATCTGCCTTTAACAAAGCCGAATTGGGTAGTGTCCAGTGTCTGGATGTTCCCAATGTCTCTGTTTATGAGTTCCATGATAATTCGCTCCATAGCTTTGCAGACCAGGCTGATCAGGCTTATATGGCGATAGTTCCCAGACTTTGTCTGGGGAGGGCTGTATATTATTGCAGCTGAAAGCGCTTACTTTAAATAAACAGTCCGTGCCGTTTTTTATCTGGTTGCTGCTGCTTGGTATCCTTATTTTCAGATAGTTCCCAGGTTCTGATGTGGCACCACCTTTCTGGAGTGGGATGGTTGTTGCTGTATGCCATTCTTTGGGTACATAGCCTGTGGTAAGGCTGAGTCTGAACAGTGAATTTAGGTGAGGGTTTAGTTCCTTTTGGAGCTCGTGTAAGACACAGCCTGGGACACCATCTGGTCCTATTGATGCTGTGTTCTTAGCTTTGGAGAGGGCTGTTTTTACCTGCATGTCCATGATGTCTGAGGCTCTGCATTCTTGTGGGATAGGCATGGGCCCTTTTGGGGGTGAGGGGGGGTGAAGTATGCACTAAAGATGTCTGTCAGGATGTTGGCAATGTCAGTTGGTTCAGTGTATTTTTTGCCATTTTGCTGTAGCTCAGAGCATATCTGAGAGTTGCCACCTACAATTTTGATATAGCTAAAGAAGCTTTTGTGGTTATCTTTAGATTCCTTGGCAATTTTTCTTTAGAAACTGGCCTTGGATGATTTTATGAGCGAACTTAGTTTCTTGCTAATAATGATCAGTGATGCCTTTCCTTTTTGGAATTTTGCTCTATCATGTAGTAGTTTCCTCCTTCTGTTGTATAGCTTATTTATGGCCAGGAACCACTAGACTGGTTTCCTCTTTTTGGAGGAGTGAGTCTTGGTTTTACTTTGGATGGCTCAATCCATGCATCCCTGTAGATGCTCATAGAATGCACTTGTACAGGATTCTGCAGATTGGATAGCATTATCCTGTAGCAAGGGGGCTTTGAAACTTTCCACTTTGGTCTTGAGAAGTGTGAAGTTTGCTTTTGAAAAGTTTTTCACAGTGGTTTCCTTGACTGGGGGTGGGGTCGGGATGTGGATGCCCAGTGTGATTACTTTATGATCTGATCTTTCCAGCGAGGGGTTTACCCCTGGTGAGGAACACTGATCCCCCATGTTGGTGATGATCAGGTCCAGTATGTTGTCACCTCTAGTGGGCATGGTGACCAGCTTTTCCAGGGTGTTTGAGTTTATAAACTCTAGGAAGCATTGGGAAAAGGAGTTTGTACTTGAGTAATTCTCCCAGTCAATGTCTGGGTAGTTGAAATCTCCTAATATCATGGTGTTTGGTAGGACCTTTATATTTTCCAGTGTTCTCAGGAATGCTGAGTGAGGGTCCTGAGACAAGGTAGGTGATCTGTAACAGGCTACAATCTGATAAGCAGCTTTGCCCACTGTTAGTTGCACTTGGATGGTCTCCGAGGCCTTGTGCTATGCCACTAACCTGGAGGTGTGGGTATCCTTTATGAAAATCGATACACCCCCTCGTGTTGTATTTTGGTCTGGGTTTTGGGGCCAAAGCTCGGAGGGATTTGGATTTCTTTAAGTGGAGCATGTCCAACAGCTCTGTGTTTGACATAGCTTTGTATGTTAGGCAGAGATCACCTCTGAGTAGGCGATATGTGACAGAGTAAAGCTGGAGCGTTTTGAGACGGCCTGTGTAGGGCATGTATTTGAGGCTGGTTATCCTCTTTGTGAGGTATTTCTGCGGGCTTTCCAGTTGTTGTAGATGTCTTGTGAGGTACATACCAAAAGGGGCATTGTACTCTATAATGGATCTAATGAGTCTTGAGTAGATGAGTAGAGGGGAACAATGACCTCTTTTTTTCTGCATGAGAAACCTTTTGTGATGAGATGTGCCATGTAGAAGGATTTCCTGACTACTGTGGTGATGTGATTATCAAAGGAGAGACTACTGTCCACCTATGTCCCAAGTTCTCTTATCACACTTTCAGTGTTAAGTATACTACTGCCTATGTTGTAGTTCACCGGTACAGAGTTTTTACCAAAGGGGATGACAATGCACTTTTTGGCATTGAGCTTGAGGCCATGGCTTTAACACCAGGCATCTGTCTCAGTGAGGCTCTTTTTTTGGATTTCCACATTGTTAGTAGTTTCGATTATGGCTCCTAGTTTGCAGTCATCTGGGAACTTCATTAGCCAAAGACCTTCTGTGTTAGCCTGTATTTCAGGGAAGTAGATACCAAATAGGACAGGGCACAGGACTGAACCCTGTGGTACTCCACTTGTCACTGGTCTGAAGTTGGATTTGGAGTCTGCTACTTTCACAGTGTGGGTTCTGTCAGTGAGCTAGTTGGCAACCCATCTTGTGACATAGGGATTTATACCTAGTTTAGTGAGTTTATCTATAATTCCAAAGTGGGGGGATGGTGTCAAAAGCCTTGGCAAGAACTAGATAGGCTGTGTAAGCCACCTTACCCTTGTCTACGGCTTTGGTGACTGCTTCAAAGAAGTCTATCAGGTTTAGGAGACATGATCTGCCTTTTACAAACCCGAACTGGTTGTGGTCCAGAGTTTGGAGATTACCAATGTCTTTGTTTATAAGTTCCATGATGATACGTTCCATGGCCTTGCAGACTGGGCTCATCAGGCTAATGGGGTGCTAGTTCCTGGGGTCCGTGGTGGCTCCCCCCTTGTGTAGTGGGATAACCGTCACTGTGTGCCATTCAGCAGGCATGAAGCCTGAGGTAAGGCTATGATTGAGCATGGTACTTAGGTGTGGTGCCAGTTCACTCTGTAGTTCATGTAGAACGCAGCCTGGGATGTTGTCTGGTCCCATGGATGCTGTGTTCCTGGCTTTGAAGACTGTGTTTTTTACCTGTGCAGCTGTGATGACAGCAACTTTGCATTCTTCTGGTATAGAGATGGGCTCTTTTATGGGTGAGAGGGGGGTAAAGTTAGCACTGATCC
Organism: Protopterus annectens; assembly: GCF_019279795.1. Lineage (NCBI taxonomy): Eukaryota > Metazoa > Chordata > Ceratodontiformes > Protopteridae > Protopterus > Protopterus annectens. Next base: position 1,498,342,733 of record NC_056725.1, on the reverse strand, counting down.
TATCTGCCAGGATGTTGGCAATATCAGTTGGATCTGTATATTTAGTGCCATTGTGCTGTAACTCAGAGCAGATCTGAGTGTTGCTACTGAGATTCTTGACATAGCTATAGAATGCTTTGTGGTTGTCTTTAGAATCAGTGGCAATTTTGTTTTCATAACTAGCTTTGGAGGATTTTATCAGGGATCACAGCTTCTTACCTGACCAGGGAACTCCTCCACTCATGGGATTTTACCCTCCTTTGCAACAGTTTCTTCCTTCTGTTGTACAGTTTGTTTATGGCAGGGGACCACCAGATTGGCTTCCTTTTCTTGGAGGATAGCATCTTGGTTCTGTTTGGGATAGCATGATCCATGCACTTATGTAAGTGCTTATAAAGTGCAATTGTGTAGGATTCAGTAGTCGTAACTGTATTGTCCATCTGCATGGGTGTTCTGAAGTTCACCACTTCTGTCTTAAGAAGCATGAAGTTGGCTTTGGAGAAATATTTTAACATGGTTTCCTTAATTGGGGGTGGGGGCAGAATGTGGATATGCAGGGTAATTAGCTTATGGTCAGATCGGACCAATGAGGCGTTGACTTCAAGTGTGGAACACCGGTCACTCAGGACAAACAAAACCGCATAACCAACACAAATAACCACAAAGTAAGCTAAATGCTACTGATTGCCAGAAGTCTCAGCCTCCAAATGCACACACTTGAGACACTTCTCAGTATGGAGAATATTGATATCTGTGCAACCTGTTCAAGGTTCCAGAGAGCTCATCAGCACTACCAGGATACTACTCATTCCATACCTTCCAGCATCAGAACCTGGATCATAACAGAAAGGGTGGGGATGTATCCATATTCATCCGGGATACCTACACCTCTCTCTACATCCTCTCTACAGGATATGTACCCATAGAATGTTGCACAGCAATGTTCTTCCCACTCCACAGGGGTGGGGCCACAAAAGAACCTTGGCATTCATGCTCTATGAGCCTGACAAGTCTGATCTGCAAGGCAATGGAGCCAATCATAATGGAAGTGAACAATAAAGACATTGGGAACCTTCACACAGTTGAGCACACCCAGTTTGACTTTGTCAAATGCAGATCATGCCTCCTGAACTGGGTGAATTTCTTTGAAACAGTTACCCAGGTTACAGATGATTGAAATGAACTCCACACAGCCTACCTATACCTCACTAAGGACTTTGACACCATTCCCCAGTCAGGTATCATAGATGAACTCACCAACCTGGGCATGAATCGATACATCACAAGATGGATTGCAATCTGGCTCACAAATAGATCCCACAAATTAAGAGTTGTTGGCTACATGTCAGACTTTACACCGGTAGCAACTGCTGTCCCCCAGGGTTCAGTCCTGGGGTCCCTCCTGGTTGGTATAGACTTCTCAAAAGTACATGCCAACAAAGGAGGGTTGTGGTTGACTAAGTTTGCTGGGAACTGTAAAGTGTTTGCCAAAATACATTCCCCGGATGACACAAATATTCTCCAGAAAGGACTCTATGAGACAGATGTGTGGTGTCACAATCATGGCCTCAAGCTCAATGTAGAAGAATGCATAGTAATCCCCTTTGGTGAAAACAAAGTACCCACAAACTACCACATAGGTGTTACCCCCTAAAAACTGACAAGGTAATAAGGGATCTGGGGACACAAGTAGATAGTCATCTTTCCTTTGACAACCATGTTGCCAAAGTGATTAGAAAATCCTATGTAGCCCATCTAATCAACAAAGGATTTGCATCAGGATCAAAAGAGGTAGTGGTGGCCCTCTACCCTTAAGTCATCAGATCCATCATTGAGTACAATGCACCATTTTAGATGTACTCGACTAAGCATATCCAGCAGCTGTAGAGACCACATAGGTACCTCACCAAGAGGATTACTGGCCTCAAACAGTTGTGTTATGCAACACAACTGGTAAAACTACATCTGTTCTCCATTGCATACCGCCTACTCAGAGGCACACTCTGCCTAACATACAGAGCCATGTCCAACACATAATTGTTGAACATGCTCCATCTACGGATAACAAAATTGAGTCACTCTACACACTCCAGGGATATGGACCTCATCACAACAATGAATACAACATGCTGGTGGGATAGAGTACCATCCCAGACACTTGCCTTACTGTGGAACAGAGTCCCAATGTACATCAGACAGAGCCCCTCACTGACACTCTTCAATAGGAACCTTGATTAGTAGATGGGAAACAGACAATTCACACCAGGCAGCACATCAGCAGCCCCACTAGAAAGGGGCTTAGGGTACTAACTATTAGAACTAGGGCTTAGGAGACTACCCAATGGCGTGGTGAAAGCTGCACAACTTGCCTAGGCTAATATATGCCTTTGTGAAGATAGTCTACTACATACCTATGAACCTATGTGACAGGTACATGTCTACAGATAGTAGACATTTACTTCATTGTACAGTCATATTGTACAGCAGGCACATGGACCACATACACTGTAATGCTTACAGATACTGGTGGCTGTTATGTACAGTGGGTGAGATGTGCACCTCATGTCATTTGTGCCATTGGGATGTATGTTGCGTGGGACAGTCCTGGATGGCTCTCTGTCATGGTCACCATCTTACACACATCTCTGCCCATCCATCTTTGGCTTATTATACTATGTTCCCCCTACATATATATAGGTGGGTCTACTTTGAAAGACCGACATGCTACTTCGCCGACACAAAAATCACCGACGCCAGATAACCAACAACACACAAAACCGACAACGCAAAGCACCGAACACCATAACACCGACACACCGACACACCGAACGTAAACAACACATCACACTACATACCATACCCACTAGCCCTAACCCAAACCCTAACCCTAAGGTCCGACACTATCGCACACTTCACTTTCCTGCACCCTAACCCTAACTCACTTAACCCACCCCTAGCCCAAGGTCCGACATTATCGCACACTTCACCTACCTGCACCCTAACCCTAACTCACTTAACCCACCCCTAGCCCAAGGTCCGACACTATCGCACACTTCACCTACCTGCACCCTAACCCTAACTCACTTAACCCACCCCTAGCCCAAGGTCCGACACTATCGCACACTTCACCTACCTGCACCCTAACCCTAACTCACTTAACCCACCCCTAGCCCAAGCTCCGACACTATCGCACACTTCACCTACCTGCACCCTAAACCTAACTCATTTAACCCGTCCCTAAACTACAGTCCCTCACTATCACACACTTACCTTACACGAACCCTAACTCCGACACTAACACACACTCACCTTTCCCACAGCCTAACCCGAAATCCCACAATATCGCACACTTACCTCACCGCTCCTAACGCCGTCACTGTCGCACACTTACCGAGTCGCGATCACACATTACCCTTGTCGGTCTTTCTGCTGTCGGCAAATCACCCTGTCGGTAAACTTACCTGTCGGTCGTTTGGTCTTCGTTTTCCACGTGTCGGGGAATCGTCGGTTCGGTCTTTTAAAGTAGACCCATATAGGTACATAGGTAGGTAATAGGCTATCTGCCTGAAGGCATATATTAGTATGGCCAGAGTGTGCAGCTATCACCACACATAGGGTTAGTTCCCTAGGCCTCTGTGTAGTAGAGCTGATGAAGTGATCCATGGTGTGACAGTTCAGTTTCACATACACTCATCAAGGCTCATCTGGAAGAGTGTCAGTGAGAGACTCAGCTTAATGTAGGTTGGGAGCTTTTTCCAAAGCAAGGAAAGTCAGTGAGTTAGTAATGTATCCCTCCAACATGTTCTATTTATTGTTGTGATGATGATATCCCTAGAGCATGTGGCACAGTGAGCTTGGGTTTATTTCAGATAGCACATGTACATCAGTTCTGCATTGGACATGGACCTGTCTGTTGGGCAGAGATCGCCTGAGTAGACAGTATGCAACAGAGTACACATTGAGTTAAATTCAGTCTTGTTGTGTGGGGCAACTGTTTGAGGCCAGTAATCCTCTTGTTGAGATACTTCAGTGGTCTTTCCAGTTGCTGAAGGTGCCTAGTCAGATTCATCGCAAGTGTGACATGATACTCTCTGATGGGTCTGATGACTGATGAGTAGAGAGAACCTCCTTTGACCTACATGCAAAGACCTTGGCAATTTGTGGGAACATATAGCATGATTTTCTAACCACTTTGTGAATGTGTTTCTTGAAGTAGAGATGACTATACACATGTGTCCATAGATCCCTTATTATTACCTCCATATTTAGTGTGTTGGCACCTATGTAGTATTTGTATGACTGGAGCTCGAGGCCATAATTTTGACACCACATCTGTCTGACTGAGACCCTTTCTAAGGATGTCTCTGTTGTCCCAAGCATCGATTATGACAACCTTTTTGCAGTCAACCACAAACTTTGCTAACCATAGCCCTCGTGTGTTTGCCTGTATTTCTGAAAAGTATACACCAGGCAGGAGGGTTCTCAGGACTGAGCCATGGGGGACAGCAGTTGTTACCATCTTACAGTCCAACAGGGAGACCACGATTCTTACCTTGTGGAATCTATCTGTGCCCCAGTTGGCAATCCATCAGATGACATACGTGTTTATGCACAGGTTGTTGATTTTGTGGATATGACATGTGTGTGTGATGTTGGAAAAGGGCTTTTCAAGGTCTATGTAGGCCATGTATAGCTCATTTCATTGATGTATGTCCTGGGTAACTGCCTTGAAAACTGTCTAGCAGATTTAGGAACCATGATCTGCCTCTGACCAAACCAAAATGGGTAGGGTTGGGTGTTTGTAGGCTCCCAATAGCTCTGTTTATGAGTGCCATAATGATGGACACCATGGCCTTGCTGATCAGGCTTATTAAGCTTATAAGACAATAGTTCCCATGGTCTGTTGTGCACCAACACTTGTGGAGTGTGCCAAACGTTGTTGTAACCCATTCAACAGTTTAATATCCTGTACAGAGAGTGAGTCTCAACAGACTGTTCAGGTGCAGGGTCTGTTTGTTTTGGAGTTGACATATGTCACTGCCAGGAAAACCATCTCATCCCATAGACGCCATGTTTTTAGGTTTGGATAGAGCTGTTTAACCATTGTATATGTGATTTCTGGGTTTTCACAATCTCCAGGTATGGTAATAGGCCCTTTTGTCAGTGAGATGGGGGTAAATATGTAAGAACTTGTCTGACAAGATGTTGGCAATGTCAGTCATGTACATGTATTCATTTACACTTTGCACTGACTCAGAACATATATGAGTTTACATTGAAATTTATGACATAGCAAAAGAAAGCTTCATGGTTCTCTATGGACTCTGGCAATATTTTTTCCAGAACATGGCTTGGATAATGTTAGGAGTGCTCATTGTTTCTTGATGATACTGATAGAAGATTTATTGATTTTCTTTGGATTTTCACTTTCTTTGAACAACTTAAGTACTTGTAGTACATAGTTTGATTATGACAGGGGTCCAATATATTATATGGGTCTGTTTTCATATCACTGTGTGCACAAGGCAGGATTGGTGAATAGTGACAAGCGTCTGGAGTAAGAACTGCAACTGCCAGATATGTGTGGCCCACTGCTGTACTCAGACATGACCTAAGTGTGAGAGCATGCCCAGTATGACCTTTCAGTATGTTGCTGACTGAAATTTAGTAAATTTGTTTATGTGTGTGAGCATGTCCACTATGGGCATATATACTAAATCTGTGTGAAAAATCAAGTTGGTTTTTACTTCAGGGCTCACCTTTGTGTTGTACATCGACAGGAAGCACGCTGTGCCTGCAGGGCTTCCATGAGTCAATTTGCATAGACTTATCAACATTTCTACATACAAGGGGGACAGCTATTATTTGTACATTTCTACCCAGGGGGGCACACCCGATTGTTACTGTGGGTGTACATAGGATGAGGGGTACACCTAACACTTATACACATTTGCTAGGCCTGCACTGCTATGTCAGGTACTCCATTTCAGTCTGTGCTGTTGCCTATTGTACTGGCTTGAGGCATACCACTGTACTACAGACCTTAGATTCCAATTACACGCATATTAGTTTGTGGCTTCATAGCCTACCCAACCCACATCACACTGCCTGGCCTGCTGTTATCTGTCTGCATAGGCCTGGGGGTAGGTTACTCATATGCCTCTTCAGAGGGCATGATACATCATTTGTTTGTGTTTGTCTACAATTGTCCTGCTGGCTGTGACTGTTAGGTATGTGACCCCCAACTGGTATGTGTGAGTGACATAAGTTGTGTCTGTGCCAGTGAAATGCTGTCATGGCTTAGTGGTTCAGTATTGTGAATGTAGTGCATAGTATCCTGAGTTCAAGCCCTGCCACTGCTTTTTATTTTCCTGCTGGGCAGACCTGACTGGTTAGGGAACAGTAAAGCAGATGTGAGCGTGTTTACCCGACCTTGCTCGACTTTGCTCAATGTTGCTCAACACTGGCCGACGTTGAACCGACGTTGTGCTGGTTAGCGCAGTGTGCAGCTACGCACAATTGGATTTAAATATGCTCAGTATTGGTAAAATGTGCTTAGCAGTGCTTTATATTGCTTAAAATAGGGCACTCGTGCCTCAGGTGGTGCTGCAAGGCTGCCTATGTCGGATGCACATAGTACACTCCATATAAATGTTTGAAAAGAGGTTGTGTCAAGTTAGGCATCCCTTTTACTGTATGTACAAGTAAGAGAGAGGTGTCATTTCCAGGGTTCCTACTGGGTCATTGTATGTGCTATGTGTTGCCTCTTTGCCAAGACCAGGGCATACTGGGCATGCCTCCTTCTGCCTACTGGGGCAGGCTCAGGTTGTTCCTCCTCCTCACGCTGTGCCTGTGCAGGCCTTGGCAATGGTGGGGGGCTGTTTGGCCTTGCCCCATGCTGTTCCTGCTGCAGCTTTTTCCACAGGATCATATTGCGTAGCATGGCACATACCATAACAATTTGGGTACATGTAGTTGGTGAGTACTGCAAGGCTCCACCAGATGTGTCCAGGCACCAGAATTGTGACTTCAGCATCCCAAACACATGCTCAATTATGTTTCTTGTTTGTGCATGTGCCTCATTATGGAGTTCTTGTTCAGGTGTGTGTGCATTTCTGATGGGTGTCATCAACCATGGCTCCAGTGCGTATCCAGCATCCCCCACTAGGTGACCAACAGGGATGTCCCCACTGGCAAATCTCTGGTACAGCTGCATCAGATGCCAGATGTGGGAATCATGATAGCTTCCAAGGCAGCCAGCACACACATTCATTATTATGCCCTGGGCATCGCACACGACCTGGCAGTTGATGGAGGGGAAGCCCTTGTGGTTGATGTAGACCCCACCCCGCTCACCGGGTGGTGCTTTGATGCATATGTGTGTGCAGTCTATTGCACCCACTACCTCAGGGTATTCTGCTATTTGGTGGAAAAGACGCATATTGCTGGCCAATGCCTCACGGGAATTGGGGAAATATACATGGTCACCGACATGTGCTGACATGGCATCCAGGAACTGGTCGAGTACCCTGGATACTGATGCTTGTGAAATCCTCATCATATCACCAGTTGGTCTCTGGAAGGTACCTGTAGCTAGTATTCTTATGCCAACACATACCTTGGTATCCACTGGGATGAGTTCCCTTCTGTTGGTTCTGTGTGTGAGGCGTAGCCGGCACAGCTCAAAAATTTGCTGCAGGAGGTCTCTGTCCAGCCTATAGCGCTCCACTATCTTCAGCTCATGTAGCCCCTGATAGGTTACCCTGGGACTGTACACTCTTCTTTGTCTCCTCACTGTGGGTTGCTCAGCAGCATTCACAACATCACCACCCTCAGCACCTTGCACATGTTGGTTTATGATAGCAAGAGCAGCCCCTAACATTTTGTCTGACTTAAGCTTTTTAAGCTTTCCCTCTTTGTATAATGCAGAGTTGCAGAGTTCTTGGGAAAAAAACAGGGGGAAGGCTGTTTGCAGAGTTGAAAGTTCTGGGCTGGACTGGGAATAGTCTGCTGCCTGTATAATTGGCTGATTCTGATATATTTCACCTGGCAGCTCTGCTAGTTCTCCTTGGTTAATTTCCTACTACTTCTTTTCCTTTCTTTTGCCTTTCTGTTTCCGCCCTGGGTGAAGCGCCACGCAAACAAGCGCAAACGTGCACACACGCTGTGTGCATGTTTGCAAGAAATGTCTGATCTTTTAACAGTGGGCACCTTTGGTTTCACGTTTTCAAATAGGACAACTGTAGGCATGCCTCTTGCAATCCTGAGCAACTCTGGGCAAACACAAGCCACTGTGCTTCAATTAGCTTACAGCCTTTCTGACACCCCCCCCCTCATGATGTCACCTATATTCTACTCTACGACTCACCTATTCCTACTCTTACACTCTTGGGACATGGCTCACATGCTGGGCAAAATTGGGATTCACTATCCTTATCCTCATTTGCATATGATTGCATACTAATGCATGGTTACATCTCTCACACTGAGCTTCACCCTCTTAGCAACCACTGCTCAATGGCCATGTTGTCTTCAGCCTGCCATTCACCTGAATGGCAAGATAAGCTTTTTAGTGTATATGCCTATTGTTTGCTATTTTTAAATTATTTTCTTGTTTTTAAAAGCTCCACAGGTTTGCGCGGTGCAGCACTATGCTTAAACATCAGAGATCGGGGAAACAAAAAGTTAGATTTTTATATTTTTAAACATTTATAAATGCCAATGGCCTTATATGTGGCCATTGGCATGCTTCCTCAACTGTATGCATCCTTTATTTGGAGCTGTCATAGCTTCGTTTAGCTATCTGCAGAATGGTACTCCGTTACCAACGGAGTACATTTCTGCCGATAACGCTAATCTTCCACGGACAGGTTAGTGTTTCCTGGATTGCAAATTTACCTCATTTGCATAGCTTTCAGCAGCAAATGAGGTAATTTGCATACCATGACGCTGTCCGTGCAAGAGTAGCTTTAGCAGCTCTTGTGCATGCCCCTGCCGGCTGTTCCTGAATCGCACAGCAGACATATTGCCTGCTTGATGTCTTACACTACTCTACAACTCCGTGCAAGCTTTCCTAAATCAAGCCCATTAACCAAAACAGTTACTCTCAAGAAGGCCATAAGACACTAAAAACATAACAATTCAGATCACATATAAATTGCTTAGTGTCACTAAGAATATAAGCTGATTTATTTATAATCGGCCTTTTTTTTAGATATCACTGTAAAAAAATATGTTAATGGATGTTTTAGCACACGATTATATAAGAAATGTTGTCATTCATTCATTCATTCATTCATTCACTCATTCATTTTTAGGAATGAATTCTTAGAACATAAATATAATACAAAAGAAGTAGATGAGGGTATTGAAGAAGTAAAGATTTTAAGAAGGATTATAACTAAGCCATACATGTCTAATGATACTACAGTTTATTATAATGCTAAAGAGAAGAAAGATATAAAAGAAATTGTACCTGTTTGGCTTCAATATTCCAGTAATATTAATAGACTATGGCAAATAATACATAAAAACTGGTTTATATTACAAACTGTTAGAGAAATACAGGATGTAGTAGGAGGAAAAGCTTGGTTTGGGTATAAAAATAAAAAGAATTTAAGAGGTCATTATGTGATAATAAGGGTAGAAAACAAATTAATGGAACATTGAATGAAGGTTTGATACCACATAAAAATTGCAGCATTTGTAAAGTGTTAGCTGCATAGAATATATTTATTCATCCCAAAACTTTGAAGACATATATATTTAAGACCACAGCTAGTTGTACTACTAGAAATCTAGTTTATTTAGCAGTGTGCAATATCTGCAGTTCATTCTATCTGGGTATGACAAATCGATCTTTGAGAGAATGTACAAGGGGACATTTAATGTTATGTTGTCCCATCTCGTCTTCGTTCTTGCTGGTTGGGTTCGGAGTCGGTCCTCGGCTCCAACTTGGCCGATTTACTAAAGCTTGAGAGCTTATACTTTCTCGAGGCTAATCCCTATCCCAAAGGGTCTATATTATGATTGTGAAAGCTGTCTTTTGTGAATACATGTTCTTTGACACATAAACATTGAAGAACGAGAACAGCAAAGTACCAAAAAAGTGAAATGGAGAATGCCGAATGCATTCCCGGAAGTAACAGGGCCATACAGGTAAGGTAAATCTAACTGTACAAACCTTACCTAAAACACTTTTTTCAAATGTTTTTGCAGAAGGGCAAGCCGCCTTGCACCCCCCCCCCTACTTAAATATACCAGCTCCGAGACTGCACTACAGTGGGGAAAAGGATTCATTTCCTCATCCCCACGATCACCCTGCTGGCCAAGAAAATCCATTCGGCATTCTCCATTTTGCTCTTTTGGTACTTTGCTGTTCTCATTCTTCGACGTTTATGTGTAGATGAACATGTATTCGTGAAAGACAGTTTTCGCGATTCTGATATAGACCCATCCCAACATGCTTAGCAGTAGCTACCCAGATCTCGTTTGCCGCTTGCAGCGTCAAGATTGTGACTACTGGCTCAGGCTAAGTACTTAGAGTTTTTTCACTTATATTGTTATCCTTTCCAAGGTTTTATTGTTGAATTACCTTGTTAGAGTGTATATTTATCCCCTTTTAGTCTAACAACCTTTTTTTTCTACTTGTTGTTAGGTGTTCTTTGCCATTGTTTTCTTCCTCAGGCCTTGCTTTCCACTTTGAATCCATTTAAATTAGAAGGTTCTTCTTATTCTTCCCCACCCTTTCAGAGTAGCCACTTAAGTTAGAGGCTCTCCTTTTGGGGAGTCACCATTTAAATTGGAGGCTCTCCCCCTTTCTTCGTCTTCTCTTTCCTTTAACAAAAAAAAAATATATATATCCTTTCTTGTTATTTGGGCTAGCCATTACAGCCTTGTTAGTGTTAGTTGTTGTGTGCTGTTATTTGTTACAGCCTTGTTTATCACTGTGGTATTTTTTTGTCTAATTATCCACAATGTCCTAAGAGTCAAAACCCTCTGGGTTTAAAAAAATGTGGCTTGTGTTGCCAACAAATATCCTTTATGGATGGGCACACAAGTTGTGTATACTGTTTAGGGGCTGTTCACCTGCAGGACTCTTGCTCTATCTGTGATGCTTTTAGTTCCAGAGTCCTGCAGGAGAGAAAGAACAAGCACTTTTCCATGGCGTTCTAATGAACCCTCAAGATTCTTCATCTCAGGGTCATCAGCCAGCTAAATTGTCCAAAAAATCCACTAAGCCATCTTCATCAGTTCCGAGTTTGGAACAGTCTAAATCCACTGTCAAACCTTTGGCTCTGTTGGTTCCCAGTATTGGCTCTAACAAAGCTAAGTCTCCAGTGGCTCCATCAGTGTCCTTGGAGCCAGTCCGGACCCATAAAAGAACAAGGTCTCCTTCTTTGGAGCTGGTACATTCTGCTCCACAATCTCCTTTGCTGCAATCTAGAGTGGGCAGTCACCGGTCCTCTTCTCACTCCTCTTGGTCCTCTAGGCTTTTGGATCATGATGTGTAGAGAGTAGTCAATAGGCTCCTCAAGTCACAGGCACTTGAAAAATTACTATCAAGCTTAGCCCATAAGGAATTGGCTCCTTCAGCCCATCCAGCTTCTCCATCGGTTTCTCCTCTGACTCTCTTGAGCTCGGAGCCGGAGTGAATGGAGGTCATGGTGGTGGAACCATTGGCTCTGGTTACTCCTCCTTTATCAGTTCCGACACCCACTCCAATCGCCTCGATGTCTCAGCCCATTGAGGGATCTGGATGCCGAAGCTCTCTCGCCGGCTCAGAGGGGGGAAGTGGCATCGGACTCTTGTCCAACCCCACTCTCCCTCACGGAGCTTTGGCACAGGTGAGCTCAGCTCCCACATCAGCCTCGGAGCCATCGCTATTGGTTTGCAGGAGATTGATGTGGGATAGTGGCACCTTCGAGGTGATAAGGAGCATGCTGTCTCCTGAGACCACTCCATCCTTGGCTCCATTGGCTCCTTCTCCCATGGTGCCTGTGACTGCCTTTGACCCTCCTCCTGCCACAAAGCATAGGAAACATATGCCCCAGGATGCCCCATTGGGCAGCCCACGTCTTCTGAAACTTCCCCCAAACACTCGGAGGAGGTCCCTCAGAAGAAAAAATGTAAGAGGAAGCCTCTTGCAAATCCTTAGACAGAGGGGTGGCTGGAAGTCCCTAGCCCCTTCTGAGGATGAGTCTGTCTACATGGGCACATTTGGTTTCTGACCCTCCACCTCTTGGGTGTCTCTGCCTTTTGACCCACATTTGTCTGTAGTGAGTCAAAAGGTGTGGAGCACTCCAGAGACCATGGAACCAGTTCCAAGGAGACCAAATAAATTTATAGGAGAAATCTTTCCTTTCCAAAGGTGTTCCTGTTGATGCCATGGTGGTGGCAGCAGCCACTACGAAGTAACTTGCGGAAACTTCTTCATCTGTCCATCTGCCAAACACGGAGTCCCATACAATGGGCAGGTATGGGAAGCATATGTTCTCTTCAGCGACCTTTACTCTCAGGTTGCCGAATTACTTATCACACTTCACATGACTTCAGAGGGATATCCTAAAGGAAGCATATGTTCTCTTCAGTGACCTTTACTCTCAGGTTGCCAAATTACTTATCACACTTCACACGACTTCAGAGGGATATCCTAAAGGAGTTAGGAGATACCCTTCAGGATCCTACAGCTGAGGGAGTTGCAAACAGGGTGGCTTCCCAGCTTGCAACCTTGACTTCAGTGGTTATCTCCTCCATGAGGCTCATTCCTTATGCAGCAGATGGAGTGAGTAGGGCAGCAGATACCAGAGTTGCTTTGCAGAGACAGTCCTGGATGTGCCTTTGTCAGTTTGTGGAACCTTTCAAGTCTTCCTTTACCAATACCCCCTTTGATGGCTCGTCCTTGTTTGGGCATCAGGTAAAAGAGACTTTCACCAGGTGTGAACAGGATGGCAATACTCTCTCTGCTGTAGGAGTCCATTTTTCCACTACATCTTGACCCTATCCTGAAGATCAGAAGAGTGGAAAGATGTGGTTTTGAAAATCCCAGGGAGCTTCACCTGACATGTGGACATTTTTCCCCCAGGGGCTGAGGGGGGAACAACAATGGAAGATGCCGGCCTCACAGCAGAGGGGGTCTGCAACAGCAGGATGACAGAGATACATTCTCTGCTAGGCCCTTCCAGCACTCCTGAAGGGAGACCCAACTATCCACCTCTGGATGCAGTCAGGAGCAGACTATCATTGTACGCAGTAGCCTGGCAAACTATCACAAAATAAGCATGGGTACTGTCAATAATATCCAGGGCTTACAAAATTCCCTTTTCCCAGTTATCCCCCCTCAAGAGAAAAATGTTCTATCCCAGATGTTCTATCCAGTCTTTGGGATCAAGCTATCCTAGAGGTACAAAGATTGCTAGAAAAAGGAGCCATCCAAGAAGTCCCCACAGACCAAATTGAATCTAGAACTTACTCAATGTTCTTTTTAGCTCCAAAAAAGACAGGGGACTGGACACCCATTTTGGATCTCAACAAGTTAAACAAATCTGTAAAAAAAGACAAAATTCCGGATGGTAACACTGCAGTCTATTCTTCCCTTCTTGGGTCAGGGCAATTGGATGTGCTCCAGCTATCTCCAGTATGCATACTACCACATAAAAATGGACAGGCGATCCAGGAGATTCCTATGCTTCTGGCTGGGAGCCAGTCATTATCATTTCAGAGCTCTGCCCTTTGGTCTCACCACATCCCCCAGGGCATTCACCAAGTGCATGGCAGTGGTCATGGCTCACCTGAGGTGTCTAGGATTCCAGGTGTTTCCATATCTAGACAAATGGCTCCTCACTGCCATGACCGAGCATCAACTAATCAAAGCATGAGACTACACAATTCAAACTTGTTCCCAACTAGGCATCACAATAACTACGAAAAGTCTACCTAGTTGCCTTTCCAGTATATTACCTTCATAGGGGCAGACTTAGATACAAGACACATGATAACAAAGCTACCTCAAGACAGGGTGTCAATAATTTGTCAGCAAGTTTCGTTTCACATAAAAAAGATGAGACTTCAGGCAAGAGAAGTATTGCAAGTCTTGGGCTCAATGCCCGCAGCAATTACTCTAGTTCCTATGGTTCGCTTCCACATGAGGATTCTGCAGTGGCTTCTTTTCACTCAATGGTCTTTCCAGGATTTACCAATGTCACACATCATCTTGATTATGGAATCTTGCAAAAAGGGCTTAGAATGGTGGCTTGTCTCCCCCCAGGTGACACTGGGCAGACCCTTTCTAGACCCCCATCCAGTAGCCACAGTGACCACAGACGCTTCCCAGATAGGGTGGAGGGGGCATTATCTGGGACAGACTGTCCAAGGAATGTGGCAACCTCATGAGTACCATTTGCACATCAATGTTCTAGAGATGAGAGCGGTGCTTCTGGTGTTGCAAGCACTTCAAGATTCTCTACCTACATGGACCATTGCAATTCAGACAGACAATATGTCAGTGGCATAGTACATCAACAAGCAGGGTGGGACCAGATCTTACCTACATTATCTGATTGCGATGCACATTCCTGGGAAATCCAACATGATAGCAGACAGACTCAGCAGGGCCATCCTCATGCCTCATGAGTGGTCCCTGAAGCAAGAAGTTGCAGATTTGATTTTTCGCAAATGGGGCCAGTCATGCTGCAATATTTTTGCCTCTCCCCTAAACAACAAATGCAGCAGCTACTTCACCCTAGTCCCTCCAATGGGACAGTCGCCCAGGGGTGCACTTGTTCATGATTGGCCTCCGGGATTATGCCTTTCCTCCTTTTCCTCTGATCCCAAAGGTACTTCAGAAAGCAAAGTCATTGGATTGCAAGCTCATCCTCATTGCTCCTTACTGGCATCATCAGATATGGTTTCCGTTCCTCCACCATCATCTTCAAGTGGAGCCTGGACCCAGTTCTGGAACTCCTGATGCATCAGTTGGGCAGGCTCCATCCTTCCCTTCAAACTCTCAAGCTGACTGCTTTGTTTCTCAACTTCCAGTCTTAGCCAGGCTCCCCAACATTTCCCCTGCAGTACAACACATCCTAGTATCCTCTCACAAGCCCACTACTAGGAAGATTTACACTAGCAAATGGAAGAGGTTCTCTTATTGAGTGAAGAGCAATGATATTGATCCCTTCACTGCTCCTGTTCACAAGATTTTTGATTTCCTGGCTGAAACATTTGAACGAGGGGTACCTGCAGCTACTGTTAGTGTCCAACTAGCTGCCATCTCTAATTTTCATGTAGGAGAGTTGGGCTCTAACATCATGTTCCATAAGTTTTGCAGAGCATTTTACGAGGTACAACTCTTTTACGGGCCCTGGTAGGAGAACACCCCCCCCCGGACCTAAATTCCACCCTTTGAACCAGCAGCATCTTGCCCCATGAAATTTCTGTCTTGGAAAACCTTTTTTTTGGTTGCCATCACCTCAGCTAGATGGGTTTCTGAATTACACGCTTTATCTATTCGCCCTCCATATCTCATTTTTTCACAAAGATAAAGTTTCTCTTACAACCAATCCTTCCGTCTTACCAAAGGCATGTTCAGAGTATGCTTTGAATTAGTCCATTGAGCTTCCTGTTTTCTTCCCCAATTATGGTAACAAGGCAGAGTATAGACTCCACCAACTGGATGTTCATAGACAATTACATTTTTATTTACACAGGACCAAAGACCTTAGAAAATCAGATCAATTGTTTGTATCCTTTGCTGACAATAAACAAGGTTTTCCAGTTTCAAAAGTGACCATATCAAAGTGGTTGTCAGACACAATCAGTTATTCTTATGATTTGCATAAAAATAAGCCATTGGGAAGGGCCAGAGGACACTCAACCAAGGCCTTAGCTACCACTGTTGCCTTCCCAGCCAAATTGCCCTTAGATTCAATCTGTGCAGCAGCAACATTGGCAAATCCTCATACCTTTATCACTCATTACAAAGTGGATATGGTCTCCCGGAACAGGGCATCCTTTGCTTCCACGATCCTGAAGAGTTTGTTCCAGTGAGCCACCCAAGCACCAGGTGCTGGGGACATGGTCCCAACCAGCATGAACGAAGGTCAGATGGGACAACATAATTTAAAGAGAAATACCAAAATGAGCCAAACCAACAGGCACTCCACGTAATTTAAAGAGGTTATGTACCTACCATAACGTTCCATGTTTGTTGTCTTTCATCTCGCCTTCCTTCTTGTACCCCCCCGTCCTTCCCTCTTCCTGGAGGATCAAGAGGAATTTCTTCATTGGTCACATTGGCTGAGTTTCCTGTTTACATACCAGGTTAGTTAACCATGCTTTGTCTTTCCTCTTTCCTTACTAACCTTAAATGTGTAAGAGCTTAGTAAAATTTGCGTTTACTATGTTTTCTCTAGTGTGGGCTATTACAAATGAGATCTGGGTAGCTACTGTGAGGCATGTTGGGATAGGGGTTAGCTTCAAGCCAGTATAAGCTCTCGAGTTTTAGTAAATTGACCAAGTCGGAGCCGAATCCAACCAGCAAGAAGGAAGGTGAGATGAAGGACAACAAACATGGAATGCTATGGTAGGTACATAACTTCTTTTTAGCAATAAAAAAACAAAGATATAGAAAGAAGTGCTTTAGCAAAACATATAGTCCAGTTTGATGAAACTCATGAATTTAATTTTAGAGTAATTGAATGCGTTAATTTAGGTACTAGATTGGGTGATGTTAGGAACCTTACAGAGCAAAGAGAGTTAAGATGGATATTAGAATTGCAGGTTGACCGCCCACCAGGAATGAATGATAGAGCTTCTATCAAACCTTATTTAAAAGCACGTCCTTTAAGATGAATTTTATTTATTTATTTTATTTATTTTATTTTACATTTGTTGACCGGGATAGTCTAACTGGATTTATGTCCATTTTCAGTAGAGTCCCGGGGAGATAAGCTCCAAGAGATTACTAGACTACTAACATACAGGTACTAGTTGTTATAAAGTTAAACACTACAAATTTTAAACAGCTCATGAATCTTCACAGTTTATACAAAAAACATGTTACAAGCATTAGATAAGATATTTTAGACTTTATGTACAAGACTTCATTAGTAACTAGAAAGTAATTGTTAAACAAATGCATACTTCAAGTTTCAACAGTTCAGCAATGCTCACAGTTTAAACAATACTTGTTGCCTGCCTTAGGTAGGATGCTTTAGAATTATATGCAGAAGAAGTTAACTAGGTATTTTAAATTATCCCTATTAGGACAAGATATGTTTTTGCCAAGGATAGGCCTTGATCTAAAAAGACACAGATAAAGCAGGAATTAGGTCTTAAGAGAGGGTATTTAGGATATAGTATGAGATTAGTCTGGATTTGTACAGGGACATAACCAATGGGTTTTAAGATAGAGTTTCAGATTGCGTTTAAAAAGTGTAAATGAAGACAGTGATGTAAGTTCATGGGGGAGCTGGTTCCAATACTTTCCAACTACATTTGAGAACAGAGCATCTCCTGCCATGTTATTAGATTTACATGTTGATACTAGTAGTTTATTAGATGAGTGTAAAGTTGAAAGGTTCTTATATTGGGTAATGAGACTAGCATGTATTGGGGTATTGGTAGGTTGGAAAAAGGTTTTGTGCGCAATGGTGAGTTGTTTAATGTGAATCTGATTCAGAAGCTCTAACCATCCTAATTGTTTCAGATTATGGCAGTGATGAGTCCTAAAGGAGGGAGCAGTAGCAAATGTGGCAATGCTATTGCAAGCGTTGGCTAGCTTGTTAAGGTTATTTTTTGATAAGTTAGTATATATGGAAGAAGCATAAAGAAGTCTTGAGATAAGGTGGGAATAGGCAATAGTGGTTATGGCTAGTGAGGAGAGAAAGGGTTTTATCCTATAGAGAGAACCTAGTTTCTTGTCGAAAGTTTTTATGGTATTGTTGATATAGGTTTCAAAGTTCAGGTTGTTGTCAATGGTTACCCCTAGAAGTTTAGTTGTTGGATCGGGAAATATGAGTGTACCATTATTGGATAAGACGGAAAAGTTCATTGGGAGTCATTTATGGGTAGGAGTGAAGAGGAGGAGTTTGTTTTTTTTGGGGGGGGGTTAAAGAGGAAGCAGCATTGTAGAAACCAGTTTTCTGTTTTATTGAACACTGAGTTAGAGTCTGTAGTTGGGATTGAGATTTAGTTGAGAAGATTATTGTCGACTCAGCTGCGTATTGTACAAAGTTAGTTAAAGGAATAGCTAGGTTGAGGTCACTGAAAAATATTGAGAAAAGGAGGGGGCCCAATACAGAGACCTGAGGAACACCTAGGGTAACTGGGAGATGGGATGAGAGGTTGCTGTCCCATAGCACTGCCTGCTGTCTACTATCAAGGTAGGTCTGGAATCATTTTATAGTCTTTGTTTCCAGAGAGAAGGATTTTAGAATATTGAGAAGTAAGTGGTGGTTGACCATGTTGAATGCTTTTGAAAGGTCGATGCAAAGTGCTGAAAAGAGAAGATTGTTATTACAGTTTTTATTGATGCTGTCAGTGAAGGATAAGAGTGCAGCTGTTGTACTTTGGAAAGGTCTGAAGCCATGTTGAGATTTGGCCAGGAAACTGTTCTGGAGCAGGTGGTCTAGTAACTGTCTGTGGATGCACTTTTTCATTATTTTAGCTAATGGGGAAAGTAGAGCGATGGTACAATAGTTAGAATATTCTCTGGAGTTTCCACCCGTGTGTAGGGGGATAATGTTGGAGATTTTCCAGATGGTGGGAATAGTGCTTTGTTGTATGGTTCTATTTATCAGCAATGATACAGGATAAGCTATGACCTTGGCTGCCTTTTGCAGGTATTCAGCAGGTAGCTGGTCAGCTGAGGGAGTAGTAGGTTTTAGTTTACTTAAGAGGTTGCAGATGAGGGAAGTTGGGACAGGTTGCAGGTTTAGAGTTGGGAGAGAGTTAGTAGTATTGGTTGGAAGGGCAGAGCTATCAGCTGTTTGTTCATTAGCAAATGTTTGGATGGTCTCAGTGAAGAAGGTATTAAAAGCATTAGCAGTTTGCTTTGGATTGTCGGAATTTGGTCCTATAGGGGGTGGTGTTGCGGATTGGCCTGGTTGAAATAGTCTGTTTATAGTAGCCCAGAACTTTTGTGGATTATTTTGTTTGGTCTCTTGGAGGTGGAAGTAAAAGTTTTGTTTATCTTCGAGTATAGCTTACTTAGTCTCATTTCTTTTTTGCCTGAATTGTTGTTGGTCTACGGGGTTTTTAGTTGTTCTTCATAGTGCCCAAACTTTATTTCTCTGTTGAATTTTCTGCCTGGTTTTCTTTGCAAGCCATGGGGTGGGTTTAGATTTAATTTTGATGGAACACTTTGGTGCATGGAGGTTAAGGATTGTTAAGAATGTTGAGTTAAAGTAGTTTGTTGCTTCGTCAAGTGTGAGGTATTTTATAGTTGACCAATCACATTCTTTTAGTTCAGCTTGGAAGTTATTGGGATTAAAGTTTCTGTTGCTTCTTATTGTTTTATATATGGTTGGGTTGTGTGAGCTTGACCTTTGCCTGATTATGTAAGTGAGAGTATGGTCACTTATATCGTCAGGGAGGGTCCCTACATTATAGAGTTGTTGGTTGTTATTTATTAGAATCCAGTCTAGGATGGATTCTTTGTTATTGGGTTTATTAATTCTGGTTGGGGAGTTCATTGTTTGTGAGAAGCCATTAAGGTTAATATGGGAGGTTGGTGATTCAGTAGAGCAGCCCTTCCAGTCTATATTAAAGTCTCCAAGAATTATTGTCTCTTGGGGAATTTGTGTGGAGAGTTCAGCAAGGATACCTTCCAGAGTGGTGATGTTGTTACCAGGGGACAAGTAGATACATATTATATTTAGGGATTTGCTGGGATTAAGTTGAAGTTTGGTGCTAATGATTTCTGCATTGTTTTCAGAAGAGGAACCAAGATCTAGTATAGATATTTGTAGCCCTTCTTTATAGAGGATAGCAACACCCTCTCCTTTTTTTACTTTGCGGGCTTATCTCAAGATGTTGTACCCAGATGGAATAATTTTAACATCTTGTGTAGTGGGTTTTAGCCATGTTTCTGTTAAACAAAGTATATCAAAGGAATGAACATCCAGGAGAGCATGGAGGTGGGCAATTTTATTATTTATGCTGCGAATATTGAGGTGAGCAATATAGAGTGAGTTGGGAAATTTAGATGGGTTATTTGGGGTAGTGGGAACATGAATTTGTGGTTCTGTGCTTGTTTTTTGCCCTGGTCCTGGGTTAGGATGAATGTCCCCATCTAGTAAGGAGAGGTGTAATAGTTTGTTTAAGAGAGTGTGGAGGTTAAAGTAATGGTGAAGAGGTTTTTTAGGTTTTAGATAGTTGTATTTGATATGGATCAGTGTGTGATATTTATCAGGTAAATAGCTAGGTAAAGATGTTATATGTATGTGTTCTGGGGAGTTAATTAGAGGTATAATACTTGTTTGTGCATTAGAGAAGTTCAGCTGTAAATATTTTGACTGTTCATATGAGGTTAGCAGGTAGGTTGCTGTTAGAGAAAGTAGGAGAAAAACAATGATTAGGAGCCTTAGTGGGATTTGGAGAGGTCATGTTTGCATAGTGACTAATAAGCTTACTGGTGTTCTTTAAAGGTGAGGAGTTATACTAGGGGTGATTAGAGAGAGGTGTATGTATAATGTTAACAAGATGACTATTGTGATTGGATTGGAGAGGAAGAGGGTGTGGTGAGGATGTATAAGCTTAGGAGTAGTAGGGGTGGGTGAGAATTGGGGGTAGGATAGGGGAGCAGAGTGAGCCCGCAGGGCGAACGGAGTGGGTAGAGACAAGAGAGGTAAGGAGCTGAAAAGAACAATCAGTTGAAGCAGGGATTACAGTAGGTAGGTAACCCTAAATACTGGAATAAAGTTAAACAAATAGCTAATAGAGCTATTTGGAGCATGTGTGAGAGCTAACCATAAAAATAAATAGATGTTATGGGCTACAGTTTAATAGCAAGTCTGTGGATAAACAGTATATAGTAAAGATGTAGTACAGGTCAGGAGAAGGCTTCATGGCCTGGAAGGGACAAGTCTGTCACTTGGTGGCCCAAATTAATTTATTGTAAGCAGGGTAAAAAAGGAGGGAGTTTAGGTTCCTAATGCAAGAAAAGGAGTAGTGGTTCTGAGTGTCTTTAAATGGTGGAAAAAGTAGATTAGCCTGGATACAGAGTGGGGAGGGAGTAAAGCTGCTGGTTTTCCTGGCTAGCGCTTTATAACCACCTAGATCTAATAATTAGTTATAGGCTATACTGGCCATGATAGTTTAGACATACTTTCATGCTCCCTTTACTGAGAAAGTACAGGGATAGGTTGCTCAGTTGTGGAGACTGAAGGGAGTTTGGACAGAGTCCTTGTTCTTCAGGTTGTTAGTTTCTGTGTCCTAGATCAGTGTACTCAAATTGGAGAGCTGGGATTGTTTTAGGAGGAAAAGAGAGAGAGAGAGAAAAATAGTAGAAATAAAATGTTTAGTTTAGTATCAAAGGCAAGCATATAATCACGTAGAACTGCACAATGTTTTCATTTTATTCTTTTAATTCTTTAATGTGTGTTTTAATTTTTTAATTCTTTTAATGTGTGTTTATTATTTTTCTGATATGCATATGTATTAATCTGAATGTTAGTATTTTTACAATAGCAAGATTGAATTGTTTAATAGATTATTTTAATTTAGGGTTATATAAAGGAAGTGATGTGTGAGATTGTCATGGTCTGATGAAGCATCCTGTTTGATGTGAAAGCAATAAACCAATTAAAGCTTTATTTTATTTATCCTCCCTTGTTTCTTCGCCACAATTTGCTATTGATTTGCTATATTTATTTTTGTGTGAGCAGAAGTTAATCTGCTGTGGGACCGGTTTTATTTGTTTGGATTCTGTTCATATTTCTGGTGATAATACTGTTGAGCATGGCAGAAGGTATCCAGATAGAACTGGACTACACACCAAAAGTCAGTGGAACATTGGCAACTAACCTGGAGAAATTACTACATACAGAGAGAAATCTGTTACTGACATATGAGCATTCATCGATATTATAGCTGAGCAGGTATAATTTTATGAAAAGCTTTTTCATAAGAACATTTACGATTTAGAAAACATTTTGTTCAAATATAAAAAACTGCAGTGGCAAAGGCTTAATTTCGAAGCCTATATTTCACATAAAGTTGTTCCAAGAGGCTTGAGAATTCTTGATAGGCCAGCATCAGGTAACACCTATCCAGAACTTTCAAAACACTAGCAGAAAGTGAGTTTAGAAACAAGATTCAATTATATGTCTTTGTTAATTGATTTTGATAGACCAATGGAAGATGCATTATTGCAAGAAATCAATCGTAAGCAATCAAAATTGAATGACATGACACCTGCAATGGTGTTTGATAAAGCTTTATCTAATGTTTGTGAGAATGTTACATCACTTGAACATCAGTTAATTGTTACCAAGAAGAAAAAACCTGACAGAGACTTGAGAGACTTTGCCAATGGACATGTTTTTACTTGGCCACGGACTTATGCGAATGTGGTTGCAAGTGATAGAAATTTAGAGTCCAATAGTTCAGTAACTGAAACACAGATTGTAGTTCCTTTAGTTAATGAGATGAGTCAACAGCAGACTCTACAACAAGCTAAAACATCTGAAATGACTGTGCCACTAAATGTATCTCATAATTCTATCAATCAAAGAAGCAATAATGTTGTAGCCTCTACAACTTTAGGAAGTACATCGTAAGTAGTTAGAAGGAAGGAAATACAATCTGTGAAAGAAAATAAATAAATACATTTGAATGGGGAACAGTTTTTTTCATCTCCCCCCTCCCCATTCGCAAAGTGGAAGTAACCAAACATGCATGATCAGGAAGTCAAGGGAGGAAGAGAAGACTCCCATCTACATGGTTGCACAGGGTCTCTGAATAATTCTACACAAGTTACTGTGACCTCTGAATTAAGAGGCACTCTGAGTTTTGACAAACTATTGCTTAATAGGAGGTTGGTTGCTTTGGAATAGTTCTTAGCTGTTATAGAAATTACTGAGGTAACTGAGTTCATTTCTATTTCACAGGAGACAGCTTTGTGATCCAATCTCACCAGAGAGGCTGTAACACTTGGGAGGGGGTAGCACTCTCCCATATTGGTGAGTACCAGGTCCAGTAGGTTAGGATCTCTAGTGGGTGTTCATACTATCTGCTCAAGGGTGTTTGTGTTAATAAAGCCTGGAATCTTTGTGCCTGCAAGTTTAAGACATTGCATGTTTCCCAGCCTATTGGGGTAAAGTCCCCTAAGATCAGGGTATTTGGCTGTATGTTCAGTGTCTCATGTAGGCTTAACTAAGAGCTATGGGTTTCTTAGAACACTATAGCTTGCTAGAATATGATATGAAGCTTTGTCTGTGGTCATTTGCTCACAGATAAACTCCAGGGCATCATCCTGATTAACCAACCTAGAAGTATATTTGCTGTTAATGTAGATCAAGTCTCCTCCACATTTAGTCCCTGTCCTTGCAGCTGATGGTCTACATGTGTGAAAGGTATTGAAATCCTGCACTGCTGGAGTATTTTCTCTGGCTATAAACCATGTCTTCATAACAGCACAGATGCCTATATTCTCCAGAGTGAGAAGAGCTTGTACAGTGTGTTTTCTTTTAAGCTCCTAGCACTGAGCAGTAACACTTTAAAGATTATTTGCATATTATTTACTATGTTATGGGGTCAGTCAATATGGTATTGCATACAAAAAGCCTCAAAGGGGATGGATAAGGTTTTACCCAAAATTTGGAAGCTGAGGGGAGAAAGGCACAGACCATCCTTTGCAAAGCAACACAGCTTGTTAACTATGTCCACCCATACTGATAAATATTGTAACCCCTGTAATGACAGCCGAAACTGTCATTATTGAAGCTGATAATATTTTGTTCATACTGTGCATCGTTCTTGATGAATTTAGAATGCTGCTCAATGCAAGGCACATGCCAACCTGAGTCACATATTCAAAGATACCAGTGTTATCTCTCTATTCATATAGTCCAGGGAGGAATGTCTTAGGTCATTTATGTCCACATGGACTATCATAGGATATAAAACAGGTACCTGTGGTATAGTGACGTGAGTGTCTACCTAACTTGGCAGATCCTGGCTCATGATAAGCACCTACCTGTTATCTTCTCCTTCTTCAGTCTGGTGAGTGGGGCATCTGTATGTTGTACAATGGAGACACCTTTGACTACTATTCTGGATAATGTCTCTGCTTGCATTACGGGTTTTGCTTTTGGGGTTCCATTGTGTGTAGGTGTATGTATGATGTTTAGTGTTGCTTTTGATGAATGACTTAGAGACTGCTGAAGATAGGCATTGTCATTTACAAGTTTAGGAGGTCTTTGTGGCTTAAGACAATTGTTTTTAATGCCTTGGCATAAGTTGGTTTGTGTGTGTGGTGGGCAATATGTGTGGTGGATGTCGTGTGTGTGTTCGTGTTTTAGACAACCTTGTTTGTATGTGAGACTTTTGCATTTAGTGAAATTATGCATAGACATCACTCTCATACTGTGGTTTACTATCAGATGTTCGAATAGAACTCCATCGACTGCACATTTGTCGAACACGGAAATTCAAAAACGGTAATGTCAACAACCAAAAGGCAACCTAGGAACAGTTTTAACATGGGTTGAGATAGGTGTTCACTGTTATTACCAAACTACAAACCTCTCCCCTATCTCAACCCATATTAAAACCCATTCCTAGGTTGGCTTTTGGTTGTTGACATTACCGTTTTTGAATTTCCGTGTTCGACAAAAGTGCAGTCGACAGAGTTCGATTCGAACATCTGATAGTAAACCCATACTGTATTTGCATCATTAAGGATTAAATGGTTGTCTGTGAACATGAGGCAATTGCTACATTGTCTCAGGATGCCCCATATCTACCAAACTGGCTATAGAGACATTTGAAAATTGCATATCCATGCTGTCTGGACCTGTATTTGAGTAGGTTATTACAGAATGTGGACTGGGTTTTTACAGAGGTCTCCTAGAGTGGTTTCTGGGGTTTGCCACTAGACTAGGTTAGATTGTGCTGAGATTTTCTATTAGCTGTAATATCTCCTCCATGCAATGGCATTCTTATAGGCTTACTGAGTTACAGATTACAGTTCTAAGGGTAGTTTTATAGATAATCTTTACTCACTAGATGGTTGCATCAGTACAGAGCACTGCTAGATGCTTCCACATGGTGAGCAGCTTCTTGCAAATGCACCAAATAATACCCGCAGAGAAAAATAGAAAAAAAAAACTAACTACTAAGCTCTCTAGCCAATAAAACAACTACACGTGTGCCCTTTATTGTGTTTCCCAACTCAAGTAGACTAGGCAAACACCACCTGCCACAAAATGAATGGAAAAATACAGCAAAAAGAATCCCACAAGTACAATGCTTCAGCAAACAACTTAAACACTATCTAGATGACCCTTCTACAAGGCAATTAAAATTCTGACAGTAAAAGTAACAAACAGTGAGAGATTATTTTCACAAAATGCTTGCTTAAATGCTCAAATAAAGCCAAAAAACAGTAGTGATAACTGAAATATCTTAGTACAAGTTCAATTTATCAAACAGAGGTACTTAACTTTGCCTGGATGGCATTTGATGCACCAGAAATGCTTCTAGATCTCGAGCTAGGACACCAGGCTTTTCTGATATCTGTGGAAATGAGTCTTCTTTCCACAGTTCCATGAGATTTAAGTAATACCATTAGAGGAATGAAATACATACAGTTAAAAAGTGCTCTGTTTCCCTTTCATTTTTTTACTACATTTAATATCTTATTTCTCTTTAAGTTAAACACTGACATTTGTGTGAAGGTCAAATTGTAACAGAAATGTAACACCTGAATCACAGTAGGCCAGTGTCAAATGTGTCATACATCTCTTGATGAAATTAGATGCTGCTATGAATCCAAAGGTTCACTCGTCAAAAAACTGAACAAATTAAAAAACATACACGAGTGAAACCACCTTGAAAAAATACTGCTGTATAAAAGTCCAACTGATTTATTAAATAAAAAGATTAGATGAGCGCTTTCACGTACCAACCAGTACTGGTTGGTACGCAAAAGCACTCATCTGTTCTTTTTATCAACCACCAACTCAAGCAGGTTGGGCCTCAACTTAATTAATCATCTGAAAGATGACACAGTTAGGAGTGCACCACCACCTAGTGTGGGAATAGAACCCACAGCCCTCTGCACCAAGAGCAAGCATGCTACCTATCAGGTCACTGACATTGTTAATTGCTTTGTGACGTTTTATTTGGAAGGAAGCTAAATGTTCCTTTTGATTGTTACCTTTTTATGTGAGTACAAATTCTGCTTGTGGGTGAATAAAATCCACAGGGTATTACTTAAAACTGCAAGTTAAGTATACAAGCCATAAATGTAGAAGCAACACTGAAAGTATATAGTAAGATTCTAGACAGCACCTCTCCCCAGTCAGACAAGCTGTGACAGTTTGAAAGAAGAAACTATTTCAAATTGCATTAAAGGAAATATTAGTATGTTACATTTTACACTTCATAGATGAATAAATGTTTAAAGAAATAAACACATACAGTAAGCAAGTGCAACAGTAAGTGTAATGCCTTGCAGAGTAGTACTAGTAGTCATGTCAGAAATATTAAGGGGGAAAAACAAGTAAATAAACATGCTGTTCTGTGTTCTCTATGCAGCTGAGGAGGAGATCTTGTGTAACTCCAGTCAGCAATGTAGGAAGCTGGCCAGATTGACAGAGGGTGCTCATAAGTTTGAATAAAAACATTACTACTTTAAAAAAAAAAACAAATATCAAGTAATATATTATGTTTTTCTCTCTTTAACTGATTTTGCAATAGTATTTATACACAAAGATAATAGAAGGACTTAAGTGCTTTCTGTACATTATTATAACCAGATCCATGTCAGAAATTGCAAATATATTACCATTTCTTATGTTAAACAAGCATAGCTCGTTAGTATTAGTAGACTGCAAATGTGAAAGCCACCAAGACTTGATAGCAATGCACTCAATGTATGCATAAGCACTTCCCATACATTTTGCTTTAGTTGAAGAAAGATTTAATAAAAATAGAATTCACTAAGAAAGATTTGAATAATGTGTAACATTCTGTCTCTCCCCCAAAACCTTTATCTCTCTTTGTCTTATTTTTTATGCATTAATTTGTCCTATAGTTCCTCCCTCTCCCATTTCTGTTTGTTTTTTGTAGGTGCAGAATTCTTATCGGCAGTCCAGACACATGCCTCTCAAATGAAGGAGTGTTCCTCCTCTGCCCATCAGGACATGTCCTCATGTGGTTGGAGAAGAGTTACAGGTACTATGAGTACCTTGCATGTGGCAACCTGGCCAGTGTCTTTGAACACGGGCTTTGGGACTTGGATGAGGATGTGGTGGAGCAAGAAGTAGACAGATGCCTTCAGCCAGCCCAAAATTCTCTTCAGCCTGTTGAGAACTAGCTTAGAACTACCATAGGCGTAGTGGTGCTCTTCATGTATAACTGCTACACATGTGCGAAACACACCCCAGAGTGTTACACACATGGTTAAACACATACACACACACACACACACACACACACACACACACACACACACACACACACACACACACGCACACGCACATGCACACGCGCACGCATGTGCGTGTGCACGCACACACACACACGCACACACACACACTACGCACTACAGTCTTTCTTAATTCTGATTCACCACATTGTACATATTTTGTCTCACTGCATGCTCTAGGCAACATAGTATTCAAGGTACTGAGTTTAGGCTGTACCCAAACTGTATGAAGCAATACTACAGATTAGAAAGAAATGTAATTAGCTGTAAGTAAAATAGTGACTGTCCATTTTATCCCACTAGATCAGCAGCAACCATTATTGTTGGAAATCAGCTTATTCCTATCACAGTCTAATCAAGTGAAAATAAATCACCATGTAAGGCCACACTTAGTTGTTGTTGCAAATCCCAGTGTTGCAGTTTGAAGTACTGCTGATCTCTTACAATAGATCTGAACAAACTGTGCTAGTGTCTTCATTATTTATTAAGAAGTATGCCAGGATGTGTGCTTTCTAAAAATTCTGACTGAAATCATACTGCAAATTATTCGGCCTACATATTACTTGGATAAGTTTTTCTATGGAAAAGCTCTCATTAAAATCTAGCAGAGCTATTCTTTAGAAATGTTGCTTTCAAATATTAGTAGATATAGGTGACTAAGATATGAACCATATTGTCACCGACGGTGCTTTGTTCCTCACCATTTGATGTGAATACTTAGGTGCAGCATTGCTAGTCATGATCTGTGGTCTTATTTAAAAATGTATTGTATAAAATGTCACAACCACATGCTTTAGCATTTGGAAACAATACATTATTTATTCAAAAACAACAATGCATTAAAAAAAATCATATATGGGAGCGATGCCATTAAGTAATGTCTTTTGATCCTATATTGGTTATGTGTTTTGTACTGCACCTACACTTATTTTCATGTGTTGCAAATATTTTTCCATATACTCTTTTTTTCTGCTACTTGCATGTATTAGTTTTTTATCATATAAGCAATTATAGAAACATCCTGCAATAAGTATCAATTGCTTGTTCTCCTGAGGTCTATTGTAGACATGTTTAAAATCTTATCTCCACAACTCATCCCACTTCTCAAAAATATTGAACCGCTAGTTCTCTTAAACACTTGCATCTCAATGACCTTGAAATTATTTGAAGATATATGTAATATATGCTACTAGCATCTTTACTTTCTGAGTACATTTTTTTAGATTTTAATGTGTTTCAGATTTGTGAGGAAACCAAGAGGGCATTAAGATGAGTTACACTCAGGGTTACCCACATGTTGTGCACTTGTTTTGTTAAATGCAGCAATACCATGAAGTTTAACTCTCTTTTTTTATGTGTATACCGTATTCACTTTTGACATTTTTGTTACGTTTTATCAAGACGAATACAGAAAACGTACTCTTGATCTAGTCAACACACTCCAAGAAAATGTTAAAACACACACACGCATGCATACACACACACACACACACACACACACACACACACACACACACACACACACACACACACACACACACACACCTAGCAAGGAGGTTTTGTGGTGTAAAACATGTTCCAATACACCAACCTCAAAGCTGAATCATTAGTTTACAAGCTGCTTAGCAGCACTTGCTGTGTTAATTTAATGACATAGAACTTTAAACATGGTAGTCTGCATTTCATGCAGTTTGCAGCATGCAAAACTCTGTGGCCAGCAGTACGTAAAACTTATGGGTCAGATGCATAAAAAGTGCCTAGTAATGCACCTGGACCCAGCCTTGTATTTTTTACCACCAGTGAAGCATATGTAGAATTCAGTCTCCAGAACTGTTGAAATATGAAGGCTATGCCACTGATGTGTATGTCTTGTTAAATATCACCCATTTTAGTCTAGTACTCTCTGAACCCCTACAACCTCCAGGTTTTACACAGGGCAAGTACAATTCTGCAGAAAGCTCATCTGCTTTCTGTTGTTATAAAGAATTTAGCACACAGTCCCCAGCAATTCTATTATTTTGGCTTGCATGATGGAAGAGGTGTCAGTATTTAAGGGCCATGTAGTCACAGCACTGACAGTCTTCAGAAGAGCAAACTGTCAAAACAGGCTTGTGAAGAGTTGCTGAGCTTAACTAATAACTCATGAATCACAGCCTCTGACTCAGTGCCCCAACAAAAACTTTTTTTTTAATTTAATCTCTAGACCTTTGCTGCTCTATAAGAACCTTTCAGAGATGTCAAATCTCAAGGTGGGTACAGCAAATTAGGTAAACCTTTTTATGTTAACCAATGAGGACAATACTGTTTGAACCCCAGTTTAGATCCTTCTTTTGGCAATATGGGCTTCTTCAGTCATACATCAGCACTTCACATATTTATTTGATTATTCAATTTGATTTTATTAGCTTTGTTAACTGTGGAAGACTGCCTGAGCAAGGCAATCTAGGAATAAAAGTTATGCTCAGTATTCAGAACAAGTTGCATACAAAGGATACACTAGAAAAGGATATAACATAGTCATAGGTACTAGACAAAATGTTAACTTTATAAGTACAGTTTGTGTGTGTGTGTGTGTGTGCGCGCGTGTGTGTGTGTGTGTGTGTGTGTGTGTGTGTGTGTGTGTGTGTGTGTGTGTGTGTGTGTGTGTGTCTTTTAACATTCTCTTGGAGTGTGTTGACTAGATCAATGGAGGTTTTCCGTAATAATCTTAGATCAAGAAATCTGAACAACGCCATAAATAATGCTGAACAAAAGCCCAAAAAAGGGGCATTTTTGAATACTGCTCTTACAAATTTAGAATGTTGATAGAATAACAAGTTTTGCATTAGCATGAATTTTCTGAAGGCTATAAAGTCTAAAATTAAAATGTCTGAATTGTTTTCTGGCTTTAACCCTCAATGATTATCCAATGATTTGACAGAAAAACACAATTTTTTGAGAAACAAACCAAAAATATGAGGCAAAACTCTGGACACTCTTGAGAAAATCTGTATAGCTGAGAGGTATGCAGGTATTACATATGGTGCTACCTGTAATAACTGCAATCCCTTCTATGTAATGAAACAACCAGGAAACTCTCAAAATGGGCACATAAACATGCACAGGCTATCAAAAAGAAAGATGAGAAGAATGTTTTGTATAAACGCTATACAAAATGTATAAGCTATTAAGACATTTCATTTGTTGTGAATGACTGGAGAGAGGTTTCTTATTTCAAAGGAAATATTAGCGATTTATTTGAAATAAAAGAACAGTTTTGGCAACTCATGGGCAAACATAATCCAGAGTTACATGACAGTTTGAATAGTAAATGTATTTTAAAGAATAGTACTGCTAAATTATAAACCCCACCTATTGGTTTTATATGTAATTATGTAACTATAACCTGAGATATAAACAGACATGTCAGTCAGTCAATGGATGTTCATTCTGATGAAGTATTGAAAATAAAAGATGAAAGGATTAAATAAATTGTTATTCCAGTGGCTACTCAAAGTAGTGTTTGGTTGCTATTTTTTTATATAGAAAGCAGAAGCAGTGGGATGTAAGCAAACGTCAGAGAGGGAGAGAATGTTGGGTGACTGTAGTAGGGTAACTAAAAGTAAGTTATAAAGTCATAGTACTATCAAAATATAGAGACAAGGGTTAGGAGGAAAAAGCTTGAATACATGCTGCAAAAGAATGTGTGTTATCATTCAAAGAGGACACCGTGTTACTGATTCCATAGGTGTGTTTGTGCCTGTACAGGATGCCTAGATTCTGATTTTTGTATTAATATGCTGGTCAAAAGTTAGGTGTTCATTTATGATAACCCCTAGAAGTTTGGTATATCGGACTACTAAGAGGTAAGTGTTGTTGAGTGAGTCGATGGGAAATTCATTTTTGGTTAGGGGTATTGTTTTTGGGGGGTGAACAACATACGTTTGGTCTATATAACAGTTGTTTTTAAGTCCAACATTGCAATAATAACTCAGTCCTGCCTAACGTTAAACCTCACTATTCCTCCTGCCTGGTATTCCACATTCCATTTATTTATATGTAGTTTGCACCTTCCTTTTTTAAAGATCTTTCTTCCAGCTCGTTTATCTCTTTTACAATATTCCATACTTCAAATACAGTTGGTTTAGACTTTGATTTCCATTTTCTTGTAATTGCAATTTTAGCAGCCAACAGAATTACACTTAATAAGGCCTTACTATGTTTAGACCATTCAGGTCCCGTGTCCCAGCTCAGCGAATAACTTGCTAGCACAGTGTAAAAGAAAGTGAAAAAGAAGAAAACAGGAATGTGAGAGGTTGGTCTGTAACAGACACAAATGGTCTAATGAGGTTTTGTTAAGATGATGAAAGCATTATTTAAGCATTTTAGTTTGACAAGAGTGAATACAGCGAGTGCAGTATTCCCCTCCCCTTCCTAAACTTAAACTCCCAAATAACCCCAACCCTAAACTTCCCTCCTATACCTTAAACCCAAATCTCCCCTGCTGCTCTTTAAGTCTGAAATTCCCCTCCAACTCTCTAATCCTGCAACTCCTCTCCCCTTCATCCTAAGTTACACTCCCACACACTCCCACTTCTTCCTCTGGCTGTTGCACTAACCTTACTTGTAATCAAATAATGTCTTCAGGCAAGGTATAGAAGCTCGAGTCTCTCTGCATGATTGCTGCACCTTTCCTAAGCTCATATGAATTCGAGCATAAGGCAACTCATTTGAGCTGTATGATGCTTGTGTTTACTGTCTTCGAGACAGTGGTCTTTAAGAACCTGGGACTTGGGAAGTTCTAATTGACCCATTTTTATTAATTTGTCCATATAATTTCAAAAGTCAAAATCAATACATTCTGTAATTATGTTACAAACCCAAGTAATCATCAGTGAAATAACATAGTATGCTTGCATACTCAGCTCTAATGATGTCAATGGACTGAGTTTCTAATAAATCAGTAAGGTAAAGTTTTTTTTCCAAAAGCTTGCAAAATAAAAAATAACATGTTCAGAATGTATTGTGTCTGAATTATTTTAGGATGCAAAAGCTGTGTTCTAAGTGTTACAGCATAAATGCAAATATTTAAGTTTATTAGCAATATGTATAACAAAATACTGAAGGAGATGGAATAAGCTAATATCTAAGTTCATTCTGGTGATACTAATAAAACATACTTTCTGAATCCTTATCTCAAAGGTTCTTAGATATTAGACCCAAAATTCTAGAGAAAATGTGCTAAAACCTACAAGTGCAGGAAAAAACATTTGGATGGAAAATTTATGCTGAATATAATATACAGCCATTCCCACCCCCACAGTCTAGTTGGTATCTAAGAAAATTGAAAGCAATAATTTATACCATTTTCAAAAAAATTACCTTCATATATTTGTACTTCAAGGAAAGCATTCACTGGCTTTTGAGGGTCCTCAAACATTAGGACCCTCCAATGCTCAAAAAAATAAGTAAATAAATAAATAAAAATGCACCACTGATACACAAGGGATGAAAACTTTGAGATGAAAATTAGCATCATCATCACCACAAATCATCCATGCCCCAGAAATTCACCATATGGACAGGTGATAAGATAAGGTGGGTAGGGCAGAAAGTGCTAGACACAAGAAGTTGTTCTCTTAACTGTGTATTCTATGAAGATCAGAAACAGTTGATCCCTTCCTGGTTTGTAACGTCAAATGTAAATTATCTGAACATGTGTTATGCTATTTGTAAGTAAAGATGATGTTAAAACTATTACAACTGAACCTCAAAAGGAATTGTTCAAATGCATTTTTGTCCCCCCAGCTATCAAAAATATTTCTTCAATAGCGCATCTGTAAAATACAGTTTTACTCTTATAAAAGTCATTGAGCCAGATTCCTTAACAGCTACATGATAATGTTCTATTTTGTAGTCATTAAATGACTCTACATCATATGTAGAGGTACAAAACAAACGCATATGACAGAATATGCTAATGACCGCATAATGAGTCAAATTACATGCTAATTAACCAGTCCATCATGGAATTATTCACAAAACCATAAATCAATCATGTACACTCAGTGTAGCCATTTGACCTGAACACCAAAAGTCTTCAGAATTATATAGGCATGATTGCACCTAGAAAAAAAAAACATGCTAGTTTATCTTATGCTGTTATCATGATGTATGTGCAGTAGGCTTCAAATCAGGGTGCTACTGCTGCTGCTGTCAGACCTCAGCCACGAAGACGAAGAATAAGTGTGTTTAGATCCCAGTTAACTTTTTAAGGACTGCATAACACACAAATTGTTGAGTGATATAGGGTGGACATGGAAACAATGGGTTCCTATTAGAACCTCGAACGCTTGAAATGTCGAACGTCATATGGTCGACACCATATGATCGACATTTCAAGTGTTCGAAGGTTAAGCATAATGGCGCCGTTCAGTGCAGAACAGGAGAATTTCCCTTTTCTCTACTGAAGTGCAATCTCAGAGTTGGTATATTTAAGTAGGGGGGGTGGGGGTAAGGGGGGCTTGCCCCCTGCCTGCACCATTAAGGTAATTTTTTTTTGTTTTTGTTTTTTATTATATATTCGAACTTTGAACTTCGGTCATATGTTGTCGAATATATGGGATTTGAATTTTTGAAAGTTTGATTATAGAATATAGACCCGGAAACAATAAGGGAACCACTGTTCCCCCACCTTGAGCCCCAGGGAAATCATGGAAAATCAATTCCAGTGGAAATAAAGGTATGTGTAGCATTATGTATCCAGGCTACTGGTACTTTCCAGAGATCCACATGGAATATATTAGCGGTGTCGCAGGCAACAACCCCCGGAATATTGCATCAGTTTTTAAATGCAGTGTTACAACATGCAAAGGATCACATTTGTTTCCCACACACCCCACAGGAAAAACATGCAGAAATTTTATGCAATGGCATGCTTCTGTGAAGTGATGGGGGACATAGATTGCACATATAATAAAAGCCCCTCCTAATGAACAGGGAATGAGTTATATCAACAGAAAAGGTTACCACTCTATAAACTGTCAGGTTGTCTGTTATGCCTAAGGGATCATCTTCATTTTGTTTGGATCATCTACAATGTCTGCGCAGGTAAATCAGGCAGTTTCCATGACTCACACATATGTCACACCTATGAGCTGTACCCCAGTTTTGCTACGAGTGACATTCCTCAAGGGCATCTAGCAGGTGATGCAGGTTATGCACTGGAGCCCTGGAACATGACACTCATGAGAAGCCCACACTACCCCACTGAGCAAGGAGACAATGAAGTCCATACTCAAACTAGGAATATCATAGAATGTGTTTTGGATTGCCCAAATCAAGATTCTAGTGTCTAGACACATCAGGAGGTGCACTGCAGTATGACCCAGGCACCTATGCCAAAGTAATTACAATCTATACCATGTTAGACAATAGGATTCTCGGCAAGCATTAACAAGGACAGCAATAAGCAAGACCACAGTTTCAAGGACCACAAGTAGGGCCAGCAGCAGCAGTAGATACATATGAGAGTCTGAGAGAGAATCACCAGCTGCAGATGGTGCTGGCAGATAGAGGAATGCACAGTATGCCCTGTCTGTGGTTAAGGGGCAAAGGATAGTGCAAATAATCACTACCTAGGTCAAATCCAAGGATTCCATTCACATACATATAGGAAAACTGTTGCCTGTCAAACTCCACAGCCTTTACTTAACCATGTAATGGCTTTGTTCTAATAACATCAGACAGGAACATCCCTCAAGGACACAATTATTGCCTGGTATAATGATGACAGTGACAGCAGAATCTGTAATAAAAATAAGATTACATAACAGAGCACTCTCATATAGAAATATGTATATGCCCCTAAAAAGATGATTTGTCTGAGGTGTACATTTATGTCAGTAATATCTCCTATGTCTGATTTTTTGCAATATACAGTTACATATTCTAACCAGTATTGCGCATCAACCAATTCAGTTGACCAGACCTACTGGTTCCACTGCTTACTTACAATATTAACTGAACTACAAGCAATCATTCCCAAATGAGTAGGAACAAGAAATCAAAAACTTTTCTTCTGCATTGCATATTGATATATATACAAGCTTGTGATTAAGCAAGCATTAGCTATCCACTGTGTGCATCAGACATATATGCATCTCTATGTCACAAAGACATGCAAAGGGCAGAGCACAGTCATCATTTGCACAGAGATGGGGTAGGGGGTGGGGTGACATGAGGGCAAGGCTGACACCAAAGATGTGAATGTGTGCAAGTAAGAAATGTGTATCTATCAGAGTATTCAATGTTCAGAGCCAGTAACAAGAGATGTATAGCACATAACAGTATTGTTTAGATAGACTGCTCATGTGTGAATTGTTATGGACAAGTGATTCTTTTTTTAATGTGTGTGTGTGTGTGTGTGTGTGTGTGTGTGTGTGTGTGTGTGTGTGTGTGTGTGTGTGTGTGTGTGTGTGTGTGTGTGTGTGTGTGTGTGTGTGTGTGTGTGTGTGTGTGTGTGTGTGTGTGTGTGTGTGTGTTTGTGTGTGTGTGTGTCTGCATG
This sequence comes from Protopterus annectens, assembly GCF_019279795.1. NCBI lineage: Eukaryota > Metazoa > Chordata > Ceratodontiformes > Protopteridae > Protopterus > Protopterus annectens. The sequence continues at coordinate 1,498,306,557 of NC_056725.1, read as the reverse complement.
AACATAGTCAAGCATTGTGTTAGCACTATGTCCTAGCATCTCAGACAGGTATGAGCCATGAATGGTAAAGTAGTCAGTTCAGCTTTGTCATGCTCAACCATGAAAAGTACCTCCAACAGGAGTTGCACTGCTACTTACGTGGCCCTGGCAAGAAGTTAGGGTGCTACCTGAAAGTGAGTGATGTCTGCTGAATGAGCTCTCCTCATGACTATGTCTAGAACCATGACCCTATGGTCTATCACATCTGGGTATGGATACTGCAATCACTAATGGAGCAGTGAAAGTAGTGTCACTACAGGTCTGGGATCTTGTACGACTAACTCTGCTAACACAAGAAGATGTAGTGGCTCTCCAGCAACATGGATGCTCCCCCTCCCCCCAACTGATGCTCCATCACAGATACTGCCCAATCCAGTGAATCATTCATCTTCTCCCAGGAATCACCCACATGGTTCAGGTAGCCATACACGTCAGAATGTATAACATTTAGTACTTGCACTATCACTTCCGAGAACCTGATGGAATGTGCCTGTGCCTCCAAAATGGCCTTAAACAGACAATTGGCTGCAGCTAATGACACACCTGCACCAGGAGGATAGTGGACAGCAGGCCTCCTCTGAGCACTTCTAGCAACCCTCCAGTGTGGCATCTCACCATCATGATGGCTGTGGGGAGAAGCAACCAGATCTGTAACCAGAATAACCACAATACCCTAATCAACTGTGTCACCCTCAACCTATACCTGAGGTCTCTGTGTCATGGATATGCATAGGCATACTGATTGCGTCTGTAATATGAGCAGGGGATGTGTCAGTAACAACCTCAGTGTCAGACTGAACCTCTGCACCCTCCAGACTGTGCCTCTTTGTCACCGCCATCATGATCAGGGGGCTACCGATACTCTGACATCAGGTGGTTGGAGCTCCATAGTGCCACTGTCATGATCATCTGTGATAACAAGCAATAAACACAACAACCAGAGACACAGAGAATAAAATTGAACAAAACCTGTTCTTATATGAAAAGTATGTTAAAATATAATCAATGCTAAAGCAACAGAAATTGTACTCTCAGAAAGACCTGAATGTGCCTTATATACAGTAATAACAATAACCAAATGTGTACTTATCATGTGAAGATGGTTTTGTAGTCTGCAATCCAGATGTCCCTGTATGTAAGGAGTGGAAAGAAAAGAAGGATGGTAATCATCACAATACAAATGAAACAAGAAACAGCAAACGATCCTCTTTACATGTGCAGATTAAGAATGTTCTCATACAAAAATCTACTGACTAGCTGACTACCCCCGACACCGTCCTTTGTCTCTCTAATACTGTATCGCCTGACTCACACTTATAATCGACTCTACATATATCAAGCATATAATATATACATAAATAAAGGACTACAATTCAGAAGATCGAACGGCTGAAATATCGAAGACCATATGGTCGAGACCATATGATCGATATTTCAGAAGATCAATCTTCTGAAATTGTAACAAAAACTAAAAAAAAAAACAGTTAAAGAAGACAGTAATGCAGGAGGGCAAGCCCTCATGCACCCCCACCCCATTTAAATATCCCTACTTAAATATACCAACTCCGAGATTGCGCTACACTGTCAATACAGTGCAGAACGGGAGATTTTCCTATTCCCTGCTGTAGCGCGATCTTGAAGTTGGTATATTTCAGTAGGGGATGTGGGAGGGGTGCAGGGGGTCTTGCCCCCCTGCACTACCATCTTCTTTAACTGTTTTTTTTTTTTAGTTTTTGTTATAATTTCAGATGAACGATCTTCTGAAATATCGATCATATGGTCTTGACCATATGGTCTTCGGTATTTCAGCCGTTCGATCTTCTGAAGTGTAACCATATATATAGATATAACAATAACCCTTATGTTTTGTGTACCTAGGAGTTCAGCTGGAGATACTCTGGGTTTGACATCCACCTCAGCACCAACTTCAAGGATTCTGTGTGAACCCTCTGCTGGGCTATATAGCTCTCTGACATTGGACAGGAGCTCCTATGTTTCAGTTAGTACTGGTTCGGTAGCAGGACCACTTCACATAGCCACCTGTTATCAGGCAACTGCACCCAACTTATGGCAAGCAGAGGTTATCATATCACTTGCCCTGTGTTGTATCTGAAAGTTACTTTTCCCGTGCCCTCTGATAGCATTGATGTAATAGACCACCTAATGCCATGTCCTCTCTCAAGCAGATTGTTCACCTCTACCTCTCACTAAGACATGGTGATGTAAGGCTTGGATAATGACTTAATTTTTGCATCAGTGAATGGTAGCTTGTGGGATACAGATTTCTTATTGCATACCATATCTCTGTATGAGATGAAACAGAGAAAAGACACAAAATTGAATATATATATATATATATATATATATATATATATATATATATATATATATAATATAAAATACACAGTCAAGATAGCCGTGAACTCAATAATGTATGAATGTATGCATCCATCATGCACACAAAAGTTTAAAAGATAATGCCCCTTATGTCTAAATAGAAGTTGGGACGACCCCCCCCCCAAATATTACTAAAATAGCAACGGTAAATAAAAGTTCTGTAATGCAGAGAACTGGTTGTGTAACTGTGTAATATTTCACAGCATTAGCAATAACAATTCACAATGCACAAGTAGAAATGTAGAAATAGTGTCATCTCCACTACTGTGGTGGGGAGCCAGGCAGATATAACAAACTTAACACATTTCTTTGTGCTAACCCATGTAAAGATACCTGACCTTAGTATGAATTTATACTACACTCGTGCAACAGCTGGTCAAATTCCAGTATAATAAAACCAACAAAATATAGTTCAGGCAGCATTCCATAGCAAACTTTTGTAATGGAGACATAACCAATATATACATGGGCTAGGCCAACAGTAAATGATAAATAAAAAAAAATAAAGCATGAAGATAAAATAAATAGTTTGTACTTTGCAATTCACCCTTTTTGTTATACTAAAAGCATTATGTAAGAAGTAACAACATATATTAACAATAAAGCAGTGTAGAAAGTAAATAATTCTTTAAAAGTTGTGTGTATTTAAAAGTATCAAGCTCTATTAATCCAAACATTCTCCCTGCTATGATGCAAGTGCATTAGCTACATGAGTGCCTTTATATAGTGCAGTATCAACTCTGTGAGCACTCAGTGAGAATTGTGAATATGCCAGTGAGGTGTTAAATCATTAGCATTCCTGAATACCACAACTTGCAATAAGTGCAGAGAAGGTACACAGGATGTAAAGAACTACAAGAATTGATGCACATGGACATGCACATGCACATGCCCTAGCACTGCAAGGACAAACATTGAAAAGTGTTACCTGCTAATGACTTGCAGATGTCAATGATTAGACTGACATGAGGAAAAGTCAGTGTTTCACAGTCTCCCCCTCTTACTGAGGGTGTGTCAGGGGGAAGAGACTTACCAAAAAGTTTGAATGTACATTGACTGAGATGTAGGAGATCAACATTCCTAACATTCGAATGCTGTTTTAATGGCCCACAGTTACTGTTTCTTACTAAGAAACATTGGCATATTCAAGGGAGTGCATTAAGCATTGATACATATAACATATTCAATAAAAATGAGAATGTATTTCTCTTAGGAAAGCACAGATAAGGGAATAAGGCACCCTAAAGAAAGAGAGGAATACACTTGCAGTGTATGCACTCTTTGTTTAATATTGTGTGAAGGATTTATGTCAGTTTATTGAAAAACACATTGTTAAAATGCACATATGGTCGACAATGCAGTTAATCAAAAAACTAACACAGCTGTAGAATACCTGCCAACTACACAAACAAAATTTTTGCAGGAACAAGCCCCCTGCACCACTCGCACCTACTGCTAATTATTTATAGCAACTCTGCAATTGTACTACAGTGGGGAAAAGGGCAAATTCCCTGATCCCTACCGTACCACAATCTCAGCCAGAACAGTTCAATAAACCAAATTGTTGACCATATGGTCTCAACCATATGGTTTCTGACAATTTGGTTATTTGATAAACTGACATAGATCCTGTATGATTACATGATTATTTTACCTGCTGGCAATATCTCACTCATCAAGACATTTACTGGTAAATGAGAAATGATAACTGCCATAACTTGTTTCTGTTGCACTTTCAATATGACTTGATACAGTGTTACATTTTGAGTGCATGTGACACTTTTTCTCCTTGCTAATATATGTCTTTGTCTGTGGCAAATATGGGAAATAATCTTAAATGACTGTTCTTAATACCCTAGTTTGAGGGTTCAAATCCATACAGGTTCTCTTTGCAAGATAACAAAGTTAATTTAACATCAGAAATGTACACTTAAGCACCTGTTTCAAAATGTTTTTTTTCCCTTGATCATATGCATGCCATTTGGCATTGCATTTTGTTGACTTAGTGGTCAGTAGCAGTGAATGACTGATCACTTCCCAAGGATAAAACTTGTAAATTTGGAATGGCATCAATAGCACAATTGAGATTGGATTTGCTGTCCTTTCCTCAGCACTTAGGACAGTACTGAGTGAAAAAAAAAAATCAGATTGATACTATTAGTGACCACCTCCCAGCCTTTATTCATCACACTACCAACTCTTCGCCTCACCAACACCAATACATTCTAACTCGATATCTTAGTAACTTTAACCCCATAACCTTCTCAAACATATTCAAACAAATGGACTTGTAAGACCTTAAAACTCTCCCTCTTGATGTTGCTATTGACTACTTCAACTCTGTCTTCTTAGATATGCTAAACTCTCTTGCCCCCATCAGAAAATAAAGGGTAAAAATAAATACTGCTCCTTGGTTATCTAAACATACTAAACAAATTATGCATCAAAGGGACAAACTATGGAAGCTGTTCCAAAACAATAAACCGCCCAATACCTTGCTCCAATATAAACAACTACGTAAGCAAGCAAAACAACAAATCACTAAGGACAAAAAATCCTATTACATCAACCGCCAGTCAAATAATAACAATAACCCCAAGAAATTCTGAAATTCAATAAACTCTCTCCTTAATCCCAGCTCCAAGAATAATCCCTGTCCTGATCCAAGTAAATCTGACCTAGAACTATGCTCAGAATTTAACTCTTTCTTCATACAAACAATATCTGACCTAACCAACACCTTCCCCAGCAATAACCCATCTGTCCCTCCATCTTCTCCCTCCAATTCCCCCAATAACCCTCCCCTCAGGTTCGAGCTCAAACCTGTCTCAACTAACTTTATAAAAAGACTTCTGTCTAAACTTAAACCCTGCTCTAATGCCCCTGACAATATTCCTTCCACTTTCCTAAAATGTGTTGCAGATGGGATAGCACTCCCAATCAGCATCATTATCAATAGATCTATTAAGGAATCTTATGTCCCCAAACTTTGGCACTCGGCGTACATTCTTCCTCTTCACAAAGGAGGCAAGAACACCAACATCACAAATTTTCGCCCTATCACTCTACTCTCACCAATCTCTAAAATCTTAGAAGAGTGCATCCACCACCAACTTATGCCTTTTCTAACCCAAAACCATCTTCTTACACCAACAAAACATGGCTTCCGCCCTGGCCATAGTACTACTACTGCTCTACTCTCCTTCTTAGAAACTATCAATCAAGCCCGAGATTCAGGTCACCTGGTCTCTACTGTTTTGCTTGATCTCTCTAAAGCATTTGATACTGTTTCCCATAAACACCTTCTCCTTCACCTCTCAAACCTGCATCTCTCACCTAACTCTCTATCCTGGTTCTCTAGCTACTTATCAGATAGGTCTCAGGCAGTCAAATGGAAAAACTCCATCTCCTCCTTCCTACCTACCCCAACTGGTGTACCACAGGGATCCATCCTTGGACCCATGCTATTTAATATTTTCATTAATAACATTCACATTGCTATCCCCAATGCCAAAATTATTCAATACACAGACGATTCAACCTTAGTCTGCTCTGCCTCAAATATCTCTGAACTGCTCCTCAAAACCCAAGCTGCTTTCTTAACCACTGAAAACTGGATGCGCCAAAATCACTTCTCCCTTAACGCTAACAAATCCGAAATTCTCCTCTTCTCCCCCAGAAAGTCCTACTCCTATCATAAAGATACTTTCAAAGTCCTTAGTCACTCCAACTCCCCTATTGAAGTGGTTCCCTCTGCCAAATGTCTTGGTGTTACAGTCGACAAATTCCTTAAGTTTGACATACATGTTCAACAAAATATAAAGAAAATCCACCAAAATCTAGGTATGCTATATAGGAACAATCGCTTTCTCTCTCACTCCACCAGGCAGACTTTGGCCACTACCTACCTTTTGCCCTCATTATTATATGGAGCCCCTCTCCTAACCAACCTGTCATGCTCTATCTCCTCCAAACTAGAAAGCTGCTACAACAAAATCTCTAAATTTGCCTCCAGCAGTAAAAATTCCACCCATCATTGCCTTTCCCTTCAATCTATAAACTGGCTAGAACTACCAAACTACCTAAACTATCTGCAGCTCACCACAGCACACAGACTTATATTTCATCCAACTAACTGTCCTGCTCTAGCTAACATCCTTCCATCCTACATCCCCAATAGAACTCTCAGATCTGAACATCAAAACCTGATTGCTATAAACAAACCTAAAAGTCCAGCTGGCCAACTTCTCCTCTTTTTCACTATTGGCAAGGCTTGGGACTCTCTCCCTTCATCTCTAAGAACAATAGCAAACTCTGAAAATTTCAAAACTCAGCTTTTCAAACATCTGTCCACTAAATGGAAATGCACCTGTCTTCACCCCACCTAAAAACTATCCAAGAACACAACGATATCCTACCTAGAGTGTACCCTAGCACTCAAAATGTCCTACAGCTATTTATCCTTGAACCCCTTTGTGCAAATATTGTAAATAGATTCACAGTTTAAAACGAGTGCATGCAAAACATCTTCTTAACTCTCTTCTTTATGTGTATATATAATGCATTTTCCCAAATTACTCTATAACAATAGCTTTATAATTGTATAACCCTTTAGAAAAACCTTAGTGAATTTGTTTTTGACTATTTGTAATAATGAATGTTCTTATTGTGTAAACTCATCTCCTCAATGTATCATTTATATTTTTCATATTTTTTGTAATTTGTATTTTTGGAGCTTTTCTCCCCGGGCCTCCACCCAAAATGGGTCCTCGGGGCCCAGTGGAACTCCCCGGTAGTCAAAATATCAATAAATACATTGTCACACACCTATCACTGTCACATACTGTGATGTATTGCAGTTAGAGAACAATACAGGTGATGCAGGGTTTAAAACATGTTCATAGATCATTTTACTGAGAAAGGTCATTATAAACCTGGACACCCATTTTGGCATATGAAAGTGTTGAGGTGGGAAACTGAAGTAAGGTCAGTATTGACTAAAAGTGACAGACAGATATGTCATTTAAAATTATGTTGATATTAATCATGTGTGCTGTGTGAAAAAATGAAAGCCTTTCTGCAGTTCTCTGTCCATTTTTCTATTCCCATGGCATTTCCTGAAGTCCTGATATTGCAAGACATACTTGATAGTAGTGATGTGGCAAGGAGATGTGAGAAGGCTGAACGTGTCACAGTAATGCAGTAGTAGCTCTCCTCATTGATAGATATACACTGTGATTCATGTTACTTCAAATTGTTATCCGAAACAATTTTTGTGAATGCTTTTGGTAAATATTGCCTTCTACGTTTGTGTGCCACATGGCAGTATGAAATGAACTTTCACGGCTTAAGAAAAAAGTGAAAAATTTAGTTTAGGCTGCCTTATGTATTATAAATGTGCCTGACTTTGGTGCATGGCACTCAGCACCATGGAAAGTAATGACTGCAGCGAATGCACCCAACAGATTTACTGAAATAAGGCACATGGTGCATTTTTCAGATTCTGTTCACATTTCAATTATTCTCAATATGTAATTGTTTTATTATTTTTTAATCTGCATTTGCTAGGGAAAATCAGGCTTTATTATGTAGGACAAGCAGTCCCAGTAATTGTGTGCTTTCATCAGAACTATGGACAGTAATGAGTGACTAAATTCCACATCTCGGATAACTATATTCTTGTGGTACAATGTGCAATGGATGTGAATTGAGACAAATAAGAGAGGTAATACAGGGTTCAAATACAGTTAATTATTAATTTTGGAGAAGGTGGTATGAATACATATTAAACACTTTTTTGTATTAGTGTCTTGTGTGACTTTTCACTGTTCTCTGTATTGCTAATAGCATGTCAACTGTTGTCTGTCCACTTTCACATCATTTGTCACTAACTACAAGTGTGGTAATGTGTTCCACAAATGATATATCTGATATTGCAAAGAGATGTGAGAAGGATGAATGTATTACTTGAATTCATTTCTTGCTCTGTTCATTGCTGTATATATCCATTGACTGAATTAATTTCACTTTCAGCTCTATTCTCTCTCATATATTCATTTCTAATAACTTTTGCATTTGCTCTTCATTTGGCAGTACACAGGTGTGCTTCACTGTCCAAGGAAAAAGGTGAGGAATTTAGTTTAGGTTGCCTTATGTAGTACAAACAAGCCTGGCAGTGTTGTACATCTGTCAGTAATATGGATAGTACTCACTGAAGAAAACGCACCTATCACCTAACTTTTTCTTTGGTACAAGGTGTAAGTGCAGTGACTTTAACTAAAGAACGCAGGTGATTAAGGGTTCAAATCTAGCTAAAAGATACTTTTCTTAAAAAGGGCATTAGAATTTAATTTCCCACAAAATGTTGAATAAGACTGTAAAACTAAAGACAAATGATAACGTCAGACATGTTTATTGCAAGCAATGCAAAGCAATGCAAGCTTGCATAAGTAAAATTTTCTATGTACCATATATCATTAATGCTTTACATATGACCTCAAACTAATATGTGTACAATTTTTAAACATGTCAGTGATGATATTTAAAATTATCTTATATATGTATGATGGGCACAGTATTTTTGTTACAATCATCATGAGTCATCACATATCCTAACTATGTGTTTAGGAAAGTTATGTCTTGGGAAGTATGTATGTAATATAAACTCCAACCTGTATTACTCACTTTATACAACTATGTTCATCTGAAGTATATTTACAAATAGAAACAATGTTTTTTACGCAGGAATGTATTCCCAGGACTAATTAAAGTCATAGGCCTGTCTGATATACATTTGCATTCATTCTGAAATTAGCATATTTTTAATTACCAAGCTTAGAAGGAAGCTTTCCTGTGGCAATTTTTGCATACTTTATACCGTGGCATCACAATATGTAAATATTCCTCTTTTTCCTCCTTCCAAACTGCAAAGATTAAAAGCCATGCCATTAAGCATTTCATTGTTAAAATTTGGAACCTGTGTCAATAGTTTGAGTATCACACATGGTGAAGCTGAATGCCATGTTTCACACCTTTACTGCTATTTGATGTAAGTAGTGACAATGTGTCTGCTAAGGAATCTATATGCTTTTAATTGCACAAATACAGTTGGCAAGACTGTGCACTTTTGTGCACAACCAGTTACACTTGAGATCTGAATTAGCTGCCAGTTCAGACATGTCTTGTTAGCTTGACATTTGCAGTCATAGTTGGCGATGGAGAGAATGATGCTTAAATTATGGTACAGATGTGGAGTGTTGAGGAGTCCAGGATATTTGTGACAATCCTAGCAAAGTACTACAGCTGTAGGCTGTGTGGGAGGATTATACCAGGTCTCAGGATAAGGCTGAGGCTTGGAATAGCTTAGTTAATTCTGCCTTCTGTGCAACTGGCATTCCCTGCACTGGGAAACAAAGTCATCATTACTATAGTGACATTAAGAAGCACAAGCAGGACCTCCTTAACTGAGGAGGCTGAACTGAGGACTGTGAATGCCCCTCAGTTGTATATGTATAATGACCCATAGCCTGTCTATAACATGGCATTAAATATTTAGCCAGCTGATGCAGTTACTCATTATGTTTTCAGATATATTTATTTTATTTTATTTTTGAACTGCACAGCTGCAGAGTAAACAGCTGCAAACTGTAAGGTGCACCTGGAGAGATTAACTCTCCTCAGAGAGGCATGGGGTAAGTCTGTCATAGGTCCACATTCAAGCCAGAAAACTATTTTCAGTCTCTCAGCCTCTAGCATTTTGTACAGGCATACCTTACCATTGATATCTAGCCTGCATGCATGTGGCATTGGGAACAGCAGTTTAATTGTGTGTGTGGGTTCAATACACAGAAGCAGCAATTACTTCTTATTACAGGACAATATTTCTAAAACATTAACAGCAATGATATATGAGAAACAAATCAAATGTAGTAAATGCAATTATTACACTTAAATGCATATATCCTACCCATCAGAGTGAAATAAAGGCTGCTCTTTCGTGTATCCTAGCAGTGAACTTTCTTTATTTTATGACGTGCTCATACCTTAACATATATGAATGTAGCAAAGGTCTACAATACTAAATTATCATAATTGTTGATGTTACCCCCAAAACTGTATATAAATAATGTGACATTACACAAATCTAATTATCTACTTTTTGTTTTCTCCACTCTATCTCTGTTTTTAATAATATATTTACATTCTTCTGTTTTCATATCTTGCTGCTGAAAACAAAATGACCAACACCACAGAGAGATCGAACAACCACTGTGATTCAGACCAGCATACTTCCCGAAATGGCAGCACAGGCACCTAGCACTTCAGGTTCACAACCTTTCAGCATTGCCTCAACAATCCCTGCCCAACCTGCATCAGGTAGCTCTGCTCTGGCTGCTGGTGTAGTGGCAACCTCCAGGAGCAGTATCAGTGGATGTGGCAATTTTGTCACCAAGCAAGAGCAGATAGGGCTGGTGGAGGATATCATGTAGAGGACCCTTGGTGCATATATTAACAGGCTGGAAATGTTCTGCATCAGTTTGTTAAAATTATGCCACATCTAGAACTGACCCAGGCAGCTGACACAGGAGACAGTGATGACAGTTCTGAGAATGAGGACTAGATTCTCACTGTTCTCAAGCTGGACATGAGTCCACCTCTAATGTCATCTACCTATCCCCAATCACGGTGTCCACTAACCTTTTGTCTCCATCACTATCGCTGTTATCTTGTATGTCCTGTATGTCTGTGTATGCTTCCTAACCTACCCTACCTACCTGAACCTATCTTTCCTAAGCACCCTCCACAACATTCCACTCTCTCTCTCAAATAAAGAAAAAAAGGTAATCTGTCCCACAAAAAATTGATGCCTCTATGCATAGCTCTCCACTTCACCTGTGTGTCATCTTGACAAACTTGTTTTGGTCCAATTGGGCATACAACATTACTTTATTGTTGTCACCCATCACTGGTGTGGTACCACTCCAAAGTCATGAAATTGTATGTACAATTGTACATATACATTGTAAAGAAGTGGATAGTTATGGTGTTCTCCCACCACCCTCCTGCAAATTCCTGTATTATTTCCCCTGTGTCTTACCCTCTGTTTGCCAACCTTTTTTTCACCACTGTCCAACCCCTTCACATGTTTAATCTTATGAAAAAAATAGATTCACACACAATACACATGGTCTTAAATGCTCCATGGAAAAGGCTGAAGCTAGCATAGCACAACAACGCTGAGTGACAGTGAATGCTGTTTATCTCCTTGTTGCAAAAGATGATTTTAATTTAAACAACAATGGTCTGGTTATATTCATGTAAATGTTCTAAATCCACTGCTCTATGAGAATACAGGGTAAACAGAGACTAAAAGCAGTACTGTGAAACAGTTAATAGGTTCATAGGTGTATACTAGGCTAATGACCACTAGGGCCCTTTTAAGCCTAGCTGTGCAAGCCAAATATGACCTACAAATTTAATTGATATAGAGGTGATTTATTGACTGCTACTGTCCATCAGAGACATAGGAGACAGATCAGTATGACTTTCTGATTACTTATTCATTGGTCTGAGTTGTACTAAAATAGGGATAGGGAGGAACTCTACTTTAGATGTGTGGAGAGCCTGATCATTGGTCCGAGTTGCACTAAAATAGGGATAGAGAGGAACTCTACTTTACATGTGTGGGGAGCCTGATCCTGAGAATGGGAATTCTCTGAGAAATGTATCTGTGTCTCCAATATGTCCTATTTATGTTGCAAACAATATTTAGGTGTTTTAATCTTGTAGTTCTGATACTATATGTTTGGCAGATTTGCAAAAAGTTCATCAAATCCGGGTCCAGGGATGCCTTGTATGCTGGGCAAAGATCACCTCTCAGAAGAATGTATAATAGTGAGTAAAGAGACAGGGTTTTGAGATCACCACTGTAGGACATTGCATATATGCCTTGTATTCTTTTTTGTAATGAACCTTTGTGGATATTCCAGTTGCTTCATGTGTCTAGTCAAGCACATACCAAAAGGGGCATCATAGTCTATGATAGATCTGATGAGCACCAAATACAGTGGTATGATGACCTTGCTGGAACGAGATGGCATTCCCTTGCTTATAAGTTAAACAACCTACAACCTTGGACACATGCTGATCGAAGGCTAGGTTACTATTTACATGAGTTCTCAGATCCCTGACTAATAAATTAACTTTTAAAGGTGTTTTGTTGATGATGAACTCACCTGGGTTGGTAAACTTCCCAAAAGGTACTTTAATGCATTTCTTAGTATTGAGTTTTAAGCCATGGCTTTGGCACCAAGCTTTTATCTGTATTAGACTTCATGAAGGGTATTCTCATCTTGAGGGGATATAATGTAACAGTTGTTAAGCTGCTGGATATGATAAAGTAAGAGGTCCTATGTGGCATGATGAGACACCTGCCCGGTATGTTGAATGATGTTTTTGCATAGCATCGTGGGAACTATTACAGTGTAGGTCAAATTATTATCCATGACATTTCACAGTCATATCATGTACTTAACTGCAAGCATCTGTATTTCTCTCCACATACAACATTTCAGTAACATACTATTTAAATAGAGCAGCAAGGGATTATTTGCAAAAGCATTCAAGACCTGACAGGGAGACTTATTAAGCCAACCTTATCCTCCTTATGTCTTCATTTTTGTTGGACTCTTCTACTGCTTATTTCTGCCTATAGCCAGCACTTTATTCTACAGAGCATGACAGATTAATTATGATTTCATAAGTAAGAGTAACATACCATACAGATGTTCCACATGTACCAGAGAACAGCTCTTTGCATCTGTCTTGATCTCTCTCTGTTCAAGATTTCTGCCTCAATAAGTTGTCACTGTGCTTTAACTGTATTACTTAAATGTTGTGCAGTAGTAATTTCTTTGCAGTATAAGATAATGCTCACAAGTATATATAGATTTTTGAGTACTTTCAAGGTTTCTAATCCAACCATTAGCTAAGTGTTGCTATTTTTGGAAGAATATTTTATATGTAATTCTTGCCTACATGTTTTTATGAGCCACCAGTATTCTGTCATAATCTACTTTGTCCCTGCCTTCATCTAATCTTGTCAACATATCTTCTCCCTTCATTATTCTTCCCCCTCTGCATTTGTACAATGTCTGGTGCTGGGCAAGAAGTACAACTAAGGCTGAATGAAAGAATGAAACATATGGCAGTATTTTGTGATTTTGTTTTTTTGTTTGTTTTTATTTATTAGCTTTTAGCCACATTAGTCTGTTGTACTTTGAGCCACTGTACTTAGCTAGGTTTATTCAGTTTAATGTACTATTCAAAAAGCTGAAGAGTTGAAAGTACAGATTACAGAGGTCAGTAGGGTACTGAAGATGAATACATTACATTGTCAGTTACTAAAATTTGCTGTGAAATATGAACTATCAAAAGTATGACTTCCTATGTGTTGTGCTTAGATAATATGCAAGATTATTTTTTATTGGAATTCTCTAAAGGTTCAAATCCAGAGGGATAAAAAATGTTTTAGAATATTTTGTCTGAGTCCTGTGGCTATAAATGTTAGCTACACCTTTCCTTAATGCATCATTATCCTGTTCTTCCCTTTTGTCTTGTATAGATCCTGCATGAATAATTATGTTGATAAATCAAAAAGTAATACAACACAAATATGTGAATAAATGACATGCACTACTGTGTTATAATCCCTGTATTGTATATTATTGTCTCCAGCAGTCCGGCTCTTTTCAACAATACTGTGACATCCAATAAACCTCTGTGATTCAAAACTGTTTCCGTAATCTGTATTTCTACCAGCAATAACATGCTTGGTCCTTCACGTGTTTCATAATACACCTGTGGCAAACATATAACGATTTACTGAAAGCAACTGTCAAGACAACGGTGTGAATCATGCCACCTGACACATTTCCACAATCAGTGTTGTTTCGTAGCCCATCAAGTTATCACGTGGTTGCATGTGTATACTGCTTCTTTGCACAAAAGTCAATATAGAGTACCATAAATATTATTAATTCCAGTTCTAAGTTCAGCACTTTAGTATGTAATTATACATGCACTAATACTTTGCCATTAGCAGCAGCAGAGATAAATATTAAAAAAAGAAAACAAATAAGTATTGATTTAGGTTGCACAATGTTTGTATGTCTGTACTAATTTTGTCAACGGGTTATCTTGATTTCAGAGTAATGCTGAATTAATTAATTCAGTAGTTAAATGTATGTCTCCTCTCCAGTAGTTATACGTTTAACTGTGTTACAGTTTTGGTTGCATATTCTCACATAATCCACTCCTGTTATTCTGCAGTGCACTGTCCTATATAGAAGTTGTCTGTTTGTCCTGTTAAAGCACATTTCACAGGTATGAGACAAGAGAAGTGTGTAATCATCCTGGAATGAAGTGGCAGGAAAGTTTTATTGATAATCCAGAGTTGTACAACAGTGAATTTTTTTGGCATCCCACACTGTGAAACAAGTACATGTCACACACAGTAACACAATGCACATGCAGGGCAGTATCTAGATCAAAGTAGAGGCATGTAATTACATGGGATAATCATAGTGCTGTTATGTTGTCTTAAGCACACACATGCACTTGTTCCAAACCCTGCTATGCACAACACCAGCTGTTACAAACAGTGGCTTGTCGATAAGTACAAATGTGCTTTTTTCACATTCGTAAATTCAGACTTGCCCTCTGGTGCTTGAAACTAATACTGTGCTCGTTAGATTGTGTAACTAGATAGGTAGGAGTTTTAATGCTTATCTTGTGAAACATGTGTGTGTGTGTGTGTGTGTGTGTGTGTGTGTGTGTGTGTGTGTGTGTGTGTATGTGTGTGTATTGTATCCAATACCAGTGAGAAGAATACATTTAACTTTGCAAACAGCTCCCTTATCCTACTGTTAACATAAACTTATGTGTGTAATACTTGGTTCTGCATCCACTTCCTGTGGGTAAAAAATCATTTCACTTTACACACAGCTCACTTATCCCAGTTTTTACAGAAACATCCTCTTCACAACGCACTGATGAGGTCATCTTGTAAATAATGCACACTCCTGTTAATACTCAGACTTTTCAGGTGGCACTTCTGACTAAGACTTTGCTCTTTACATTGTATAACTAGACAAGTAGAAATTTCAATGCTCAAAATCAAAAACTTGTGTGTGCATATGTAACACGTGGTGGTGTATTCACTTCCTGTCAGGAGAATTCATTTCAATTTACAAGCACTTCCCTTATCCTACTTTTACAGAAGCATGTCTTCTGTAATACACTGATGAGGACATCCTGAAAAAAGTGCACTCTCTCCCCTTATGAGTCAGACTTCTGTTGTGGCACTAGTAACTAATACTGTACTCTATAGATTGTATAACTAAAGAGGTAGGAGGTTTGATACTCAGTGTTAGGTAGGTGTGTGACTGTTACTCTATTATGCTGTTATCTTACTGCTGCCTGTAATTCCTAGTATAACAGATGTCTAATCTGTTCAAATTATCAGTGGAAAACTTGTAATCATTAAATGTCATCTGAATTGTGTTGTTATTTGTCACTCATGCATATTGACTGTTATTGTACTACCCTTTAGTATTTACTTGTCAATATAATACTCATCTATTACAGACTTATATGTGATAAACCCCTTTCCTATGGGTACCACTGGCATTTATTTGCAAAAATATGTCCATTTATGATGTACATGGCAAACAGCTGTAAGTTCATTTGTTCTTGTGTATACTTGTGAGGTGGAGAATACAGCAGTGATATTGGCTTGCATGCATACATATATTTCCTGTATATACATCTCATAACGTAGTACCTGCAGTCTATGTATTCACCCCATAATGCATTTTCTGAACATGTCCTCCAACACAGCTGTGCTTAATCAACTTCTACTCTGGAAAACATTTTAAACAGTTAGATGATGCCATCACCCCCTCATCCTACCTTTCACAAACACATCTTCTGTGCAACCGACTGATGAGGTCATTTTTTCTAAAATATACTGTCACACTTTAAAAGCCAGACTTCTCCAGTGGTGCTTGCATTTCTTAAACTATTCTCCACTATGTACACTCTGTAATTCCCGTCCATTGATTTTATTACCATTTAAATTCTTGACCCTGCTACATACAGAACAGTTTCCACAAGCATGCGCCCCTTGTCTAACAATTGTCCCATCCCCATTCAGCACTTTCTTCAAATTAGTATATCTACAATATGAGAAAGTAATATGTTTAGGAAACAAATGTTCCACTATGGTACCAACATAGTGTATACCAAGATTCTCTAACTATCCTTTCCAAGGTAGCAGAAAAAGGGGAGAATTTTTTCACAAAAAAATAACTTAGCTTCCCTATTTTTATATCTCACATCCCTCCCATAAGTTCCACAGTACATGTTGTGAAACTCCCTATTCTGTCCCAAAACTTTATTCCTGGCTTCCAATAATATGAATTCTGAATAACCATGTACAGCCAATCTACTATGAACCTCATGCAAGTAGATATCCTTCAATGTTATATCTGATGAAGTTTGATAAATTCTCCTAAACTCTCCATAAGGTAAAGATTTAATTAAGTGGGGAGGATTCATGCTATTTGCATGAAGAAAGTTGTTGACAGACGTCAGTTTCCTATAAGGTCTATATTGAACCTTGTGCCCACCACGTAGATAAAGTTCTACATCCAAAGATGCTATGCTCTCAGAGTTCAATTGACAAGTAAACTCTAAACCATGTGGATTACCATTAATATGTTTCATGAACTCTAAAAACCCTTCCTGTCCACCTCTACACACAAAAATCAAATCATCAATAAGTCTCATAATATACCACATCTCTTGAAAAATTCTCATAGGGGTACATGAATTGCCTCTCAAATTCACTCATTATAAATGATGGCATAAGATGCCCGATCACTGTTCCTCTCTTTTGCAAAACAGTTCTATTAATTTTGTGGCGTTTCTTTTATAAGTTAAAAAATGACGATGCAGATATGCATTATACCATTCATCGCTCAAAGGCATTAACTATTTTCAAAATAGTTATGCTTTATATTGCATGTCTTCATCCAAAGCTTTCTTTATTACTGCAACTATTTTAATCATAGTATACAGCTTGATGGCAGATGACAACTTCCATAAAAAATTCTTACTGTTTGGCATGCTACCAGATCAACAGAAAATTTGACTGTTACTCTATTTTGGCACTTTTTTGTGTGTTGTTACTGTTGAGTTGCTGTTATCTTACTGCTGCCTGTAATTCCTAGTGTAATGGATGTATAACATGTGCAAATTACCAGTGGAAAACTTGTAATCATTAAATGTCATCTGAATTGTCTTATTTGTCACTCATGCATGTTGACTGTTATTATACTACCCTTTAGTATTTACTTGCCAATATAATACTTACCCATCTATTGCAGGCTTTTATGTGATAAACCCCTTTCCTATGGGTACCACTGACATTTATTTGCAAAAATATGTCCATTTCTGTTGTACATGGCATGACAGCTGTAAGGTTCATTTGCTCTTATGTATATTTGTGAGGTGGGGAATACAGCAGTGGTGTTGGCTTGCATGTGTACATATATTCCCTGTATATACATCTCATAATGCAGTACGTGCAGTCTATGTATTCACCCCATAATGCATTTTCTGTCTTTGCTAAGTGTTATCTCAACTCAGCATTTTATTGACATGTATATCATGTTCATAGGTTCATAGGTAGGTACTAGGCTATCAGCCCTAGGGCCCATACAAGCCTAGCCAAAAAATGTACCCTGGCTTTTGCCACCCAAGAAAATTATTTTCCTATGCCCCTGTCGAGCAGAGCCACATAAGTGATCCCCGGGGTGAATTTCCCATTTCCCATCCAATCATCAAGATTTTTCTTGAAGAGTGCTAATGAGGAGCTCTGTTTGACATAGATAGGTAGTCTGTTCCAGAGTATGGGAAGTCTCTGGGACAGGAATCTATCCCTCCAGCATGTTCTGTTTATTGTGGTGACAAGGTTAAGGTCCCTAGAGCGTGTAGCTCGGATGGATTGGGATTTCTTTAAGTGGACCATGTCCAACAGCTCTGGGTTTGACATAGCTTTGTATGTTAGGCAGAGATCGCCCTTGAGTAGGCGATATGCAATGGAGTAAAGCTGTAGTTTTTTGAGATGGTCGGCATAGGGCATCTGTTTGAGGCCAGTAATCCTCTTTGTGAGGTATTTCTGTGGTCTTTCCAGTTGTTGTAGATGTCTTGTGAGGTACATACCAAAAGGGGCATTGTACTCTATAATGGGTCTAATGAGTGATGAGTAGAGGGGAACAATGACCTCTTTTTTCTGGATGAGAATCCTTTTGTGATGAGATGAGCCATGTAGAAGGATTTCCTGACCACTGTGGCGATGTGATTATCAAAGGAGAGACTACTGTCCACCTGTGTCCCAAGGTCTCTTATCACATTTTCGGCATTAAGTAGACTACCAGCTATGTGGTAGTTCATGGGTACAGAGTTTTTACCAAAGGGGATGACAATACACTTTTTGGCATTGAGCTTCAGGCCATGGCTTTGACACCAGGTATCTGTCTCAGTGAGGCCCTTTTGTAATTTGTCCACATCATTAGGAGTTTCGATTATGGCTCCTAGTTTGCAGTTATCTGCAAACTTTGTTAGCCAAAGACCTTCTGTGTTGGCCTGCACTTCAGAGAAGTAGTTACCAAACAGGAGAGGACCCAGGACTGAACCCTGTGGTACTCCACTTGTCACTGGTCTGATGTTGGATTTGGAATCCGCTACTTTCACAGTGTGAGTTCTGTCCATGAGCCAATTGGCAACCCATCTTGTGACATAGGGATTTATACCTAGTTTAGTGAGCTTATCTATAATTCCAGAGTGGGGGATGGTGTTGAAAGCCTTGGCGAGATCTAGATAAGCTGTGTGAACCATTTTACCATCATCTATGGCTTTGGTGACTGCTTCAAAGAAGTCAATCAGGTTTAGGAGACATGATCTGCCTTTTACAAATCCAAACTGAGTAGGGTCCAGAGTTTGGAGATTACCAGTGTCTTTGTTTATGAGTTCCATGATGATACGTTCCATGGCCTTGCAGACCAGGCTCATCAGGCTAATGGGGCGGTAGTTCCCGGAGTCCATCATGGCTCCCCCTTTGTGGAGTGGGATAACTGTCATGGTGCACCATTCAGTGGGTACAAAGCCTGAGGTGAGGCTATGATTGAACATGGTACTTAGGTAGGGTGCCAGTTCATTCTGTAGTTCGTGTAGAACACAGCCTGGGATATTGTCAGGTCCCATGCATGCTGTGTTTTTGGCTTTGGAGAGTGTGTTTTTTACCTGTGCAGCCATGATTATAGGAACTTTGCATTCTTCCGGTATAAAGATGGGCCCTCTAGGGGGTGAGAGGGGGGTAAAGTTAGCACTAAACCTATCTGCTAGGATGTTGGCAATATCAGTTGGTTCTGTATATTTAGTGCCATTATGCTGTAACTCAGAGCAGATCTGAGTGTTCCCATTTAGATTCTTGACATAGCTATAGAATGCTTTGTGGTTATTTTTAGAGTCAGTGGCAATTTTGTTTTCGTAACTAGCTTTGGAGGATTTTATGAGGGATCTCAACTTCTTACTGAGGTTGACCAGGGAGTTCCTCCAGTCATGGGATTTTACTCTTTTTTGCAACAGTTTCTTTCTTCTGTTGTAGAGTTTGTTTATGGCAGAGGACCCCCAGATAGGCTTCCTTTTTTTGGAGGATAACATCTTGGTTCTATTAGGGATAGCATGATCCATGCACTCATGTAAGTGCTTATAAAGTGCATTTGTGTAGGATTCGGCAGTCATACCTCTATTGTCCGTCTGCATGGGTGTCATGAAGTTTGCCACTTCTGTCTTAAGAAGTGTGAAGTTGGCTTTTGAGAAGTTTTTTACGATGGTTTCCCTAATTGGGGCTGGGGGTGGGATGTGGATGTCTAGGCTGATTAGCTTGTGGTCGGATCTGACCAAAGAGGAATTGACCTCTGGTGTGGAACACCGGTTTCCCATGTTGGTGATGACCAGGTCTAGGATATTGCTGCCCCTGGTGGAGGTGTGAATAAGTAGATCCAAGGCATTGGAATTTATGAATTCTAGAAAACATTGAGCAAAAGAGTTGGTACATAAGTAGTTTTCCCAGTTAATGGTGGGGTAGTTGAAATCGCCCATTATTAGGGTGTTGGGTTGTACCCTAATACTTTCCAGTGTATCAAGAAATGAGGAGTGTGAATCCTGGGGCATGGTGGGGAGTCTGTAGCAAGCTACAATTTGGATTGCGGTCTTGCCCAGAGTTAGTTGCACTTGGATAATCTCGGCTGCATTATGCTGTGCAACTAGCCTGGAGGTGTGGATATCCTTAATGAATATGGACCAGCCTCCGCCTTTAGTGCTTCTTTCTGGGTTAGGTGGCCGAAAGGTGTGGTATGAATTGAAGCCTGGTAATGCAGGGGTGCTCTCTGGAGCTTTGAACCAGGTCTCTGTCACTGCACAGATGTCAATGTTCTCCATTTTAAGGAGTGCCTCGAGTGAGTGCATTTTGATGTTTAGACTTCTAGCATTGAGTAGTATTACCCTCAGATTTTGCTTGCTTGTACCTGTTACGGTGGTGAATTTGTCATTAGAACCTTGCCTAAAAAAGGCACTATAGGGGTGGCAAGAGTCTTAGCCAGTATCCGGAATCCTAAGGGCAAGAGGTGCAGGCCATCTCTGGCAAAGCATCATGGACTGTCGATTATGTCATCCCAGGCAGACAAATACTGGATCCCCTTAGAATGACACCAGAAGCTTAGCCAATTGTTGAAGTCAATCATTTTGTCCTTGTACTGTGGTATCATTCTGGGTGATGGCAGGATGCTACTCAGGGTTAGGGTCATACCTGCCTGGGATACAAGATCGGAGAGCTCCTCCATGTCTCTTTTCATGTAGTCCAGGGAGGTACATCTCAGGTCATTCACACCAACATGGACAATGACAGTGTCATATTTGTACTTATTGTGGAGTGATCTGAGTGCATGCGTTATGTGGCGGATCCTGGCACCTGACAGGCAGCTGACAGTAACTTTCTCCTTGTTTAGTCTAGTGAGTGGAACATCAGTGTGCCTGACTATAGAGTCACCTATGACTAGAGAGTTGGGTACGTTGTTATGCCTTATGGGCTGTGGTTGAGTGGCACACTGAGTTTGTGGGCTATGTGTCATTTGGGTTGTGTTGGGGGTGGAGTTTGCTTGCGTTTATGCTTTGGATGTCCCTGATGCTTGGGCAGGTTTTTATTGAGAGCCTCTGCGAATGTAGGTGTGTGTTTTGTGTTTCTATGTGTGTGTTTTGGTGGTGTGAGTTTTGAGGGACTATGTGATGAGTGTGGTGTGGTGCAAGTGTTTACCCTCTCCTCTTGACTGTCTAGTCCAGTCTTGGGTGAAGAGAGCTTTGCTTCCAGTTTGGCTATATAAGTGCATCTTTCACAGGTTGTAGTGTTGGGTGGTAGGAGGAGAGGGTTGTCTGTGTACATGAGGCAATTGCTGCATTGCCCCAAGATGCCCAGATTCATCAGGTAGACAGGAGAAATCACTGGGAGCTGACCTTTAGACATGCCTGGATAAGTGCTTATTTATTAAGTACTAAAAACTGCTTTCCACTAGACAAGTGAGGAAAGTTGAGTGCTGTAGTAATTTGCAGCTTATGTAGTGCTTACAATGAGTTCTGAACAAGTGCTGAGTTCAAAGAAACAGATTTGAGTGCTGAAACTAGAAAACTGGCTAGTTATAAGAAAAAAAAACTAAGCTAGAAGGCTTCCCTCCAATACAGAAGGGCTTTGGGGCTCAGAAGCCTACAAACAGTCTATACCACTTAAGAGGAAAGGCAGGAAACAAGCTTAATTTTTTTTTCTTCTGTTTCCCAGATGCTCTCTTTGTACACAGTAGGAGTGCCTGAAATCAGAATATGATTTCACTGCACTCAGTTGAGTAAGCAAATGAGATGGGCCCAGAAGGAGTATCCAAACACAAATTTACAAGAGGGGCGGGCAGTTTCAAGGCCACTAAGATTAACACCAAAACAAAAACAGGGAGGGTGGGTGGAACTAACTGAAGAGAAGAGTCAAAACTTCTAGTTCAGTTAATATATATTCCTGCAACATAGTTAAATCAATTTAAATAGTGTATTCTTTGAAAAAAGTGCAGATAAAGGTACTTAAATTCTCTTATACGTCCAGTTGAATACAGCTAGATCTTAGCCGGCCAAAGCTGAGGTTTTTAAGCAGAAAATATTTCAAATTGTACCACTTAAATAGGCAAGGACAGGAAATCAAAGAATGTGGCTACCCCACACCTGTAATTACTAACAAACAATAAAATTCAGCAAGCACTGACAAGAGCAGAGTCAAAACTTCCAGTTCAGTTAATATATATTCCTGCAACACAGTTAAATCAATTTAAATAGTGTATTCTTTGAAAAAAAGTGCAGATAAAGGTACTTAAATTCTCTTATACGTCCAGTTGAATACAGCTAGATCTTAGCCGGCCAAAGCTGAGGTTTTTAAGTAAATCCCCTTTCTTATAATTTATATATCTCTCATATCCTTTTGTGAGCACATCCATTTTTAGTTATGTGGATAGATCATGCATTGCGATCATGCATTGCTTTGGCATTAATTATCAC
The DNA here is from genome assembly GCF_019279795.1 of Protopterus annectens. Lineage (NCBI taxonomy): Eukaryota > Metazoa > Chordata > Ceratodontiformes > Protopteridae > Protopterus > Protopterus annectens. The sequence continues at coordinate 1,498,283,409 of NC_056725.1, read as the reverse complement.
TAAACAAAATGGAAGGATTTATGCTAGAAATATTTCTTTGACACTACAGCACATTTGCCTGCAGTATATAAATATTATTTTATTTATTTTATTTTACATTTGTTGACCGGGCTAGTCCAACTGGATATATGTCCATTTTCAGCAGAGGCCCGGGGTGAAAAGCTCCACATGCAAGCATTTGTAAGAACAGGTACAAATTAAGCATGTATATAATATATACATCAAAAATCATTAGATATTAACTACAAAACAGAAGTTGAGAAATAAAGAGTGTGTTTTGTTAAGAGTTTCTTAAAGCTAAAAGTTGCGAGTACCTAGATACACAAGGAAAGCTAGTTATTTAAAGCAGAAAAGTTGAGAGTACCTAGATTCCCAAGGTAAACTAGTCAGGGTTGCTACAAGGGCAGAGCCAGTGGGTTTTGAGGTGTGTTTTGAGTTGAAGCAGGGAAGAGAGGAGATTGCTGTGATATTGTGAAGAAGAGTGTTTCAGGTTTTTTCTACTGTGTTGGAGAACAAGGATTTGCCGGCTGAGTTATTGGGTTTACTAGTTGATATAAGTAGTTTGTCGGAGGAACGAAGGCTTTTAAGATTGCAGTAAAGAGTGATAAGTGAAGTGAGAATGGGAGTGTTTGTGGGTTTGTAAAGAATTTTGTGGGCTAAGGAGATCTGGTGAAATAGAATTTGGTTTTGTAGTTCAAGCCATCGTAGTTGCCTTAAGTTTTGGCAGTGATGTGTTCTAAAAATAGGGTTAGTGGCAAATCTGGAAATATTGTTGTAGGCAGCAGACAGTTTGCTGAGGTTAGCTTTGGACACTGAAGTGTAGATAGGAGAGGCATACAGGAGAGTGGAAATAAGATGGGTCTGAGCAATGGAAGTTCTGGCAAGTGGAGTAAGAAATGGTTTAATTCTATAGAGGGAGCCTAGTTTTCTGTTAACTAATTTTATAGTATTGTTGATGTGAGTGTCAAAGGTCAGATTGTTGTCTATCTCAACTCTGAGGAGTTTGGTAGTTGGATCGGGTGATATGTTTGTGCCATTATTTGATGTGACACAGAAATTCAGTGGAGAGGATTTTCGGGTTGGTGAGAAGAGTAATAATTTGTTTTCTTTGGGGTTCAAAGTTAAGCATCATTTTGAGGAACCACATCTCTACGGTTTCAAAAGTCTTTTGGGTGAGAGAGTGCAGTACAGAGGGGGATGAGGCAGAACAGATTAAAGTAGAATCATCTGCATATTGTATACAGGTGGCAGGAGAAATATGAGTATGAAGATCATTAATGAAAATTGAAAAGAGGAGAGGGCCAAGAATTGAGCCTTGGGGGACTCCTAGAGTAATGGGGAGGTTGTTGGATAAGTTATTATGCCACCGCACAGCCTGTTTTCTGTTGTGCAGGTAAGAGTGGAACCACTTAATTGAGCTTGTGTCTAGTGCAAATGATTTAAGTAAGTGTAACAGTATTTCATGATTGAGGACCCGCGGTAGTGGTGCTGCGGTAGCGTTGTCGCCTCACAGTAAGACGCTGTCCGGTTTGATTCTCAGCTAGTGCGTCTTCTGCGTGGAGACATGCGTGACTGGGCATACCTTCGTTGAAGGTTGTGCGTCAGGCCTGGCAAGCCGGTACGTAAAAAATCAACTGCCAATCATTAGCAGACCGGAGTTCCGCTGTGGCGACCCTTAACCGGGAAAAGCCGAAAGTCACAAACAAACAGTATTTCATGATTGACCATATCAAATGCTTCGGACAGATCAATAAATATAGCAGAGCTAAGGGTATTATTGTTCCTATTTTTATTGATGCAGACTGTGAAGGAGAGGAGGGCAGAGGTGGTGCTATGGTAGGGTCTAAAACCGTGTTGACAATTAGCTAGCAGATTGTTAGTTAACAGGTGATTCAGAAGTTGCTTCTGGACACATTTTTCCATGATTTTAGCAAGAGGAGAGAGCAAGGCTATGGGTCGGTAGTTAGAGAGTTCAGTTGACTTTCCACCTTTATGAAGTGGAATAATATGAGATATTTTCCAGAGTGAAGGAATGTAGCCTTCTTCAATGGTTCTGTTAATCAGGGTGGTGATGGGATAGGTTAATGCATTAGTAGCAACTTTTAGATACAGGGCAGGTAGATGGTCAGCAGATGGAGAGGATGGCTTAAGTTTATGTAGCAGAGAATGAATGAGTGAAGAGGGAACAGATTGTAGTTGAAATGTGGGAATGGGAGTGTTAGAGGAGGTGGAAAGACAGGAGATATCAGGGGAGAGTTGATTGGAAAGAGACTGGACAGTTTCAGTAAAGAAGGTATTGAAGGCATTGGCAGTCTGTTTGGGGTTATCTTGGGAGGTGCCTGCTGGGCTTGGAGTGTCCGATTGGCCAGGCTTCATGAGATTATTTATTCCCGCCCAGAACTTTTGTGGGTTATGTAGGTTAGCCTGTTGCATATGGCAGTAGTAGTTTCTTTTATCAAGAATTACTGCTTTTTTTGTAATGTTTCTTATTTGTCTAAAGTTGAGTTGGTCAGTGGGATCTTTAGTACTGCGGTATTTGGACCAGAGTTTATTTTTCAGAATAATCTTTTGCCTTGTGTCCTTTGTTAGCCAAGGGGCGGCTTTTGAGGAAAGTCTGATGGATCTTGTGGGAGCATATGAGTCAAGAATAGATAAGAATTTAGAGTTAAAATATGTCACTGCATCATCCAGTGGGAGGTGTTTACGAGGAGATCAATTGCAGGACCTAAGTTCTGCTGCAAATCTATCAGGGTTAAAATTTTTGTTTGTTCTAACCATTTTGTATTTTGTTTAATTAGGGGTATCAGTTTTATGTCTAATTAGGTAAGTAAGGGCATGGTCACTTATATCTTCAGGCAGCATACCTACTGCATATGTTTGGTGGTGGCTATTTATCAGGATCCAGTCTAAAATGCTTTATTTGTTGTTAGGTTTATTTGTTCTGGTAGGGGAGAGAATAGTTTGTGAAAAACCATGAAGCTTTAAGAGGGTGGAAGGGTTATCTGAAGAGCAGGTATTCCAGTCTATATTGATATCCCCAAGGATTATTGTTTCTTGTGGAAAGTGTATGGCCAGCCAGCTAAGGATTTCTTCTAAGGTACTACTGTTGTTGCCTGGGGGCAGGTATATGCAGATTATATAGATGGATTTGTAGGCATTAATCTGGAGTTTGGATATAAGGATTTCGGCATTACTTTCAGAGGGAGATTTATCCTGTAAAATAAATTTTACTCATTTCCCCTCCACTCTCAAATAATTATGCAGCACAACCATTATGTGTGTACAGTTTCACTTCCCCTCCTCTTCAGAATTCTTTCCTTTATTTACCCTTAATATTCATGACTACAATGCATGCTCTATTATTAGCTTGGCTTGTAGGCTAGTTGTTTTATTTACTTTCTGTGTTCGTGATTGCGAGTATGTTTCCTTGACCACATACACTATTGCTCGCCACAAAAAGGTGCTTGCAAATCTGTAGGTGTGATGTACAGCACACATATTTGATTAGCATTGCTGCTCATTGTGCTAACATGCTTAAATTGTGCAATCTTAATGTGAAGCCTACATGATTGTTAATGAGTCTCTGGGTTTATTTTAAATAAATCTTTCCTCCTACAGAAGACCCATAAGTCCATTTGCATAAGTGGGGCAAATTTACCCTCAGTGCTGTACACTTCATGGGTAATAAAAATAGCCTTTAAAGGAGAAAAAAATTATTCAAAACAAATTCAAGCAACTGAAAAAGAAAACCCTTAACATTCAATTTGTCACAAAAATGTGTAACAGCTTCCAGTACACAAATGGGATTGACTGAAGTGTATAGATTGGTAACAAAACAAATCATTCTGCCTTGCAACATTTTCAACAAATCAGTGAAGTGACTTTTATCTCTAAAGTAAGATGGGAGAAAAGTTACTAAAGGCTGAAGTCATAAGTCAACTGCTGGCATCATTTTGAAGAGTGATGTTTCTAAATTTTGCTTCCAAAATTAAGACTCTGTTGCTGATGTACAGCAAAAGAAGTTAAGGATCAGGTAACTTTACTACAGTCATCTATGAAATAGCAAATGTAAAGAAGAAAGGAGTACAGAAATGGAATAGATAGATATGCAGGCTCATAGGAAGATATGTCAGAATGAGAAAGAAGAAGGGATATGGAGGAGGGTATTAATAAGAGTGGAAATGATTATAATTAGAAATAGAATGGAGAGCAAGGAGAAACTAGTGAAACTAGTTCTAGAGGGTTAATAAATTGAGGTGGTTAGAAGAATTAAATGATAAAACAATATAACTTTCCCAGAATCTTTAAAAAATGATAGACATTTTTTTTACGCAAGCAAGTATAAAGTAAACCAGAAGAAACAAAATGGAAACTTGAGAAAAACACAAGAAAGATAATTTAGAAGAGAAAAGTTAGTAAAAAAACATAATTATATTAAAACAAGGCTGAGATGTCTGTATATGCATGCACTCCAAGCACTTATGAAGCCTTTTTTGTTATTCATGATCCTACCTAAATCTGTCCTTTTAACTAAAGTCGAACTTTAATGAAAAACAAATAAGGAAGCAAGAACATTGAATTCCACAACTAAAAGTAGGTCTAAAGCAGTAAACCTTAACATTTACAGTAAGAGAACATGCACCAGTGTTTGTCATATTCTTTCTTACCAAGCCAACTATAGCATTTTTGCTGTGACAGGCTATAACAGACTGAGCTATTGCCCAGTCCGTAGTCCGAGTTTTCCAGGTTTCAAATGCAGCAGCCATGACTGCTGAAACAGCTGTTGAGACCCACCAGTAGTTAATAAAATACTGTTTTAAACAAGAAACTGTAGTAGACAGCATCATACAGCATTGTTGTTACTGCTGTTAGGTAGTAGAATTCTTAATGCTTAATTAATACAGTGCAAAATAATAGTTCAGGACCTTTGGTTATGTCTGTTCCTAGTCATGCAGATCCACAAATAAATTTTGAAATTAGCGTATGAAATTTCCCCAGATAATTAGAAGAATGAATAAGGGGAGCTGTTGAATGAAGAACAGGATATTAGGAAGAGACTGTGTTATTTATTATCTGCAACCTTCATAGAAAAATTAATTTCTGTTTTTTTTTTTTCAAAAAACTGACATACATACATACATACATACATGCATACGAACATACGAATATTTCAAGCATGGGCATTAATGCCCTTCTAACCTGACAATAATAAGTGTCCAGGCTGTTCTTAAAAATATCTAAACTAGTGCTTGGTAGTCTGTTCCATGCATCAGCTGCTCTCTCAGAGAGCCAGTCAGTACACTTCTCATTCCTACAGAATCTTCTACATAGGTTGTCTGATGATTCTCAACTACTTTTTGATAGCCCCAAACATTCCCAGAAATAGTTGCCTCTAAATGCTCTATGTACCTGAATAAGATCTCAGCTTAAATATCTATAAGAGACACAGCATAAGTTTAGATACTTTAGTCTTTCATAATAACTCACATTTTTGCATCCATGGATGCTCTTGGTATATTTCCTGCTTGTACTCCTTCCAGTTAACTCATGCTTGTTTTCTGTACTCCTTCCAGTTAACTCATGTTTATACAACCTATGGTTCTATAGATATCATTAACCAATTGGTTGATATGATTAGAAAAACTCATAGCTGGCTCTACCCATATACCAAGGTCCATAAATGAATCTACACTTTCAATCACTGTATGCTGTATTATAGCAATAACCCACAGCTGGGTGTGGGTAATGCTGAATTCACTCATGGTTGGCATGGTTTGGTCATGAGGGCAAAGCCTGAGTGACCAAACAAAGCCAGCTGTGGGTAAATCTAGCATTACCCAGACCCAGCTGTGGGTTATTGCAATTATACAATGACATTATTTAAGAAAAAAGTTACTTACTTTTCTTAAATAATGTCCTTATATAAGGGCGGCTTGCTGCTCTTCCACGGTTTTCATCGGACTTTCTTGATGTACTTGAGTTTCGTTCCCATGCTTATGCAGTACATCAGTTCTACTGAAAGGAAGAAATGGAGAAAGGAATATCTCTACTGACTTTTTTTTTGTTAATAAAAGATAAAAGAAAAAAATGAAATATGGAACCATTCAACTTATGAGAGACAGGGTATAGAAAATACAAGGATAATCAGGTATATTTCTCTAGTTTTGCATAGAGTACCTGATTATTATTGTATTTTCTTTGTACCTAATGAAAACATGATATTTTACTGGCACCTTCAAGTTGATAACTTCAAAACTTGGCATGCTGTACCATGCAAAACCGCTCCTCATATACATTGGCTTCTGAATACTTGTTTCCAACCCTGCTGTATGAAGTTCTCATTTTTCAGAAACATACAAAACACACAATAGGTCAATGTTAAAACAATATGTTAAAATTTGTCATAAATATATCTAACAATTCATATCAGTGCACAGTTCTTAGAACTACCCTGCACTGCTCTCACATAATTAATAGTTGCACACAACATACTATATTAACCTGATGAATATCATTCTGTAAGTAACATTCCCCAGCGGTACTCTTCAAATATGCTATGGTGCTGCAAATAGAGATGATTGGTGGTTTTCATTAAGGGGTGATTGTGGCACATTAGGAGGATGCTGAAATTCATAGAGATAATTATCAACTGAAAGTAGACTATTTTAGCAAGGAATAGAATTATCTTATGAATGGAAGAAAATCCAGGTGACCAGACTTTTTTCATTGGTATATGCTCGCTTTACAATGGGCATACTGGCTGGGCTGAACAATCAGCATGCTTGTTCTGGAATGTTAATGGCCAGTCATTGTATAATAAATATTCACCTTTCAATTTATGTTTCCAAATCTCATATGCTTAGTTTATCATGTATTTATCAGCATACTATTATCTTGTGTCCAAATGGTCAATTTAGTCAAGTTCTTTTGCATACATGCCCTATCTGTAACATTTAGTCAGTTTACCCAATTTCAGGTCATCTGCATATAGACTGTTAAATACTTCAGATGAAAAAGTTAGGTCTAAAAGATACAATCTAAACAAGTAAGAGCCTAGGACAGAGCCCTGTGAGACACCCTGACTGTAACCAAGGATTTCACCTGTCCAGTTGCTGTATGACACTTGCCATGTCCAATTTGTAAGTCATGCAGCTATCCATCTTGTCAAGAGTAAATCAATACCTAGTTGCTGTAATTTGTTGATCAGTGTTTTGTGTATGACCCTGTCAAATGCTTAAGTTAAATCTATATAAATTATATTGCAACAGAATTTTTCATTCTTAGCTGCTATTATATTGCTGCAGAATATTGTGTTGCAGGTGGCAATAGATCTATTTTCAACATATGCATGCTAATGTATGGTTTCAAGTCCCAACCTTTCCAGTTCTGATAATAATTTATCCAATATTACCTTCTCCACTATTTTTCTACAACATAAAAGTAGCCATAAGGATCTATATGACATTGGGTTTGTCCTACTCCCCTTTTCCTTAATGACAGGTTTAATAAGCACATCTTCAAGGTATACCTTCATAAGTTCGACAGCCACATTGTCGAAACTGCTGCCGCAAACATCAAACTGCAAAATTCAACAATCGCGAAAACCAAAGTGTCGAATTACAATATCTTGCCCCCTTTTTGACCCATGGTAGCACTCGTTTCATCAGTGGAGTGATAGTAAATGCTGAAAGTCAATATTTTTATGACGTTTAGGGAAGTCAGTGTGACAGAATTTGGCTAAACGTGTCACGTATAAGCACATTCGGAAATGTGTTTTCAAACATATGAAGATTTACTCATCTTCAGTCTTGAGGAATCTCCCCATATTTATATGATCTGTTAAACAATAAATATAATGGTACCATAAGTTCTTGCTGAAGTGTTCTTGGGTCATTATTACTTATTCTGTCTCCTCTCTGTGCTTTATTTGGATCCAGTTTGCATAGTTCTTTTTCAATAGAACCTATTTTGATTACAGTATCTGAGATTACCTGGATATCATTACAATGACTTATCATCCACTTTGTGGAGCCAAACTGTTTTGCATAAGATTTTCTAAAGATATCTATAAACCATTGTGTCTGAGAATAAATTTTAGAATCAACACACAGTTTATTAATTTGTATGTCTTTACTCCTCCACATTGTGTGTATCTATAAAATGGTTTCCTATTGTGCTCAATATCTGTATATAAATTATACTCAAATTTTTTCTTGATCTTGTCTCACATTATACTTAATTTGTTTGTCCTGCTTGTTTATTTCAGTTTTCAAAGTTGTAGTTGGACCTCTTTTCCATTTCTTATATTTTTGTCTCTCACTTTAATCAGGTATCTATTCATATGGACATATATACCCCTGATGTTATATGCCTAGATCCTGATGGTAAACATTTCTTTGATTTTTTTGCACTCAGTTTCTCTTTCAAAACTTTCCACATTCCTTCTGCATATTTTCTATTGAACACATCATTCCAATTAGCTTTACATAGTGAATGTTTTGATTCCATATAATATGTAATTAATCTTTTGTGCATTGATTTAGATTGCAGTTTGGTAGAATTATGTAACAACAAATTAACCTTTATAACCCCATGATCACTGCACATTAATGGTGATAAAACTTGACATGAAGTAACAGTAATTTCTTTAGGAAACACAGAATAGCAGCACTTCCCAAAACCAGGGTAATCAAGTAAAAAATAGGAAAACACGATCACTGCTTCAATACACCAGCAACCACACCAAGCCTTGGAAGTAAATCCTTTTAATTCACCGACTAAGCGCTTTCACCAAATAATTGGCTTCCTCAGAGTCAGTGTTACACAAAAAACATACACATTTTATACTATTTAGTCATAGTGACATCACCTCATCATTCAATTAATAAATTCCAATTAAACAATTATAACAAATAACTGTTGTTGCAGGATCCACACTTTCTTGTCACACAAATATATAAATACATACAATAACTTTGCACATGACTTTAAAAAAACTGTTTAAACAATTTAACTTAAAAAATGTATATACAAATAATCCTAAATGTACTTAGCCATTTTTTTAAAAACAAAACAAAAACCATTTATATTATACTAGCCTTGAATTTCAAAACTGGTTTTAAAGAAATATAATCATTAATACCAGGTTGTCTTGTGGCATTTAATCTCAACTGCCACTTAGTTTCTAATAGGGCTACCCTATTGCTGATATCCCCTCCCTGCTCTAAAAGTACTCTATCTATAATGAAGAATAAAAACTTCTTAAACTCCTTGCAGTTCGTACTGTGAATATAAAGTGCATTGTGGGAATCCTTATTCTTAATCGCTCTCACATGTTCAGCAATCCTTTCACGTAGTTTACGAGTGGTCATACCTATGTAAAATGCTTGAGTTGAACATAAGGCCACATATACCAAGTTCTTGGTATTGCAATTACACTTCCCCGGGCAAGGTAAAGTCTGCCCCCACCCTTTCACACACACATATGATCCTTCTGCTATATACCTGCAACATCTACAACAACCACATTTAGACATCCTAGATACTCTGTTCCTAGCCTCACATTCTAGGATGCTTTTCAAGTTGTCACCTTTACTGTAAACAATTCTGGGATTTAATCCCAATATCCCCTTTGTAGTGTTACTTAGACAATACTCCCACATCCTATGTAACACTTTAACAATCTCCGCACTTCTTTCATTAAATTTCAAAATAAAACATGCTCCAAGTAACGTTGTTCCATTGGACACTTCCTGATTATTCTCCAAATCATTCACCCCACACAAAATAGGTGAATATAATGAACATCTCTGTTTATACACGTCTCTTTTCAACTTCAATAACAATTTAAGCGGGTACCCCCTATCCATCAGCATACCAATCAACTTGAACATTTCCTGTTTAAACAAACATTCATCACTCACCAATCTAGATAATCGCACCATCTGTCCTTTAGCCACGCCCTTCCTCTGATGGTATGGGTGACAGCTTTTAAAGTGCAACAATGAGTTAGAATAACTTTCTTTTCTATATATAGAACTAGACAAACCTACTTCACTCTTAAAAATTGCTATGTCCAAAAAATTAATACTATCCTTTTTCCACTGAAAGGTAAATTTCAAAAAGCTAGTGGTGTTATTTAAATATTCAATAAACTCCTTTGCTTGAACTTCATCACCCTTCCATAAAATAAGTAAATCGTCCAGAAACCTATTATATAGAATAATGTTCTCCATAAATCTAGTTGGGAAAACAAATATTCTTTCCCATGCTAAGAGAACCATGTTCGCAAAGATAGGGGCGCACCTAGCGCCCATAGCAACGCCCGAGCGTTGTTGAAACGTCTCTCCTTCAAATTTAATAAAATTGTTCAAGAGAACCATCTCCATTAACTCACAGATTAAGTTAATCCTACTCTTGTCCACATTATTACTCATTATTAAACTCTCGCGAAACATATCCAGACCCTCCTTATGTGGGATGGTAGAAAACAAGTTTACTACATCTATGGTTAAAAAACTATATGAACCATAGTCTTCCTTGACATCTCTCAGTCTTTCAAGGCAATGCCATGAATCTCTTAGTACATGGGGGACCTCGTCCAACACCCTCTTACACAAAAAGTCAACAAAGGAGGCTAAGGGTTCAGTTTTTGAACCCTTCGCTGCTACAATGGGTCTAAACTGTAAGTTAACCACACCCTTGTGGACCTTAGGGATCCCAAATATATTAGGTAAGACAGAGTTTTTAACCATCAAGTAGTCGTATTCAACTTCTGTAATCATACCTTGAAAAAGGGCATCCAAAAGATACAATTCAATCCTTTTATAGGCAATATTAATTTCATTTCTCGATACCCCTTTGTATGTTTCATGGCCTTCTAAAATAAACATCATAGATGCAATGTAATCTAACTTGCTCATCAAAACCATCCCCCCACCCTTGTCTGGTTTCATACACCTGATGTTGTTAGAGTTCCTTAGTTCTTTTAACAATAACCTTTCATGTGCTGTTAAATTGTCAATCAAAATGTGCCTAGCACTACATATTCTCCTAAACTCAAAGTCTAATAATTTTTCTAGAGCTACCACTTCACTAAATGGTGGGGGAATAAAAGTACTTTTCCTTGAAAGTGTCTTACACCCTAATGCTTCAACATTCATTTGAATACTGTGATTGTCATGAAAATACATCTCCAAGTTTAATTTCCTTGCAAATAATTTCAAATTAATCAACAGTTGAGCTACATCTAGTTTAAAACTTGGTACAAAATTAATCCCCTTCGTAAATAATTCAAAATACACATCACTAATTTCCTTATCCATGTAGTTATAAATAAAAAAATCACTTTTCTGTATAATTTGACAAGTCGGACCTAAATCAGCACCAATGGAATCCCTATCAAGCACATTCTGAATAGGAACCTCCAGTAAAACATTGTTTAACTCATCATGCTCATAAACCATGTTAGAACCAGATGAACCCAAAAAAGCAGATTCAACCATAGTGTTAACTTGTAAGACTTCAAATTCATTTCCATTTGCATCTAAACAAATATTTTCACATCCAACCACAGTACCCCCCAATGTACACACATTGTCAAAGCACATCTCATATACAGGAGAATTAAAAACAAGAACAGAGGAATAATTTACACACGTGCTAATATCAACTGTCCGGTCATGTCCAGGGTCACAACTGCAATGAGTAGAGTCACTCTCAATCAATACACCCTGTGATATTCTTCTCTCCCCCAGTCCCGATATTGTTTTTCCATGAAAACTGTCTTTTGTGCCTTGCTTAATAGCCTCTTGGACCTTCGCGGTCCCATAGGTGGATCCAAAAAATCCACTTCATCAAAAACTTGATCGGGTGTTTCTCTATTTGCACCTTCAGGTGCTTCATTCTCTTGAACCGAATCAAGTCGATTGACATGCGAATAGCGATTGTTTCTCTGATTAAAATGAGGGTTTATATTTGAATTTAAATTACCTCTATTCCTATAATTACCAGGCGGGTAAGCAGTATTGTGCTGGTAATCAGCTGTGTCCCTTGCCAACTTTTTGAATTTGAGCGCCATATTTTTGTCCACAAACCCTTTTAATTTTTTATGCACATTGTTAAATTGAACCTCATGTTGAAAGAATAACAAGTCAGTACAAATACTATTATGAAGTTTCAAAATATCTTCACGTATAGAGAGTAACTTACTGGAATTGTTTCTAATGATAATGTTTAACATATCAAGACCAGCTTTGTCATACAAAGCAATCAGCTCCTTGTAAGCCACAGAGCCAATCTCTATGCCCATCGGAAGCTTCCACATCCGGAGCCCCTTCGGCACTTGGTTAAGCTCCTTGGAGCGACCAAGAAAAAGATTGTCTAACTGCAACGCTTTGTATTTGGTACAAAGTCTGTCGTACCTGAAAATCTGCTCCTTCAGTGACAACGGTACTGTTGGCTCCAACCTCGAAAACACTGTCCGGTCAACAAAATCAGGCTCTTCAAACCAGGAAAGTAGTTCATGATCCCTTGCTTCCCCCTCAGGCCTAACAGGGGGAACACGAGACTCCGATGCTGCTCCAACACTCCCATTCGGGCCGGCCGACGATCTCACACCGGAATTGGAAACCACCTCCGAGAAAGAAACCGGAACTGCTGGTTTCTGCCCTGGCGGCAAGCTAGAAACTGAAGCAACCGGAGAGTGCATGGTGCATAGCTCTACCTGGGAATCAGTAGGGCTGGAAACCACTATCGCTCTGTCCTTTTCATACATTTTGAGCAATTTGTTCACTGCAATAGATATTTCTTTCAAGACACCCTCCATACTGCAAAGGGTGTTGGACGAGGTCCCCCATGTACTAAGAGATTCATGGCATTGCCTTGAAAGACTGAGAGATGTCAAGGAAGACTATGGTTCATATAGGTTTTTAACCATAGATGTAGTAAACTTGTTTTCTACCATCCCACATAAGGAGGGTCTGGATATGTTTCGCGAGAGTTTAATAATGAGTAATAATGTGGACAAGAGTAGGATTAACTTAATCTGTGAGTTAATGGAGATGGTTCTCTTGAACAATTTTATTAAATTTGAAGGAGAGACGTTTCAACAACGTTGCTATGGTAGGTGCCCCTATCTTTCGAACATGGTTCTCTTAGCATGGGAAAGAATATTTGTTTTCCCAACTAGATTTATGGAGAACATTATTCTATATAATAGGTTTCTGGACGATTTACTTATTTTATGGAAGGGTGATGAAGTTCAAGCAAAGGAGTTTATTGAATATTTAAATAACACCACTAGCTTTTTGAAATTTACCTTTCAGTGGAAAAAGGATAGTATTAATTTTTTGGACATAGCAATTTTTAAGAGTGAAGTAGGTTTGTCTAGTTCTATATATAGAAAAGGAAGTTATTCTAACTCATTGTTGCACTTTAAAAGCTGTCACCCATACCATCAGAGGAAGGGCGTGGCTAAAGGACAGATGGTGCGATTATCTAGATTGGTGAGTGATGAATGCTTGTTTAAACAGGAAATGTTCAAGTTGATTGGTATGCTGATGGATAGGGGGTACCCGCTTAAATTGTTATTGAAGTTGAAAAGAGACGTGCATAAACAGAGATGTTCATTATATTTACCTATTTTGCGTGGGGTGAATGATTTGGAGAATAATCAGGAAGTGTCCAATGGAACAACGTTACTTGGAGCATGTTTTATTTTGAAATTTAATGAAAGAAGTGCGGAGATTGTTAAAGTGTTACATAGGATGTGGGAGTATTGTCTAAGTAACACTACAAAGGGGATATTGGGATTAAATCCCAGAATTGTTTACAGTAAAGGTGACAACTTGAAAAGCATCCTAGAATGTGAGGCTAGGAACAGAGTATCTAGGATGTCTAAATGTGGTTGTTGTAGATGTTGCAGGTATATAGCAGAAGGATCATATGTGTGTGTGAAAGGGTGGGGGCAGACTTTACCTTGCCCGGGGAAGTGTAATTGCAATACCAAGAACTTGGTATATGTGGCCTTATGTTCAACCTGCGAAGCATTTTACATAGGTATGACCACTCGTAAACTACGTGAAAGGATTGCTGAACATGTGAGAGCGATTAAGAATAAGGATTCCCACAATGCACTTTATATTCACAGTACGAACTGCAAGGAGTTTAAGAAGTTTTTATTCTTCATTATAGATAAGAGTACTTTTAGAGCAGGGAGGGGATATCAACAATAGGGTAGCCCTATTAGAAACTAAGTGGCAGTTGAGATTAAATGCCACAAGACAACCTGGTATTAATGATTATATTTCTTTAAAACCAGTTTTGAAATTCAAGGCTAGTATAATATAAATGGTTTTTGTTTTGTTTTTAAAAAAATGGCTAAGTACATTTAGGATTATTTGTATATACATTTTTTAAGTTAAATTGTTTAAACAGTTTTTTTAAAGTCATGTGCAAAGTTATTGTATGTATTTATATATTTGTGTGACAAGAAAGTGTGGATCCTGCAACAACAGTTATTTGTTATAATTGTTTAATTGGAATTTATTAATTGAATGATGAGGTGATGTCACTATGACTAAATAGTATAAAATGTGTATGTTTTTTGTGTAACACTGACTCTGAGGAAGCCAATTATTTGGTGAAAGCGCTTAGTCGGTGAATTAAAAGGATTTACTTCCAAGGCTTGGTGTGGTTGCTGGTGTATTGAAGCAGTGATCGTGTTTTCCAATTTCTTTAGGAACACAAACAATGACTAGTATGTTGCTGTTCATAAACATACGCTGTGAATATTTTCTTTACTAATGTTGTTGAATCAATATTATTCTACTCTGTTTCTGGTACATTTAAGTCCCCAGCCGCTATTATTCTTCCCTCCTGTGTTTCATCAAGAAATGTATGAATTCCTCTAGGTTATCAGCACTTGACTTTGGTGGTCTATACAGTCCAACAATTGTTTTATGTTTCAAGGTTGTCTTTATCATCAAAGCTACACCGTCTGTAGCACTGGTGTTATCACTGAACATGTAAAAATCACAGGTCTCTTAACTATCTTTAATCCCTATCATAACACGTATGCCTGATTTTTTTTGTTAGAATGTCTGTTACAGTAAAAACATTTATACCCTGACAGAACTGGTTTCCAGTCATTGTTCTTTAACCATGTTTCACAAACACTAACAACATCAATCTTGTGGGAATGTAGCAAATTTTCCAATAATAACACTTTAGTATTAATGCTCCTAGCATTGACAACCCTCAGAAATGCACCAACTGTTGCTACCTGTGAAATTGTATATTTTTTTGACCTGGCAAAAATCCTGCCTTATGTTTGTGAAATACTGCAAAATGTTGCAAAAATTCTATTCCCTGATCTTGACAAGTGCATGCCATCCTGTCTGAACACATATGCCCAAAAATTAGGCCCAGATGCTCTCTACATTTCTATTTTTTAAAAATACATTTTTTCATGTAGGTATTTACCCAAAACATATTTTCATTCACAGTAACCTGTTTCTCCTTTCTATATGTGATGTCTGAAAAATATGTTCCAACACCAGTACAAGCTATACTGTCTAAGAGGGCTGTACGTTCTCTATTAATAGTCAGAGAGTCCTTGTGGATGAGACCATTTGTACCAACATGAATAAAAACAGATTCATACTTCCTTACATTAAGGCATTCAAAGGCTTGTCTTACATCCTCTGTTTTTGCTCCTGGCAAGCAAAACACGATCCAATGTTCATTATCTTCTCTGCAAATGTAAGTATCATTTCCTGTAATAATTGAATCTCCAGTTACAAGAATATCTTTTCTGACAAAGATCTGAAGAGTCTTCAGCTTCTAATTCAGTAATAGCTGGTCTATCAATTGTTAGAAAGGAATGATCTCTATCACCATTAGTCTTATTAATCCCACTGTTTTCATTGTGTATTACATTTGCAAGCATACAATTCTCATCCAGGTGGCTTTGTACATCCACAGCTTCAGCCATGTTGTCAATGTTACTTTCTTCTCTTTTTTTCTTACAGTAATGTTTTTCAGTCCATGCACATTCAATTTTGATTTATTCCTTTTCACCTGCCCCTTGCCTCTTTTTTCTACCTTCTCTTTTGGAAATGTGCTGCCTTTTTCTGTAGACTGAAGGTTTTCTGATAGAAAGATGCTATCATTCCCTATAATCTGTGTGTTAGATAACAAAGCAGTGTCCCTTTTAGTATGTATTAACTTTACATTACAGGCATTTATCAGTTTCTTTTTCATCCTTGTTATTTGTTGTTAACTTCCTCCTTTCTTTATTTTTTTATTTCCTTCTAAACACTCTGAATCCTCACTTTGTGAATACTTGTATCCAGATTGTCTTGTTTCATAGGGGTTGAGGGATCTTTACAGACAACAGATACATCCTTTCCTATATGTGTTTTATTTGCTTTTTGTCTAACATTATTTATCTCATTAGTCCAGTCATTAATATATGAAACAAGATTTTTCCAAGCCGTGCCAATTGCACAAGTGCCATCATCATCAGTAAGTCTAGATTTACTTCTAACAATGGTAAATAAATCATCTGGCTTTTGACACTAGGAACACAGATCACCAGTGTTATTTGTTAAATATACATAGTATTTATTACACTGTACAAGATATTTGTTCTTTTGCAAATCATTAATGGCATTCCTATTTAAGGAATCCATATTCAGCTTCAAATTAATACAAAATATAAAATAAAAGAATAATCAAAAACAATTGCCAGAAAATTCAAAGAGAGCTTAAATCAGCTTCTGTGTAAAAAACAAACAATATATAACTAAATACTAAATTAAGTACAGTAAAGTTGTTGCTCTGACTGTACAAGTTCTGAAAGTCAGACAAAAGCTAGAATTTAATTTTATCATGCACTGTAATTTCTGCTTACTATCACTCATATTCACACCTTTTTTTAGAATTAAAGATAAATAAATCACAAACCAAGACAGGACTGTTTAGATAAGCTCTGGATTATCTTTTCTGCATAAGTCTGTCTGTTTTCATTAACCAATGCTAATAATGGCCTACTGTTTAAGTCCACTTAGTTTTTAATATCAGAAAGAATTCTTGTCCAATTATACAAATTTGTTAACACACCCATCATGAGAAATATCTATGCCAATTTAGTATGTGTTGAGTACAGTAAAAAGATGAGCGATTTTAGCTTTATTTCTGTTAAGGAATAAGTCAAGCAGATGTATTGCAGGGTTATTTATGTAGATACAATATTCACCAAACCAATGAAAATTTAACTGACTGGGATTACTACACTGGAATATCCTACACGACAAATGGTTCTGAAGCACTTTAGACAGATACTCCACTGCTGCTTCAAATAACAAAGGAGATAATGAACATCTCTGTCATGTTACTTTTGCAATATTAGAAGGCAGCCAAAGAACAGTGACCAGTAATTTTCAGGAGCTTTGGAGGACATACATCAGCATTTGTAGAGATTATTATGAAATGTAGGTAAACTGTATTTTTCTAGTATTTGTCACTGAAATTTCAATTGCTCAAATACTTTTTGAAAACCAGTTAATAAAGTAGCCATTATGGTTAGACGATACAGCTGAAATGTTATTTATTTATCATTTGTTAACAGGGAAAGTCCAACTTGGAATGAAGCCAATTTTCAGTAGAGGCCCAAGGAGAAATGCTCCAGATGCATGTTTTTGTAATGTGGGAGGAAATCGGAGCACCCGGAGGAAACCCACACAAATGCAGGGAGGACATGGAGACTCCGCACAAAAGGCACTCCAGCCAAGAATTGAACCAGAGAATGTCTTGCAGTGAGGCGACAATGCTATCACTGCATCACTGCACCATCCATGCCCTACAAGGTCAGGTCCACCTAAATGACCTTTAACAAAACATTATTGTCTTAGTGAAACTAAATAAGGACCAATGTGGTTGGCTACATATGTTGCATATATTTTAATTTAAAAAAATAAATAAATATTTTGGAGAAAGCTTAGCATACACCGGCTTAGGAAAGAAAGGAATATTTTTCACTCATGGATAAAGTCAGTAATTTGCTCTTAAAGTCTCCAGCTTTAAATAGTTCTGACATTAGTGCATGTACAGGGTTAAATAATTATATAAGGGTTACATTGCAAATAGAAGTAAATATTGCCCCTCAAATGTATAAATGTCTAATCAATTAGATTATATAAAGCAATGCTGCAGATGAAATGAGCAAAAAAGGCAATGTACAGTAAAAACATAGTATCTTCTTGCCATACTCATCTTCCCAACCTATCTGATATCAAGAAATAATAACTTTGAATTCCATTTCTGTAAATGTTTTTTTGCAGTCTAACATAGCTTATGCATTATAAATGCAATAAATATGACACACTCTGCTGACCCTGTACACATTGAAAAACATAAATTCTCAACTTTCAGAGAAGTTGACTGCGAACAGATTTCATACAACAGCCAAGCAGATATCTTCACACAATCAAGGTATTGGATTGCATAATGTTAATAAGAAGAAAAGCAGTCATAAAAGATTAAGAGCATCTCCTAACATTACTAGACTACTGATGTACTGATATTGCATGAATATTCATGTATGGGTATAGCTGGGCAACATGTTAATATTCCTCTAGACAGAGGACCTTTAAAACATACAGATTAAGAAAAATAAATAATTTGAATGATTAACATCTTGCCATCTAATATTCTAGTTTGAAATCTTTATACTATGATAAAACAACAATGTGTGTGCATTTATCATATGCAAAACTGTGGTAGTACCTCATGGAATAAGAATGGACTCCACTCTGTTTGGGAAAATGTCCAGGTGGTACAAGCATTGGTTCTAAATGATTGTCACTGTTGAAGTAACACCCTGACTCCATGTGCAAAAATGGGGAAAAAAGGTTGTGGGTGTATAGATGGATGAGTGGATAGTTATTTGAGGACTTTGGTAAACTGAAATGTAATATATTATGTTAGATAATTATAAGAACTCATCAAGCTAAGAAGAACAAGTCTATTATGCAGCGCAGATACCTACTTGGACTTCATGCAAGGAAAAAGTTCACCAGCTAAATGCTTAGTTACTGATGAAGGGTCTGTCTTGTAAGTGTTGGAAACTCATTTGATTTAATATATTAGTTCTCCAGTTCCAATGACAATTACATTAAATGTGATTCGGTAATTGGGATTTAATGTTATTTGTATTAGATTTCTAGGATGGGATAACTGGGCCATGAAAGACTGCTTTTCAGTGGAGTTCAGAGGAGAAAATGCACCACACAATTGCACATTGTTACAATGAATGGAAAAATACAGAAAGATCTAATACAACATGACAAAATTAATGACAATGCAATGATTGTTTATGGATGTAAAGAGAGAGCAAGGATTGCTGCAAGATTAAATAAGATACTTAAAAGAGAAGAGCAGAAGGGATATGGAGGAGGGTATTAGTGAGAGTGAAATGATTATAATTAGAAATAGAAAATAAATCAAGTAGGCATTACTAAAGAGAAGATTGTTAGTGGGGTTTGCAGAGAGAAATTTAGTATAATTGGAAAGGTAACAGTTTGGAGTTAGAAGAGAAAATAATATTGAAGTTTTCTAGGATAATAAAATTCAGACAACATGATCAGAGAGAAAGAAAGAAAATTAAGTAATCAGATTTGGATGTAAAATATTAATAGTTGTAGAAGAAAACAGAAGAGATATGATGACTTTAGACAGATGAGCTAAAAAGAGCAGTACACATTCTGGGTAAAGAAAATGTCATTAATTAGAATTATTGTCTGCTGCAGACTTCAGATTGGACAGAATCTAAACATAATTTCCAATTTTCCCCATCTGGAATTCTATAGATTTGGTGTTGCTTGATGACTGCAGACAGGCTCATCATTTTTATGTCCAAGCAACAAATGAGTTCACAGAAGTTATAAGGCTAACAAATCATACAAGGCCTTCCAATCTGTGGCCTAAATCTTTAAGAAAGTCTGAGTTCCTGAGAGTGAACATAGTGTAGATGACATTGGCCTTGATATGCAATATAAAAGGAAAGCATAACTGTACACTCAATCCATGTTTCTTAAGAATTCTCACTGATGGGATCAATTTTTCCTTTCTCTTTATTAAGAATTTTTGTAATCAGGCAGCATACAAACCCAATGGCCATCTATTTTTACATTGCTGACAAGTTCACAATTTTTTAAGTTCCTTAGCCCAGTATGCTAGGCAATGAATAATAGTGTCTAGGTCTGTTGAGATAGAAGACATTATCAGTAATTTTGTGTGCACTCTTATTAACAGGTAATTATGGGATAGACAAGAAGGATTTGAGATATGCCTGAATGAAAAAAAAAAGACCACCATCCTCAACATGTTCCAGTAAACAGTCTATTTATTTGTCATCCATTTCACATTCTAAAAGGAAGGAGTGCAAATGAATTTCCTGAATGGACATAGTATAAAAGAAAAGTATTTCCCATCATTCTCCACTGCTTTTGTGGTGCTACAGTTGAGTAGCCTTATAGAGCCTGTTTATCAGACTTTCATTATATGTGTTAATGGACTTCATGTAAAACTGAATTCAGAAGCTGCACTAACTCAGAAAGGGAGTGTTCCAGATTAATTGTTGGCTCTTCCATTTGCTCTTTTATAATGCCACCATCTACACACAAGATGATAGTCTGTATCAAACTAAAAAGCACGCTATCCTCACCCTGATTTGACAATAGCTGATAGCAAAATTACTTAATATCTTTGAAATTGTACTTTATATGCTATTAAAGGTAACCTACACTTCAAAAAATCTTTAAGATGACAGAGAAGGAACTGTTGATATTCATGTTCATCTTATGTGTTTGCTCATGTGGGCCTCTCATCTAAATCCATTTCAGAAATGAACAGACTAGTAAATATCCTATATTCATACACATTTTATTGCTAAGGGCAAAGGTCAGCATAAAAGAAAAAAAAGCGTGCCTAGTGTTAAACAAATCAGTATCACAATATTCATGGATAAATGGTAAGGCATGCGATTTAATGGAGAAACTGTTAGGCTTGCAGGTACATAAAGTATATACCTAAAATATGATGAGAGGCACTAATCAATTTATGACTGATAACATCGCTCAGCCTCTACTGTCCCAAGATTAGACATGGCATTCTTGATGACGTTACTTGAATGAGCAGCACTGTGGAGGAAAACATATGGCTAAAGTTGCATACAACATAAAAAATCCAAATAGTCATATTACTTACAACCAGCCACAAAATCATTTACTATTTGTTCAAAGATCTCTTATTATGTGCCTTCAAGAATTGCAATGTTTGTTTCAAAGAGACATCTTAAAGGCAAACAAATCTAGCAGTACAAAAAATATGCTGAAGGGAATCATTTTTCCAAACAACAATATGAAATACAGTCTACAGGCTGCAGTATGACTCTTGGTTACTCTTTTGTGCTACTATCAAAGGAAAATAAGTGGGGAATATGGAAGTACGGAAACTATAACTTATGTTACAATTATCACATATTTGTTCATAAGTCAATAATTACCATTTGTCAGAAGATTAGATTAAACTAAAACTGCTGGTTATTTCACATTAGCTTTTGTGTATCACTTGCTAATGCCATTAAGGAAATCGGTCACAACACAGACTAAATTTGAAGATAATTTTTAAATAGAGGTTTTTGCAATTGCAGTATTCATGATGGACAGAGTGTATCAGAGAAAAGTGATCACAGGTGTAAGAAGCTGAAAACACATTTCTGTGTTTATTTTCTCCTACCCATGTTTCAGTGAGAAATGTAACAAAGGTAAAAAAGCATGTTAATACTGTATTAGATAATTGGGATCCTGTTAAAATAACATATTTATTTTAGGTGGATATGGCTCCACTGAGCATTACAAGACAATAGAATAATGAAATGTATGTACACATAGCTTCACAATAATGAAATGCTCCGCAGTCTCAGCCATCAGGACACCAAGTGACAGGGTATAAGATTTAAAAACATTAAATGGTCTGCTCACTTCACAATGTCTCTGGGACAGAAGTATGAAGCCCTGACTTTAACCCAGATGATACAGGGCCAGTTAGTAGTCCTGGCACTGGAAGAGGAGGGACTGGCCACTGCCAGATCATTCATTCTAGAAGAAGGAGGCAGCTTATTTTAGATTTTAGTGCATTGTTGACATTAAATGAAGGTTGAATATATATCCGGTACTGCAAAAAAAAATAAATAAATAAAATAACAGGGACTGTGCACTAGACAAGCAATGTGTACTGTAACTAGGGATTGGGAATGCTGAAAAGCAAGTCATGTTAAGGACAAATGAGAACGTGATAGCATTACAGGCATTTCCTTTGGCAAAGCTGATCAAAGGACGACAACAGGGACATGGACATTAAGCCAAAAACTATGATAGTTGCCTGCATGCCAGTCACAGTTACTAGTTAACTAGTTATGGAGAAACATGAAACTGGTATATGGCATGCAGCTCAGATAAACTAAGTATGCATTTAAATATATATAATATATATATATATATATATATATATATATATATATATATATATATATACATATAGATAAGTATAAATCCATTTTCACACATGCATACATGCACACATACACACTCACACACACACACACACACACACACACACACACCTACATTTATGCACACGTGTAAGAATACTTTGATCCCAAAGGATCATGGGTTTGTGCCTCTATTGGACTGATTTGAGCAGCATCTTCTGTGGCTATGTAATCCAGTCAGGGAGTGTCAGTCCTTTCCACACTCTAAGCAGCAGTAGGCAGATGTCAGTATGATAGCATGGGCATGGATCTTCTTTTGCTTTCCTTGCCAAGATGGTTTCATACATAGTGAGAACTTCCTTCACTTCTTGTTTCTAGGCGATCTTGCCTGAGGTGAGAGAACACCAGTTATTTACACTGATTGACAAAGCACTGAGGTCACGCTTGCATATGTCCTTGAAGTGCAGGTTGGGTCATCTCTTTGCCCTCTTTCCAGACTCCAGGTCTCCAAAAAAAAAGGTCTTTTAGTATTTGGCCATCTGTTATGCATGACACATGACCCAACCAATGTATATGTCTCTATTTCAGGAAGGCGAACATGGAGGTGGTACCTATCCTCTCATGCACTGTGCTGTTGGGAATATTGTCCTGCCATGAGTTACCATGTATGTGCCTAAGACAGTGCATATAGAATACATACAGACACTGCCCCTGTTCTGAGCACAGAGTCCATGTCTCACTGGCTTACATTAATGTGCTCGAAACACAGGCTGTGTAACCCTGCAACTTGTTGTGCACTGTGAGCTTATTATTAGCCCAGACTCTCTTTGTCAGCCTGGAAAACATTGTAGTGACCTTTCCAATGTGTTTGCTGATTTCACTATCAAGTGACAAGTTGTGAGAGACAGAAGAGCCAAGGTACATGAACTCTTGGGCAAACTCCAGCTCATGGTTGCTCACCATGATTGATGTCTGTTTGCACACATTTTGGCTCATCAACTAGGTCATCTTTAAACTGATCGTGAGGCCAAATTCCATACATGCATCCACAAAGAGAGTCATGAGTGACTGACGTTCTTGCTGAGTGTGAGCCATAATAGCTGCAACATCAGTGAACAGGAACTCCCTTAGACACTTCCTAAGCACTCTGGTATTTGATCTAAGTATTGACAGTTTGAAGAGGATGCCATTCATTTTGGTTCAGAGAAAGATGCTCTTTGTAGTAGTTCCAAAAGCACATTTCAACAGAACTGAAAAGAACAGACCAAGCAATGTTGGCGCCACTACACATACTCCACTGATAATTTTGAAAGGTTAGGATGTGGATCCATCGTACATGATGGTCCCCAGCATACCTTCATGAAAGGCCCTGATAATGCTGAGCAGTACTGGAGGACAGCCGGACATTAACAGAATCTCAAACAGACCTTTTCTACTGATAAAATGCCTTGGTCAGATCAATGAAGGCAATATAGAGGCTTGTTTTGGTCCCTGTACTTTTGTTGTAGTTGCCTAACTGTGAAAACCATGTCTATAATAGACCATCCAGCTCTGACCTCACACTGAGACTTGGGGTAAACTCTGTCAGCAAGAACATGGAGCCTCTTCAGGACAACACTTATAAACATCTTCCTCCTGGTGCAGAGAAGGGTGATGTCACAATAGTTGTTGCAATCACTTTTGTCATCCTTATTTTTATAGATAGCAACTATCTGAGCATCCCTCATATTGTGCGATACACTACCTTCTCTCCAGTATTGGCAAAGTAAACACACATGCATATGTATATATCTATTTATACACATGTGTGTGTGTGTGTGTGTGTGTGTGTGTGTGTGTGTGTGTGTGTGTGTGTGTGTGTGTGTGTGTGTGTGTGTGTGTGTGTGTGTGTGTGTGTGTGTGTGTGTGTGTGTGTGTGTGTGTGTGTGTGTGTGTGTGTGTGTGTGTGTGTGTGTGTGTGTGTGTGTGTGTGTGTGTGTGTGTGTGCTTGTGTGTATGTGTGTGTGTGTGTGTGTGTGTGTGTGTGTGTGTCTGTGTGTGTGTGTATATATATATATATATATATATATATATATATATATATATATATATATATATATATATATATATATATATATATATATATATATAAACATAATATATATATAGTGATAGAGAGAGAGAGAGAGAGAGAGAGATATGCTCGGATGATGCAGTGGTACAGCAGTAGCATTGTTGGCTCCCAGCAAGAGGTTCTCTGGTTTGATTCTTGGCTGGGGCACCTTCTGTGTAGAGTCTGCATGTCCTCCCGGTGTTTGTGTGGGACATGTATCTGGAGGGTTTCTCCCTGGGCCTCCACTGAAATTGGCTTTATTCCAAGTTGGATTTTCCTGGTAAACAAATGTTAAATAAAAATATAGATTTATATATGTGTGTGTGTGAATATACATAGAAACAGAGAATGAGACGTTTGTACTGTGTGTGGTATGTGTAATTTAAGATAGCCATCACCTGTAAAAAACGCATTGATTAATGCTATATTTTTGACATTTACCCAGACAAAGAGACATGCTGGCTTCTCATTCTCTAAGCAACCAGACAGAAGCACCCATTGCACCAAGTCTGTTCATGTTAGTCATAGTGAAACTAGTTCTCATGGTGAGGAAGGAGTCAGTGCTGCTGAAAGAGATGGGGGTAGACTCACAATTTGCTTTTGCTATTTGTGGTTAACTACATGCTGCTGTTGTTTGACACAGGTGGAGCAACAGAGATAGCACCTGAGGCATTTGCAAAGGATTTGGAGGTATCACATCTATGGCCCAAGAAGAAGAAGACAGTGATGGTCAGTATAGGATCATGGAAAGGAAAGGAAGAAGGAACCATACTGGAGACAGAGAACCTAGAAGTTCTAGTGGAGAGAGCAGTCTCAGAAAGAGTGCAGAAGAACCTGGAGGAAACAAATATCAAAATGAATTGAAACATGGAGATGGTAGAAGGCAAGTCAAGCACTCAGCTTAGAATAATGAATTATTATGAATGATGGTGTGGCCTATAATAACGCACATACTAAAAAAAAAAAACATGCCAGTAGACTTGATCAATGAAAGATTAACAAATATACATAGTAATATAGAATTCTGGATAGAGAAAGGCAAGGGGAGGAAAGCAGCACTAAACAAGCAAAGACTAAACAGGAAGAAAGGGAATTGGCATTTCCATAGATACCTTTGTACATTGTGCACATAGTACAGTCAGATGGAGTGAAGAACCAGGAAAGGTTGACAACCACAAAGGATGCCCCAAAGAGCAAAGTGGCAAACATACAAGGAAAAAGCAAAAAAGGTGCTGAAAAGGTGGGGAAATGTGATGTGGGAGAGACAGAAAAAGAGGGAGGTGTGGGGGGAGTTTGAGTAACTTCATTGTGAAGACGCAGGCAGAGAGGTTGCATGTGACTTTTGGTGAGGGAGGAAATGGACTTAACAAGAGAAGAGGAAGGGGGAGTGAGAGATGTCAAGACTTTGGAAGTCATGGTCTGGGAAAAAGAATTTTGGCAAGTGAGCTCTGAACGTATAGAAGACTGAGGGAGAAATGGATAGAAACTATTAAAAAAAAGTAAGCATGAAGAAGAAGGAAAAAATGGAAATAAATAGCACTATGGGAAATTTTGTAGAGACAAAAAAACAGCAGGGTGAGGAAAATATATATAAAGACGTAAGATAGAAGAAGGAGGTGACAGCGCTGAAAGGTATGAAGAATAGGTGGGAGACAAGCCAAGAACAGGTAATCAGGATACTCAAGTAGATGCATTAGATACATGGAATGGGGGCCAAACACTGAAGATTATTCCCAGATGACACATCACACCAAAAGACAAAGAAGGGAGGAAGGAAAAAAAAACTCCCAGTGCTGTAGATACAATAAGGAGGAAGCAGGTATGGTGCAAATGTTCTAGATATGCAACTGGGAACAATAGATCGGGAATAAGGCCCTTGAAACATAAGAGAAAATCTTCAATGCTGAAAAAATAATAATACTTATGGGACTTTGCATGTAGGGGTTAGAATAGGTTCTGTGAAAAAAAGGAAAACAAGGACAGAAAATGCAGGCAAATGATCCCCGTATATGCCAAACAGATGATTAAGGTGCATCAACCTGAAGGAAGGGGGAGAGAAATGAAGGGAACAATGTGTGAAGGTAGGGAAGTAGAGTGAGTGCCCAGCAATCAAAGATATTTGGACAAAGCAACCTTTACCAACAGTGGTATTTTCTTTTTC
This sequence comes from Protopterus annectens, assembly GCF_019279795.1. Lineage (NCBI taxonomy): Eukaryota > Metazoa > Chordata > Ceratodontiformes > Protopteridae > Protopterus > Protopterus annectens. The sequence goes on along the minus strand of NC_056725.1, from coordinate 1,498,256,601 downwards.
TCTATTGTTGTGTGCAGTTGATATATTTAAGTCTGGAGAGTGTGGAGGGTGCAGGAGTGCCTGTGCCCCTTCAAAAAATATATACTTCTGAGTTTCAGAAAAAGTAGGTTTTCTTTTTTTTTTTTTGGATTGGCGCTTGCTGAAAGAGTTGTCATTCAATCAACATGCATCCTAGCAAAATAGTGGTAAAGGGGAGAGGAATTAGAACAGTATTACATGGTGAACTGCTAGTTATTGTTAAGAATTTTACAGTATGAAAATATGATGATGAAACAGTAAAGCCTAACAAAGAAATAGATTATCCCCGGGATTCATGAACCTTGCGCCAGGCGCACGCATGGTGTAGGCACCACAATGCCAAACATGGCCGCCGAGCGATTCAGGTACGATCCAAACCCACGTGCATCAGCGGCGTACGCCGGAGTTGCGCCGCCTCTGGCGTAGGTATGTTAAATACCCCATGTGCGGTGTTGCACCATGCAAATGAAGGCAAGTAGCGATTCACGGTGGCGCGGCGTAGCATAACAGCACGGCAATGTAAACCAAAAAAAACGGTTTACATATATCCAAACATGACATAGGAGTAACGGAAGGCTGCCAACGTCATGTGTCATAGTGGTGCAACATGGCAATGTGGAAAGAAACCGAGAATGTCAAAAGAAAACATGCAGAAAATGTAAATAACGACATAAATGTTATGTACGCAAAAGCACAGCAGAACCCCAGGACATGTCCAAGGAAGGTGAGGAACAATGAAGTGATATGACAATGCCATAAAAGAGCAGTATAAGACACATCAGTATCACAGCCACAATACACCATAGTATGAATGGAAAGCCACAACCACAGCCCAAGGGTTGCCAAGGAGTGGCGTCGGTGTCTGGCGCCCGTAACCATGTATTAGTAGTCAATGCCATGCAAATGAGGCAGATAATACTGAATCGCAAAACCCCGCCCGGTAAGGCTGCACCAAACGGCGCTTGTGGTAAAACACCGAGTAGCCTAGAGGGAATACCTGTCAATCGCAGAGGGTGTGCCACTGTAGGAGGAAGCACATTGGAGCCCAGAAACCTGGGCTGTACAATGCACATCACAGCATCAGGACCGGCGTGTGAGGAAATAGATGCTGAGAGTATACAATGCGCACAGATGCATGTGCACGAGGATGACTACGTTCCCAAACCAGTCATGTGACGTCGCCCGTCAACAACCATGGATACAGGAAGGTGATGCGGAGAATATGAGGAAATGCAGAAGCAGTGTAATTGGAGTCGTAATGAGCAATTAACACCAATCAACCGACGAAGGGCAATCGGTGGCAGCTGACAACTCTGCATGCAGAAACCTGCAAAACGGGAAAGGGGAGGAATATGAATGCAAAGAAAGTAGTGGATGTTGCAGAAATGCAAAGAGCGAAGAACCAATACAGCACAGCCAAGGAGAGAGTTAGCATAACGGTGGCGGCAGACAAAATGCATGAGATGCCATGTGCCTGCAGGATGCACTCCCGTAAATAGTAGGTGCAATGTGCAGAAACAGTAAAGTAAGGTTGAAAGCTAAACCAATGTAGGCAAGTGTAATGTAACACCAAAGGCAACAGCGTTGCAGTGCCAACGGTAAAACACGGAAGATAACACACAGATACGGCAGCAGAGACACACCCAATGACATCACCGGGTGTACAGCACAACACTATAAAGTGGGAATGCACACAACACACAGCACAAATTCCCAAACGCTGCGCCTTACGGTGTAAACACACGGGGAACTTTTAAAATGTATATGTTGGGTGCTGCCGTGGCCGTGATGCATCGGCATGTGTTAGAGACAGACAGACGCCTGAGAACAAGAGACAACAGAGGGGAGTCCATCCCAGTGGACACAAAGGTATGTGTAAGCTTGCGAATACAGGCAACAGGTACCTTTCAAAGGCCAACCGGGGATATAATGGGCATCTCACAGGCATCAGCATCCAGGGTACTACACCAGTTTCTGGATGCCATGTTACGACATGCCCATGAGTATATATCCTTCCCCAGATCTCAGGAGGAGTTGGCTAGCAGTATGCGCCACTTCCACCGTGTGGCATAATACCCGGAGGTACTGGGTGCGATAGACTGTACGCACATAGAAATCAAGTCACCACCCGGGGAGCAGGGTAGACGCTACATAAACCGCAAGGGATTCCCCTCCATCAATTGCCAGGTCGTGTGCAATGCGCAGGGCATTATCATGGATGTGTGTGCTGGCAGCCCATGAAGCTACCACGACTCCCATATCTGGCATGCCTTACAGCTGTATCAGGTATTCGCCAGGGGGGACATCACACAAGGTCACCTTGTGGGGGATACTGGCTACGCACTCGAGCCGTGGATGATGACACCCATCAGAAATGCACACACACACATGCAAGAACGCCATAATGAGGCACACGCACAAACCAGAATAATCATAGAGCGTGTGTTTGGGATGTTGAAATCACGGTTCCGGTGCTTGGATACATCCGGTGGAGCCTTGCAGTACTCTCCAGGCACATGTGCCTACATATTCATAGTATGTGCTATGCTACATAATATGATCCTGCGGAAACAGCTGCTGCAGGGACATAATGGTGTAGGGCCACCAAGCCCCCCACAACTGCCAAGGCAAGCACAGGCACAGGGCGTTCAGCGCCATGAACACACTGTGCCAGCCCCAGTAGGCAGACGGAGGCGCAATATGCCTATGCCTTGGCAAAGAGGGAACGATAGCACATACTCTGACAGCGTAGGCCCCATGGACTGACACCTCCCTACCTGCACACACAGTGAAATGGACGGCACACAAACAATG